>NC_090378.1:111142642-111445759 GCF_036365525.1 Heterodontus francisci
CAATTTAAGTGGCAATCAGCACTTAACAAGTTCCTGGGTGGTCGTTCCGAGTGCAAGCTTCAACCCTGTTACCCTTATGGCATTTTGTGCAAAATGCCAGCTAAATATACTGTTTAAGATCTCACCTTGGCCACCTCAGAGACTCTTTAGCACCAAAAGTATCTAAGGAAAATCACCCCCTCAATGTTTTAGACAAAGGGTTATTAGAACTTTATTTTACTGATTCTCAGAATGTGGACTTGCCAGCATTTGTTATCCATTGCTAGTTGTCCTTGAGAAGGTGGTGAGCCACATCCTTTTGCTTCAGAACCCCTCATGTTTGTACTTTTTCTAAGCTATCATATGACCATTTAGCATATAGGTGTTATCTTTCTGTCTGTGTTTTTTCCTGCTTTCAAGATCCATATATGGGAATATCATTAACTGTCATCTCCACTTAATGTTTTGCTGGAATTCCCCTGTTCTTCAAGTTGTGAGCATTTATCTTGTCAAAATGTTTATAATTGTGTTTACTTGACCTCTTGTAAGTACTATTCCATTTAGTGTTTTAATATCTATAATTGTGTTTTTTATGGTACCTTGTAACAACCTTTTGAGTCAATCTGTCTCCATCACCAACACTATCAATTAAGTTTATTACTACTTCTTACTGATGTCACACAGGAGATTTCAATGTGTGTTTATCCTCCAATTCCCTGGCAACAGAAACACTGAAATGGGGTTTCCAACTTCAAAGGTGTTTCTGGTTCACGTTCTATTGTAACAGGGACCTTGAAAGACCTTGGAATTTTTAACTCTACCTTCTTAAGAGGGAATGTCAGTGAGTCTTGAAAACTGACCATTTATTCAATCTCTAATTGTAGAAGGCATAATATATTATCTATATCCAAATTCTACCTAATTAAGCCTATTATACCCATGGTTCATCACAAGGAGAGCTGCAAGTCTGCGATCAGCCTACTGTCACAGTACTTCCCAAACATCTGTCTGTGGATCGGTGAGGAGGAACAGTGACCAGGGTCCCAGTCTGTCCAACCTCCACAGTCCATTTCTCTGCAGCGAAGATATCACCAGATGGACCAGACATTCGCCACAGTCAGCAGGTCGGAACAGCAGGCCAGTAATAACCTAATTATTAGTGTGGCCGCTCAGCCGGTGGTCTTCCTGCTCGTCATCAGTCCGGCCTGTCGCGGTGAGCATCCGGTGCTGTGCTGGGGACCACTGGCTTATATTAGTTTACTAATTAGCTTCCCACGGACTTGCCAGGTAGGCAGATGAGGCCGTTGCGTTGAAGCTGCGGAGCTATTCTGCCCCTATCCCTCGCCACCCGGCGTGACAGACCTGCATACCCACACTTTCACGGGTGCTAATTAAGACTTTTCCATCAAACGCAGTGCTGCACTCTCCTGTTCTGAGCTGTCACGTTTAGTTAGTGAAAGCCAGAGCTGAGTGCCGAGGGACCACCCTGGCTACCTGCAGTTTGGCCTTCTGTCAGTGTGCCACTCTGATCTCTCCACACATGCTACCCCACTATGCCAGCTACAGATTCACAAATCATCCTCCCTATTAGTTCCTGCTTCTCCCCTTTTACTCAGAATATTGATATCTTTGATTTCTAAATCAATTTTACTGCCAATTAAACATGATTTGAAAAGGTGTTCATCCTTATAAAGGGAGTGCCTTCAAATCCACATGGATAAGCGCAAAATTAGCAGGCAAAGGAATGGGCAACAACCGGAAACACAGCTGTCGACAACCATTACAATCATTTCTTACTAGCTCTGGAGAGTCAGGTCCCATTCAGTAAGTAATCGGCATATGAATAATATGGGGTTCCTAATACTGTTGCTCACAGCTTGCCAGGTTCCTAAGCAACGAACTCTAATCAGAGAGTGACAGGGTAAGCTACAAATTCTAAACACTTTGCACAAGTTGTTCTGCAGCAAACTCAATCTATAAATATGAAGGACGTGTTTATAAAAGACCTTTGATGGCATCAGCCCCTTAGACAGAGCTCTGAGCACAGATTTTGTTATTGGGAAGAACAGGGAATAGTCAATAACAAGGGGTGAATCCAATAGAGTGAGTTACAGGCTGGAATCTAATTGAGGGGATTGGGTGGCTTATATATAAAATAACAGATCCCCATGACTGAGTTACAGGCTGGAATCTAATTGAGGGGATTGGGTGGTTTATATATAGAATTACAGATCCCCATGAGTGAGTTACAGGCTGGAATCTAATTGAGGGGATCGGGTGGTTTATATATAGAATAACACATCCCTGCGAGTGAGTTACGGGCTGGAATCTAATTGAGGGGATCCGGTGGTTTTGTTATAGAATAACACATCCCTGCGAGTAAGTTACGGGCTGGAATCTAATTGAGGGGATCCGGTGGTTTATATATAGAATAACAGATACCCAGCCGTGAGTTACAGGCTGGAAGCTAATTGAGGGCTTTTGGGGGTTGGGAGGGTTTAGGTTTTATATATAAGATAACCAATACCCAGGAATGAGTTTAGATAGTGAATTTAATCAGCTAAATGAGCTTGAATGTAAGAGATTGATAAAAATCTCTCTGATTACACAATCTCTCAGTTTCTGCTATCTGCGCTTAAATCTTTTTAGAGCAGATTGGAACATGATCTGTCCTCTCCTGCCAGATCTAAGGCAATTGAAAAGTGAACACAATGATTTAACTATTGGCTTGATACTGATCTGATAGTTTGCCTACTGGCTTGATGCAATATTCATTCAAGCCTGGTTATGTTCAACACTGCATTACATGCTAATGTATCAAGTTTTGCTTTAAAAATTAGATGACACATGAACATTTTTCTTCAAAAGCAATCCCGAAAAGGATTTGATAGGATGGTGACATTCTTGGCTTAATCCTGTGCTTTTGTTTGAGATCACATCGCTCGGCTGCTTTCTTTATATCCACCACCCACAATTTGGGAAAATAAATCAACAGGCAATTAGGTGGGGCACCTTGTTTGTAAAGAATGTCTTGCCTTGGGGCAGGGGGTGTGGGGAACCAGAGTTGAGAAGGCCAAGTATTGGCAGTTACAAGCAAGTCTCATGTCAGATCAGGAGAAAGGAATGGTGACTTGCTTGCCCAATTAGCCACACTGAAGGAGTCTTCACTGACATCAAAGTCTTAGTTCTTGTAGCTGGAAATGGTTCCCTGGAGGTCAAAGGTCCTTGGTTACTGAAAGAAATTCTGCAGACACACCAATTTTCCAGGCAACCACAAACCACTAATTGAAAAGGAAAAGCAGGCTGGAAAATGCACGAGAGTTTCAAGCCTCCACAGTTTTAAATTATGCTCATCAGGGCACTGAGAAGTAGAGTGGTTGCCATGGTGATCATTCGTTTTACCATGGTGACATACAATGGTGCCAAAGACAGAACAAGCAGGATGAGCAAGAAGGCAGTGCCTTAAGGTTCAGCAAGGAATTCTGGGAAACACTGAACTTTAAAAAAAAAACTATTGGCCAAATATTTTTATTGAGCAATATTGCATAAACAGCTGAGGCTGCTGAAGAAAGCCCACTATTCACCACCTGATATCATACTAAGGAATCCAAATTACGCCGAATAAGTCAAGAAATTGACTCTCACAAACTGATGTATATGTCTGCCCTCCGATATAAGAACTTTTCGCAACAGAGTATGCATACAACACTTACAGTTTCAATTCAACACGTATTGTTGAATTCACCATTTGTTCCCATTCATCATCTGTTCCCGTTCATCATCTGTTTCCATTCACCATCAGCTCCCATTCACCATTTGTTCCCATTCAACATCTGTTCCCATTCATCATCTGTTCCAATTCGTCATCTGTTCCCATTCACCATCTGTTCCCATTCACCATCTGTTGCCAGATACCATCTGTTCCCATTTATCATCTCTTCCCATTCACCATCTATTTCCATTCACCATCTGTTCCCATTCACCATCTGTTCCCATTCATCAACTGTTCTCATTCACCATCTGTTCCCATTCACCATCTGTTGCCATCCATCATCTGTCCCAATTTGTCATCTGTTCCCATTCAACATCTGTTCCCATTCGCCATCTGTTGCCATATACCATCAGTTCCCATTCATCATCTGTTCCCATTCACCATCTGTTCTCATTCATCTTCTGTTCCCATTCACCATCTGTTCTCATTCATCATCTGTCTCCATTCATCATCTGTTCCCATTCACCATCTGTTCTCATTCATGATTGGTCTCCATTCACCATCTGTTCCCATTCACCATCTGTTCCCATTCATCATCTGTTCCCGTGTACCATCTGTTCTCAGTTACCATCTGTGCTCATTCACCATCTGTGCTCATTCACCATCTGTTCCCATTCACCATCTGGTCCCATTCACCATCTGTTACCATTCATCATCTGTTCAGTTTCACCATCTGTTCTCATACAATGTCTGATCCCATTTAACATCTGTTCCCATTCATCATCTGTTCCCATTCACCATCTGTTCTCATTCATCAACTGTTCCCATTCTTCATCTGTTCCCATTCACCATCTGGTCCCATTCACCATCTGTTCCCATTTACCATCTTTACAATTCATCATCTGTTTCCATTCATCATCTGTTTCCAATTCAATATCTGTCCAAATTCATCATTTGTTCCCATTTACCATCTGTTTCCATTCATCATCTGTTCCCATTCATCATCTGTTCCCATTCATCATCTGGTATCATTTACCATCTGTTCCCATTCATCATCTGTTCCCATTCATCATCTGTTCCCATTAACCATCTGTTCCCATTCATCATCTGTTTCCATTCATCATCTGCTCCCATTCACCATCTGTTCCCATTCACCATCTGTTCCCATTCACCATCTTTTCTCAGACACCATGTGTTCCCATTCACTATCTGTTCTTATGCATCATCTCTTCCCAGTCATCATCTGTTCCCATTCACCATCTGTTACCATTCACCATCTGTTATCATACACCATCTGTTCCCATTCATCATCTGTTCCCATTCATTACCTGTTCCCATTCATGATCTGTATCCATTCACCATCTGTTCCCATTTACCAACAGTTCCCATTTACCATCTGTTAACATTCATCATCTGTTTCCATTCATCATCTGGTCTCATTCATCATCTGGTCTCATTCATCGTCTGTTCCCATTCACCATCTGTTCCCATTCACCATTTTTTCCCATTCATCATCTGTTCAGATTCACCATCTGTTCTCATACAATGTCTGATCCCATTTAACATCTGTTCCCATTCATCATCTGTTCCCATTCACCATCTGTTCTCATTCATTAACTGTTCCCATTCTTCATCTGTTCCCATTCACCATCTGGTCCCATTCACAATCTGTTCCCATTTACCATCTGTTACAATTCATCATCTGTTTCCATTCATCATCTGTTTCCAATTCAATATCTGTCCAAATTCATCATCTGTTCTCATTCATCATCTGTTTCCAGTCATCATCTGATTCCATTCATCATCTGTTCCCATTCATCATCTGTTCCCATCTACCATCTGTTTCCATTCATCATCTGTTTCCATTCATCATCTGTTCCCATTCATCATCTGTTCCCATCTGCCATCTGTTTCCATTCAACATCTAAAAGCAAAATACTGCGGATGCTGGAAATCTGAAATAAAAACAAGAAATGCTGGAATCACTCAGCAGGTCTGGCAGCATCTGTGGAAAGAGGAGCAGAGTTAACGTTTTGGGTCAGTGACCCTTCAGTTCCGATGAAGGGTCACTGACCCGAAACGTTAACTCTGCTTGTCTTTCCACAGATACTGCCAGACCTGCTGAGTGATTCCAGCATTTCTTGTTTTTATTTCAGATTTCCAGCATCCGCAGTATTTTGCTTTTATCCCATTAGCCATCTGTTCCCATTCATCATCTGTTCCTATTCACCATCTATTCCCATTCATCATCTGTTTCCATTCAACATTTGTTGCCATTCACCATCTGTTCCCATTCATCATCTGTTCCCATTCATCATCGGTTCTCATTCATCATCTGTTCCCATTCACCATCTTTTTCCGTTGACCATCTGTTCTCATACACCATCTGTTCCCATTCATCATCTGTTCCCATTCATCATCTGTTCCCATTCACCATCTGTTCCCATTCGCCATCTGTGTCCATTCACCATTTGTTCCCATTCACCATTTGTTCCCATTCACCATCTGTTGCCATTCATCATCTGTTTCAGTTCATCATCTGTTTCCAATTCAACATCTGTCCTCACTCGTCATCTGTTTCCAGTCATCATCTGTTCACATTTATCATCTTTTTCTATTCATCATCTGTTCCCATTCATCATCTGGTCTCATTTACCATCTGTTCCCATTCATCATCTGTTCCCATTCATCATCTGTTTCCATTCATCATCTGCTCCCATTCATCATCTGTTCCCATTCATCATCTGGTATCATTTACCATCTGTTCCCATTCACCATCTTTTCTCAGACACCATGTGTTCCCATTCACTATCTGTTCTTATGCATCATCTCTTCCCAGTCATCATCTGTTCCCATTCACCATCTGTTACCATTCACCATCTGTTATCATACACCATCTGTTCCCATTCATCATCTGTTCCCATTCATTACCTGTTCCCATTCATGATCTGTATCCATTCACCATCTGTTCCCATTTACCAACAGTTCCCATTTACCATCTGTTAACATTCATCATCTGTTTCCATTCATCATCTGGTCTCATTCATCATCTGGTCTCATTCATCGTCTGTTCCCATTCACCATCTGTTCCCATTCACCATTTTTTCCCATTCATCATCTGTTCAGATTCACCATCTGTTCTCATACAATGTCTGATCCCATTTAACATCTGTTCCCATTCATCATCTGTTCCCATTCACCATCTGTTCTCATTCATCAACTGTTCCCATTCTTCATCTGTTCCCATTCACCATCTGGTCCCATTCACAATCTGTTCCCATTTACCATCTGTTACAATTCATCATCTGTTTCCATTCATCATCTGTTTCCAATTCAATATCTGTCCAAATTAATCATCTGTTCTCATTCATCATCTGTTTCCAGTCATCATCTGATTCCATTCATCATCTGTTCCCATTCATCATCTGTTCCCATCTACCATCTGTTTCCATTCATCATCTGTTTCCATTCATCATCTGTTCCCATTCATCATCTGTTCCCATCTGCCATCTGTTCCCATTCAACATCTAAAAGCAAAATACTGCGGATGCTGGAAATCTGAAATAAAAACAAGAAATGCTGGAATCATTCAGCAGGTCTGGCAGCATCTGTGGAAAGAGGAGCAGAGTTAACGTTTCGGGTCAGTGACCCTTCAGTTCCGATGAAGGGTCACTGACCCGAAACGTTAACTCTGCTTGTCTTTCCACAGATGCTGCCAGACCTGCTGAGTGATTCCAGCATTTCTTGTTTTTATTTCAGATTTCCAGCATCCGCAGTATTTTGCTTTTATCCCATTCGCCATCTGTTCCCATTCATCATCTGTTCCTATTCACCATCTATTCCCATTCATCATCTGTTTCCATTCAACATTTGCTGCCATTCACCATCTGTTCCCATTCATCATCTGTTCCCATTCATCATCGGTTCTCATTCATCAACTGTTCCCATTCACCATCTTTTTCCATTGACCATCTGTTCTCATACACCATCTGTTCCCATTCATCATCTGTTCCCATTCATCATCTGTTCCCATTCACCATCTGTTCCCATGCGCCATCTGTGTCCATTCACCAATTGTTCCCATTCACCATTTGTTCCCATTCACCATCTGTTGCCATTCATCATCTGTTTCAGTTCATCATCTGTTTCCTATTCATCATCTGTTTCCTATTCAACATCTGTCCTCACTCATCATCTGTTTCCAGTCATCATCTGTTCTCATTTATCATCTTTTTCTATTCATCATCTGTTCCCATTCATCATCTGGTCTCATTTACCATCTGTTCCCATTCATCATCTGTTCCCATTCATCATCTGTTTCCAATTCAACATCTGTCCTCACTCGTCATCTGTATCCATTCATTATCTGTTCCCATACATCATCTGTTCCCATTAATCATCTGTTTCCATTCATCATCTGTTTCCAATTCAACATCTGTCTTCATTCATCATCTGTTCTCATTCATCATCTGTTTCCAGTCACAACCTGTTCCCATTTACCATCCGTTTCCATTCATCATCTGCTCCCATTCATCATCTGTTCCCATTCATCATCTGGTCTCATTTACCATCTGTTCCCATTCATCAACTGTTCCCATTCATCATCTGCTCCCATTAACCATCTGTTCCCATTCACCATCTGTTCCCATTCATCATCTGTTCCCATTCATCATCTGATCCCATTCATCATCTGTTCCCATTCACCATCTGTTCCCATTCATCATCTGTTCCCATTCATCATCTGTTCCCATTCACCATCTGTTCCCATTCACCATCTGTTCCCATTCACCATCTTTTCTCAGACACCATGTGTTCCCATTCACACTCTGTTCTTATGCATCATCTGTTCCCATTCATCATCTGTTCCCATTCACCAAAAATTCTCATTCACCGTCTGTTCCCATTTACCACCTGTTCTCATTCACCACCTGTTTCCATTCACCATGTGAAGTCATACGCCATCTATTCCCATTCATGATCTGTTTCCAATTAGCATCGGTTCCCATTCATGATCTGTTCTCAGTCACCATCTGTTCCCATAGACAATCTGTTCCCATTCATCATCTGTTCCCATTCATTACCTGTTCCCATTCATCATCTGTTCCCATTCATCATCTGTTCCCATTCATCATTTGTTCCCATCTACCATCTGTTCCCATTCATTACTTGTTCCCATTCATCATCTGTTTACATTCATCATCTGTTTCCATTCATCATCTGTTCCCATCTACTATCTGTTCCCATTCATCATTGAAAAGCAAAATACTGCGGATGCTGACAATCTGAAATAAAAACAAGAAATGCTGGAATCACTCAGCAGGTCTGGAAGCATCTGTAGAAAGAGAAGCAGAGTTAATGTTTCGGGTCAGTGACCCTTCATCGGAGTTCCGATGAAGGGTCACTGACCCAAAACATTAACTCTGCTTCTCTTTCCACAAATGCTGCCAGACCTGCAGAGTGATTCCAGCATTTCTTGTTTTTATCCCATTCATCATCTGTTCCCATTCATCATCTGTTCCCATTCATCATCTGTTCCCAATCACCATCCGTTCCCAATCACCATCAGTTTCCATTCACCATCTTTTCTCATACACCATCTGTTCCCATTCACCATCTGTTCTTATGCATCTTCTATTCCCATTCACCATTTGTTCCCATTCACCATCTGTTCTCAAACGCCATCTGTTCCCATTCATGGTTTGTTCTCATTCATCATCTGTTCCCATTCATCAACTGTTCCCATTCACCATCTGTGTCCATTCACCATTTGTTCCCATTCACCATTTGTTCCCATTCACCATCTGTTCCCAATCATCATCTGTTTCCGTTCATCATCTCTTTCTAATTCAACATCTGTGCTCATTCGTCATCTGTTTCCAGAAATCATCTGTTCCCATTTATCATCTGTTTCCATTCATCATCTGTTGCCATTCATCATCTGTTCCCATTCATCATCTGGTCTCATTTACCATCTGTTCCCATTCATCATCTGTTCCCATTGATCATCTGTTTCCAATTCAACATCTGTCCTCATTCATCCTCTGTGCTCATTCATCATCTGTTTCCAGTCATCATCTGTTCCCATTTACCATCTGTTTCCATTCATCATCTGTTCCCATTCATCATCTGTTCCCATTCATCATCTGTTTCCATTCATCCTCTGTTTCCAATTCAACATCTGTCCTCATTCATCATCTGTTCTCATTCATCATCTGTTCCCATTCATCATCTGGTCTCATTTACCATCTATTCCCATTCATCATCTGTTCCCATTCATCATCTGCTCCCATTAACCATCTGTTCCCATTCATCATCTGTTTCCATTCATCATCTGTTCCCATTCACCATCTGTTCCCATTCACCATCTGTTTCCATTCATCATCTGTTCCCATTCATCATCTGTTCCCATTCATCATCTGTTTCCATTCATCCTCTGTTTCCAATTCAACATCTGTCCTCATTCATCATCTGTTCTCATTCATCATCTGTTCCCATTCATCATCTGGTCTCATTTACCATCTATTCCCATTCATCATCTGTTCCCATTCATCATCTGCTCCCATTAACCATCTGTTCCCATTCATCATCTGTTTCCATTCATCATCTGTTCCCATTCACCATCTGTTCCCATTCACCATCTTTTCTCAGACACCATCTGTTCCCATTCATTACCTGTTCCCCTTCATGATCTGTATCCATCACCATCTGTTCCCATTTACCAACAGTTCCCATTTACCATCTGATAACATTCATCATCTGGTCTCATTCATCATCTGGTCTCATTCATCATCTGGTCTCATTCATCATCTGTTTCCATTCATCATCTGTTCCCATTCATCATCTGTTCCCATTCATCCTCTGTTCCCATCTACCATCTGTTCCCATTCATCATCTAATAGCAAAATACCACGGATGCTGGAAATCTGAAATAAAAACAAGAAATGCTGGAATCAGTCAGCAGGTCTGGCAGCATCTGTGGAAAGAGAAGCAGAGTTAACGTTTCAGGTCAGTGACCCTTCATCGGAGTTCCAGCATTTCTTGTTTTTATCCCATTCATCATCTGTTCCCATTCAGCATCTGTTCCCAATCACCATCCGTTCCCAATCACCATCAGTTTCCATTCACCATCTTTTCTCATACACCATCTGTTCCCATTCACCATCTGTTTCCATTCATCATCTGTTCCCATTCATCATCTGGTCTCATTTACAATCTGTTCCCATTCATCATCTGTTCCCATTCATCATCTGTTCCCATTCATCAACTGTTCCCATGAACCATCTGTTCCCAGTCATCATCTGTTTCCATTCATCATCTGTTCCCATTCACCATCTGTTCTCATACACCATCTGTTCCCATTCATGATCTGTTCTCATTCATGATCAGTTCTCAATCATCATCTGTTCCCATTCACCATCTATTCCCATTCATCATCTGTTTCCATTCACCATTTGTTGCCATTCACCATCTGTTCCCATTCATCATCTGTTCCCACTCATCATCTGTTCTCATTCATCATCTGTTCCCATTCACCATCTTTTTCCGTTGACCATCTGTTCTCATTCACCATCTGTTCCCATTCACCATCTGTTCCCATTCTCCATCTGTGTCCATTCACCATTTGTTCCCATTCACCATTTGTTCCCATTCACCATCTGTTCCCAATCATCATCAGATTCAGTTCATCATCTGTTTCCAATTCACCACTTGTCCTCACTCGTCATCTGTATCCAGCCATCATCTGTTCCCATTTATCATCTGTTTCCATTCATCATCAGTTCCCATTCATCATCTGTTCCCATTTTTCATCTGGTCTCATTTACCATCTATTCCCATTCATCATCTGTTCCCATTCATCATGAGTTTCCAATTCAACATCTGTCCTCATTCATCATCTGTTCTCATTCATCATCTGTTTCCGGTCATCATCTGTTCCCATTTACCATCTGTTCCCATACATCATCTGTTCCCATTCATCATCTGTTCCCATTCATCATCTGGTCTCATTTACCATCTGTTCCCATTCATCATCTGTTCCCATTCATCAACTGTTCCCATTAACCATCTGTTCCCATTCATCATCTGTTTCCATTCATCGTCTGTTCCCATTCACCATCTGTTCCCATTCACCATCTTTTCTCAGACACCATGTGTTCCCATTCACTATCTGTTCTTATGCATCATCTGTTCCCATTCATCATCTGTTCCCATTCACCATCTGTTATCATACACCATCTGTTCCCATTCATCATCTGTTCCCATTCACCATCTGTTATCATACACCATCTGTTCCCATTCATGGTCTGTTCCCATTCATGATCTGTTCTCATTCATCATCTGTTCCCATTCACCATCTGTTGTCATTTACAATCATTCCCATTTAAAACCTGTTCTCATTCACCGCCTGTTTCCATTCACCATGTGTACTCATACACCATCTATTCCCATTCATGACCTGTTTCCATTTATCATCGGTTCCCATTCATGATCTGTTCTCATTTACCATCTATTCCCATTCATCATCTGTTCCCATTCATCATGAGTTTCCAATTCAACATCTGTCCTCATTCATCATCTGTTCTCATTCATCATCTGTTTCCGGTCATCATCTGTTCCCATTTACCATCTGTTCCCATACATCATCTGTTCCCATTCATCATCTGTTCCCATTCATCATCTGGTCTCATTTACCATCTGTTCCCATTCATCATCTGTTCCCATTCATCAACTGTTCCCATTAACCATCTGTTCCCATTCATCATCTGTTTCCATTCATCGTCTGTTCCCATTCACCATCTGTTCCCATTCACCATCTTTTCTCAGACACCATGTGTTCCCATTCACTATCTGTTCTTATGCATCATCTGTTCCCATTCATCATCTGTTCCCATTCACCATCTGTTATCATACACCATCTGTTCCCATTCATCATCTGTTCCCATTCACCATCTGTTATCATACACCATCTGTTCCCATTCATGGTCTGTTCCCATTCATGATCTGTTCTCATTCATCATCTGTTCCCATTCACCATCTGTTGTTATTTACAATCATTCCCATTTAAAACCTGTTCTCATTCACCGCCTGTTTCCATTCACCATGTGTACTCATACACCATCTATTCCCATTCATGACCTGTTTCCATTTATCATCGGTTCCCATTCATGATCTGTTCTCATTCACCATCTGTTCCCATAGACCATCTGTTCCCATCCATCATCTGTTCCCATTCATTAACTGTTCCCATTCATGATCTGTATCCATCACCAACTGTTCCCATTTACCAACAGTTCCCATTTACCATCTGTTAACATTCATCATCTTTTTCCATTCATCATCTGGTCTCATTCATCATCTGGTCTTATTCATCTTCTGTTTCCATTCATCATCTGTTCCTATTCACCATCTGGTCCCATTCACCATCTGGTCCCATTCACCATCTGTTCCCATTCATCATCTGTTACCATTCATCATCTGTTTCCATTCATCATCTTTTTCCATTCATCATCTGGTCTCATTCATCTTCTGTTTCCATTCAACAACTGTTCCCATTCACCATCTGGTCCCATTCACCATCTGGTCCCATTCATCATCTGTTCTCATTCATCATCTGCTACCATTAACCATCTGTTCCCATTCATCATCTGTTTCCATTCATCACCTATTCCCATTCATCATCTGTTCCCATTCACCATCTGTTCGCATTCACCATCTTTTCTCAGACACCATGTGTTCCCATTCACTATCTGCTCTTATGCATCATTAGTTCCCAGTCATCATCTGTTCCCATTCACCATCTGTTCCCATTCACCATCTGTTATCATACACCCTCTGTTCCCATTCATGATCTGTTCCCATTCATGATCTGTTCTCATTCATCATCTGTTCCCATTCACCATCTGTTCTCATTGACCATCTGTTCCCATTTACCACCTGTTCTCATTCACCACCTGTTTCCATTCACCATGTGTAGTCATACACCATCTATTCCCATTCATGATCTGTTTCCATTTATCATCGGTTCCCATTCATGATCTGTTCTCATTCACCATCTGTTCCCATGGACCATCTGTTCCCATTCATCATCTGTTCCCATTCATGATCTGTATCCATTCACCATCTGTTCCCATTTACCAACAGTTTCCATTTACCATCTGTTAGCATTCATCATCTGTTCCCATTCACCATCTGTTCCCATTCGCCATCTGTGTCCATTCATCATTTGTTCCCATTCACCATCTGTTCCCATTTACCATCTGTTTCCATTCATCATCCGTTCCCATTCATCATCTGTTACCATTCATCATCTGTTCCCATTCATCATCTGTTACCATTCATCACAGGGTCTCATTTACCATCTGTTCCCATTCATCATCTGTTCCCATTCATCATCTGTTCCCATTCATCAACTGTTCCCATTAACCATCTTTACTTTCATTTTCAGATATTTTTTCTTCCCCTTTTTTTTTACATTCTTTTTCTTTTTTACATTTTTTACAATCTTTTTTTGCATTTATTTCATTTCATCTTAGTTTGTTCAGTTTGCTTACCCATTGTTTTTTACAGGTTTCTTTTCAGGTTTGCACTTGCTGCTGTTCAATATTCAGTGTATTTAAACCTAATCTGTACGAATACTTTGTCTTTCAACACACCATTAACATATTGTTTGCCTTTGCTCAGTGACCTTTTGGTCAGCTATGTGGCCTGGTCCAATCTGCACCTTCTCCTTTGTTATCTCTTGCCCCACCCCCACCTCACTTGCTTATAATCTATGACTTTTCTAATATTTGTCAGTTCCGAAGAAGGGTCACTGACCCGAAACGTTAACTCTGCTTCTCTTTCCACAGATGCTGCCAGACCTGCTGAGTGATTCCAGCATTTCTTGTTTTTATTTCAGATTTCCAGCATCTGCACAATTTTGCTTTTATCCCATTAGCCATCTGTTCCCATTCATCATCTGTTCCTATTCACCATCTATTCCCATTCATCATCTGTTTCCATTCAACATTTGTTGCCATTCTCCATCTGTTCCCATTCATCACCTGTTCCCATTCATCATCTGTTTCCAATTCAACATCTGTCCTCATTCATCATCTGTTCTCATTCATGATCTGTTTCCACTCATCATCTGTTCCCATTTCCCATCTGTTTCCATTCATCATCTGTTCCCATTCACCATCTGTTCCCATTCATCATCTGTTTCCATTCATCATCTGTTTCCAATTCAACATCTGATCCCATTCATCATCTGTTCCCATTCACCATCTGTTCCCATTCACCATCTGTTCGCATTCATCATCTGTTCCCATTCACCATCTGTTATCAAACACCATCTGTTCCCATTCATGATCTGTTCCCATTCATGATCTGTTCTCATTCATCATCTCTTCACATTCACCATCTGTTCTCATTCACCATCTGTTCCCATTTACCACCTGTTCTCATTCACCACCTGTTTCCATTCACCATGTGTAGTCATACACCATCTATTCCCATTCATGATCTGTTTCCATTTATCATCGGTTCCCATTCATGATCTGTTCTCATTCACCATCTGTTCCCATAGACCATCTGTTCCCATTCATCATCTGTTCCCATTCATTACCTGTTCCCATTCATGATCTGTATCCATTCACCATCTGTTGCCATTTACCAACAGTTCCCATTTACCATCTGTTCCCATTCATCATCTGTTCCCATTCATCATCTGTTCCCTTTCACCATCTGTTCCCATTCGCCATCTGTGTCCATTCACCATTTGCTCCCATTCACCATTTGTTCCCATTCACCATCTGTTGCCATTCATCATCTGTTTCCGTTCATCATCTGTTTCCAATTCACCATTTGTTCCCATTCACCATTTGTTCCCAGTCATCATCTGTTCTCATTTATCATCTTTTTCTATTCATCATCTGTTCCCATTCATCATCTGCTCCCATTCATCATCTGGTCTCATTTACCATCTGTTCCCATTCATCATCTGTTCCCATTCATCATCTGTTTCCAATTCAACATCTGTCCTCATTCATCGTCTGTTCTCATTCATGATCTGTTTCCAGTCATCATCTGTTCCCATTTCCCATCTGTTTCCATTCATCATCTGTTCCCATTCACCATCTGTTCCCATTCATCATCTGTTTCCATTCATCATCTGTTTCCAATTCAACATCTGTCCTCATTCATCATCTGTTCTCATTCATCATCTGTTTCCAGTCATCACCTGTTCCCATTTACCATCTGTTTCCATTCATCATCTGTTCCCATTCATCATCTGTTCCCATTCATCATCTGGTCTCATTTACCATCTGTTCCCATTCATCAACTGTTCCCATTCATCATCTGATCCAATTCATCATCTGTTCACATTCACCATCTGTTCACATTCACCATCTGTTCCCATTCATCATCTGTTCCCATTCATGATCTGTTCTCATTCATCATCTCTTCCCATTCACCATCTGTTCTCATTCACCATCTGTTCCCATTTACCACCTGTTCTCATTCACCACCTGTTTCCATTCACCATGTGTAGTCATACACCATCCATTCCCATTCATGATCTGTTTCCATTTATCATCGGTTCCCATTCATGATCTGTTCTCATTCACCATCTGTTCCCATGGACCATCTGTTCCCATTCATCATCTGTTCCCATTCATTACCTGTTCCCATTCATGATCTGTATCCATTCACCATTTGTTGCCATTTACCAACAGTTCCCATTTACCATCTGTTAGCATTCATCAACTGTTCCCATTAACCATCTTTACTTTCATTTTCAGATATTTTTTCTTCCCCTTTTTTTTTACATTCTTTTTCTTTTTTACATTTTTTACAATCTTTTTTTGCATTTAATTCATTTCATCTTAGTTTGTTCAGTTTGCTTACCCACTGTTTTTTTCAGGTTTATTTTCAGGTTTGCACTTGCTGCTGTTCAATATTCAGTGTATTTAAACCTAATCTGTACTAATGCTTTGTCTTTCAACACACCATTAACATATTGTTTGCCTTTGCTCCGTGACCTTTTGGTCAGTTATGTGGCCTGGTCCAATCTGCACCTTCTCCTTTGTTATCTCTTGCCCCACCCCCACCTCACTTGCTTATAATCTGTGACTTTTCTAATATTTGTCAGTTCCGAAGAAGGGTCACTGACCCGAAACATTAATTCTGCCTCTCTTTCCACAGATGCTGCCAGACCTGCTGAGTGATTCCAGCATTTCTTGTTTTTATTTCAGATTTCCAGCATCCGCAGTATTTTGCTTTTATCCCATTAGCCATCTGTTCCAATTCATCATCTGTTCCTATTCACCTTCTATTCCCATTCATCATCTGTTTCCATTCAACATTTGTTGCCATTCACCATCTGTTCCCATTCATCATCTGTTCCCATTCATCATCGGTTCTCATTCATCAACTGTTCCCATTCACCATCTTTTTCCATTGACCATCTGTTCTCATACACCATCTGTTCCCATTCATCATCTGTTCCCATTCATCATTTGTTCCCATTCACCATCTGTTCCCATTCGCCATCTGTGTCCATTCACCATTTGTTCCCATTCACCATTTGTTCCCATTCACCATCTGTTGCCATTCATCATCTGTTTCCGTTCATCATCTGTTTCCAATTCACCATTTGTTCCCATTCACCATTTGTTCCCATTCATCATCTGTTCTCATTTATCATCTTTTTCTATTCATCATCTGTTCCCATTCATCATCTGTTCCCATTCATCATTTGGTCTCATTTACCATCTGTTCCCATTCATCATCTGTTCCCATACATCATCTGTTTCCAATTCAACATCTGTCCTCATTCATCATCTGTTCTCATTCATGATCTGTTTCCAGTCATCATCTGTTCCCATTTCCCATCTGTTTCCATTCATCATCTGTTCCCATTCATCATCTGTTCCCATTAATCATCTCTTTCCATTCATCATCTGTTTCCAATTCAACATCTGTCCTCATTCATCATCTGTTCTCATTCATCATCTGTTTCCAGTCATCACCTGTTCCCATTTACCATCTGTTTCCATTCATCATCTGTTCCCATTCATCATCTGTTACCATTCATCATCTGGTCTCATTTACCATCTCTTCCCATTCATCATCTGTTCCCATTCATCACCTGTTCCCATTCATCATCTGATCCCATTCATGATCTGTTCCCATTCACCTTCTGTTCCCATTCACCATCTGTTCCCATTCATCATCTGTTCCCATTCATCATCTTTTCCCATTCACCATCTGTTCCCATTCACCAGCTGTTCCCATTCACCATCTTTTCTCAGACACCATGTGTTCCCATTCACTATCTGTTCTTATGCATCATCTGTTCCCATTCATCATCTGTTCCCATTCATCATCTGTTCCCATTCACCATCTGTTCCCATTCACCATCTTTTCGCAGACACCATGTGTTCCCATTCACCATCTGTTCTCATTCACCATCTGTTCCCATTTACCACCTGTTCTCATTCACCACCTGTTTCCATTCACCATGTGTAGTCATACACCATCTATTCCCATTCATGATCTGTTTCCATTTATCATCGGTTCCCATTCATGATCTGTTCTCATTCACCATCTGTTCCCATAGACCATCTGTTCCCATTCATCATCTGTTCCCATTCATTACCTGTTCCCATTCATGATCTGTATTCATTCACCATCTGTTGCCATTTACCAACCGTTCCCATTTACCATCTGTTAGCATTCATCATCTGTTCCCATTCATCAACTGTTCCCATTAACCATTTTTACTTTCATTTTCAGTTATTTTTTCTTCCCTTTTTTTTTACATTCTTTTCCTTTTTTACAATTTTTACAATTTTTTTTGCATTTAATTCATTTCATCTTAGTTTGTTCAGTTTGCTTACCCACTGTTTTTTTCATGTTTATTTTCAGATTTGCACTTGCTGCTGTTCAATATTCAGTGTATTGACACCTAATCTGTACTAATGCTTTGTCTTTCAACACACCATTAACATATTGTTTGCCTTTGCTCCGTGACCTTTTGGTCAGTTATGTGGCCTGGTCCAATCTGCACCTTCTCCTTTGTTATCTCTTGCCCCACCCCCACCTCACTTGCTTATAATCTGTGACCTTTCTAATATTTGTCAGTTCCGAAGAAGGGTCACTGACCCAAAACGTTAACACTGCTTCTCTTTCCACAGATGCTGCCAGACCTGCTGAGTGATTCCAGCATTTCTTGTTTTTATTTCAGATTTCCAGCATCCGCAGTATTTTGCTTTTATCCCATTCGCCATCTGTTCCAATTCATCATCTGTTCCTATTCACCTTCTATTCCCATTCATCATCTGTTTCCATTCAACATTTGTTGCCATTCACCATCTGTTCCCATTCATCATCTGTTCCAATTCATCATCGGTTCTCATTCATCAACTGTTCCCATTCACCATCTTTTTCCATTGACCATCTGTTCTCATACACCATCTGTTGCCATTCATCATCTGTTCCCATTCATCATCTGTTCCGATTCACCATCTGTTCCCATTCGCCATCTGTGTCCATTCACCATTTGTTCCCATTCACCATTTGTTCCCATTCATCATCTGTTGCCATTCATCATCTGTTTCCGTTCATCATCTGTTTCCAATTCACCATTTGTTCCCATTCACCATTTGTTCCCATTCATCATCTGTTGCCATTCATCATCTGTTTCCGTTCATCATCTGTTTCCAATTCACCATTTGTTCCCATTCACCATTTGTTCCCAGTCATCATCTGTTCTCATTTATCATCTTTTTCTATTCATCATCTGTTCCCATTCATCATCTGTTCCCATTCATTATCTGGTCTCATTTACCATCTGTTCCCATTCATCATCTGTTCCCATACATCATCTGTTTCCAATTCAACATCTGTCCTCATTCATCATCTGTTCTCGTTCATCATCTGTTTCCAGTCATCATCTGTTCCCATTTCCCATCTGTTCCCATTCATCATCTGTTCCCATTCATCATCTGTTCCCATTAATCATCTCTTTCCATTCATCATCTGTTTCCAATTCAACATCTGTCCTCATTCATCATCTGTTCTCATTCATCATCTGTTTCCAGTCATCACCTGTTCCCATTTACCATCTGTTTCCATTCATCATCTGTTCCCATTCATCATCTGTTACCATTCATCATCTGGTCTCATTTACCATCTCTTCCCATTCATCATCTGTTCCCATTCATCACCTGTTCCCATTCATCATCTGATCCCATTCATGATCTGTTCCCATGCACCTTCTGTTCCCATTCACCTTCTGTTCCCATTCACCATCTGTTCCCATTCATCATCTGTTCCCATTCATCATCTTTTCCCATTCACCATCTGTTCCCATTCACCAGCTGTTCCCATTCACCATCTTTTCTCAGACACCATGTGTTCCCATTCACTATCTGTTCTTATGCATCATCTGTTCCCATTCATCATCTGTCCCCATTCATCATCTGTTCCCATTCACCATCTGTTCCCATTCACCATCTTTTCTCAGACACCATGTGTTCCCATTCACTATCTGTTCTTATGCATCATCTGTTCCCATTCATCATCTGTTCCCATTCATCATCTGTTCCCATTCACCATCTGTTCTCATTCACCGTCTGTTCCCATTTACCAACTGTTCTCATTCATCACCTGTTTCCATACACCATGTGTAGTCATACGCCATCTATTCCCATTCATGATCTGTTTCCATTTATCATCGGTTCCCATTCATGATCTGTTCTCATTCACCATCTGTTCCCATAGACCATCAGTTCCCATTCATCATCTGTTCCCATTCATTACCTGTTCCCATTCATGATCTGTATCCATTCACCATCTGTTCCCATTTACCAACAGTTCCCATGTACCATCCGTTAACATTCATCATCTGTTTCCATTCATCATTTGGTCTCATTCATCATCTGGACTAATTCATCATGTGGTCTCATTCATCATCTGTTAACATTCATCATCTGTTCCCATTCATCATCTGTTCCCATCTACCATCTGTATACATGCATCATCTGTTTTCATACACCATCTGTTCCCATTCATGATCTGTTCTCATTCATGATCTGTTCTCATTCTTCATCTGTTCCCATTCACCACCTGTTCTCATTCACCGTCTGTTCCCATTTACCACCTGTTCTCATTCACCACCAGTTTCCATTCACTATGTGTAGTCATACGCCATCTATTCCCATTAATGATCTGTTTCCATTGCTCATCGTTTCCCATTCATGATCTGTTCTCATTCGCCATCTGTTCCCATGGACCATCTATTCCCATTCATCATCTGTTCCCATTCATTACCTGTTCCCCTTCATGATCTGTATCCATCACCATCTGTTGCCATTTACCAACAGTTCCCATTTACCATCTGTTAACATTCATCATCTGTTTCCAGTCATCACCCGTTCCCATTTACCATCTGTTCCCATTCATCATCTGTTCCCATTCATCATCTGGTCTCATTTCCCATCTGTTCCCATTCATCAACTGTTCCCATTCATCATCTGCTCCCATTAACCATCTGTTCCCATTCATCATCTGTTCCCATTCATCACCTGTTCCCATTCATCATCTGATCCCATTCATCATCTGTTCCCATTCACCATCTGTTTCCATTCATCATCTGTTCCCATTCATCATCTGTTCCCATTCACCATCTGTTCTCATTCACCGTCTGTTCCCATTTACCAACTGTTCTCATTCATCACCTGTTTCCATACACCATGTGTAGTCATACGCCATCTATTCCCATTCATGATCTGTTTCCATTTATCATCGGTTCCCATTCATGATCTGTTCTCATTCACCATCTGTTCCCATAGACCATCAGTTCCCATTCATCATCTGTTCCCATTCATTACCTGTTCCCATTCATGATCTGTATCCATTCACCATCTGTTCCCATTTACCAACAGTTCCCATTTACCATCCGTTAACATTCATCATCTGTTTCCATTCATCATTTGGTCTCATTCATCATCTGGCCTAATTCATCATGTGGTCTCATTCATCATCTGTTAACATTCATCATCTGTTCCCATTCATCATCTGTTTCCATTCATCATCTGTTCCCATCTACCATCTGTATACATGCATCATCTGTTTTCATACACCATCTGTTCCCATTCATGATCTGTTCTCATTCATGATCTGTTCTCATTCTTCATCTGTTACCATTCACCACCTGTTCTCATTCACCATCTGTTCCCATTTACCACCTGTTCTCATTCACCACCTGTTTCCATTCACTATGTGTATTCATACGCCATCTATTCCCATTAATGATCTGTTTCCATTAATCATCGGTTCCCATTCATGATCTGTTCTCATTCACCATCTGTTAACATTCAGCATCTGTTTCCAGTCATCACCTGTTCCCATTTATCATCTGTTTCCATTCATCATCTGTTCCCATTCATCATCTGTTCCCATTTACCATCAGTTCCCATTCATCATCTGTTCCCATTCATCAACTGTTCCCATTCATCATCTGCTCCCATTAACCATCTGTTCCCATTCATCATCTGTTCCCATTCACCATCTGTTCCCATTCACCATCTGTTCCCATTCATCATCTGTTCCCATTCACCATCTGTTCCCATTCACCATCTGTTCCCATTCATCATCTGTTCCCATTCATCATCTGTTCCCATCCATCATCTGTTCCCATTCATTACCTGTTCCCATTCATGATCTGTATCCATCACCATCTGTTCCCATTTACCAACAGTTCCCATTTCCCATCTGTTAACATTCGTCATCTGTTTCTATTCATCATCTGGTCTCATTCATCATCTGGTCTCATTCATCATCTGTTTCCATTCATCATCTGTTCCCATTCTTCATCTGTTCCCATTCACCATCTGTTCCCATTCATCATCTGTTTCCGTTCATCATCTGTTTCCAATTCAACATCTGTCCTCACTCGGCATCTGTTTCCATTTATCATCTGTTTCCATTCATCATCTGTTCCCATTCATCATCTGTTCCCTAACATCATCAGGACTCATTTACCATCTGTTCCCATACATCATCTGTTCCCATTCATCATCTGTTCCCATTCATCATCTGTTCCCAATCACCATCCGGTCCCAATCACCATCAGTTTCCATTCACCATCTTTTCTCATACACCATCTGTTCCCATTCACCATCTGTTCTTATGCATCATCTGTTCCCATTCATCATCTGTTCCCATTCACCATCTGTTCTCATACGCCATCTGTTCCCATTCATGATCTGTTCTCATTCATCATCTGTTCCCATTCATCAACTGTTCTCATTCATCATCTGTTCCTATTCATCATCTGTTCCCATTCATCATCTGTTTCCATTCATCATCTGGTTTTATTTACCATCTGTTCCCATTCATCATCTGTTCCCATTCATCATCTGTTCTCCTTCATCATCTGTTCCGATTCACCATCTTTTTCCGTTGACCATCTGTTCTCATCCACCATCTGTGTCCATTCATCATTTTTCCCAATCATCATCTGAACTCATTTACCATCTGTTCCCATTCATCATCTGTTCCCATTCACCATCTGTTCCCATTCGGCATCTGTGTCCATTCATCATTTGCTCCCATTCACCATCTGTTCCCATTCATCATCTGTTTCCGTTCATCATCTCTTTCCAATTCAACATCTGTGCTCATTCGTCATCTGTTTCCAGCCATCATCTGTTCCCATTTACCATCTGTTTCCATTCATCATCTGTTCCCATTCATCATCTGGTCTCATTTACAATCTGTTCCCATTCATCATCTGTTCCCATTCATCATCTGTTCCCATTCACCATCAGTTCTCATACACCAACTGTTCCCATTCATGATCTGTTCTCATTCATGATCAGTTCTCATTCATCAACTGTTCCTATTCACCATCGATTCCCATTCATCATCTGTTTGCATTCACCATTTGTTGCCATTCACCATCTGTTCCCATTCATCATCTGCTCCCATTAACCATCTGTTCCCATTCATCATCTGTTCCCATTCATCATCTGCTCCCCTTCACCATCTGTTCCCCTTCACCATCTGTTCCCATTCACCATCTTTTCTCAGGCACCATGTGTTCCCATTCACTATCTGTTCTTGTGCATCATCTGTTTCCATTTATCATCGGTTCCCATTCATGATCTGTTCTCATTCACCATCTGTTCCCATAGACCATCAGTTCCCATTCATCATCTGTTCCCATTCATTACCTGTTCCCATTCATGATCTGTATCCATTCACCATCTGTTCCCATTTACCAACAGTTCCCATTTACCATCCGTTAACATTCATCATCTGTTTCCATTCATCATTTGGTCTCATTCATCATCTGGCCTAATTCATCATGTGGTCTCATTCATCATCTGTTAACATTCATCATCTGTTCCCATTCATCATCTGTTTCCATTCATCATCTGTTCCCATCTACCATCTGTATACATGCATCATCTGTTTTCATACACCATCTGTTCCCATTCATGATCTGTTCTCATTCATGATCTGTTCTCATTCTTCATCTGTTACCATTCACCACCTGTTCACATTCACCATCTGTTCCCATTTACCACCTGTTCTCATTCACCACCTGTTTCCATTCACTATGTGTATTCATACGCCATCTATTCCCATTAATGATCTGTTTCCATTAATCATCGGTTCCCATTCATGATCTGTTCTCATTCACCATCTGTTAACATTCAGCATCTGTTTCCAGTCATCACCTGTTCCCATTTATCATCTGTTTCCATTCATCATCTGTTCCCATTCATCATCTGTTCCCATTAACCATCAGTTCCCATTCATCATCTGTTCCCATTCATCAACTGTTCCCATTCATCATCTGCTCCCATTAACCATCTGTTCCCATTCATCATCTGTTCCCATTCACCATCTGTTCCCATTCACCATCTGTTCCCATTCATCATCTGTTCCCATTCACCATCTGTTCCCATTCACCATCTGTTCCCATTCATCATCTGTTCCCATTCATCATCTGTTCCCATCCATCATCTGTTCCCATTCATTACCTGTTCCCATTCATGATCTGTATCCATCACCATCTGTTCCCATTTACCAACAGTTCCCATTTCCCATCTGTTAACATTCGTCATCTGTTTCTATTCATCATCTGGTCTCATTCATCATCTGGTCTCATTCATCATCTGTTTCTATTCATCATCTGTTCCCATTCTTCATCTGTTCCCATTCACCATCTGTTCCCATTCATCATCTGTTTCCGTTCATCATCTGTTTCCAATTCAACATCTGTCCTCACTCGGCATCTGTTTCCATTTATCATCTGTTTCCATTCATCATCTGTTCCCATTCATCATCTGTTCCCTAACATCATCAGGACTCATTTACCATCTGTTCCCATACATCATCTGTTCCCATTCATCATCTGTTCCCATTCATCATCTGTTCCCAATCACCATCCGGTCCCAATCACCATCAGTTTCCATTCACCATCTTTTCTCATACACCATCTGTTCCCATTCACCATCTGTTCTTATGCATCATCTGTTCCCATTCATCATCTGTTCCCATTCACCATCTGTTCTCATACGCCATCTGTTCCCATTCATGATCTGTTCTCATTCATCATCTGTTCCCATTCATCAACTGTTCTCATTCATCATCTGTTCCTATTCATCATCTGTTCCCATTCATCATCTGTTTCCATTCATCATCTGGTTTTATTTACCATCTGTTCCCATTCATCATCTGTTCCCATTCATCATCTGTTCTCCTTCATCATCTGTTCCGATTCACCATCTTTTTCCGTTGACCATCTGTTCTCATCCACCATCTGTGTCCATTCATCATTTTTCCCAATCATCATCTGAACTCATTTACCATCTGTTCCCATTCATCATCTGTTCCCATTCACCATCTGTTCCCATTCGGCATCTGTGTCCATTCATCATTTGCTCCCATTCACCATCTGTTCCCATTCATCATCTGTTTCCGTTCATCATCTCTTTCCAATTCAACATCTGTGCTCATTCGTCATCTGTTTCCAGCCATCATCTGTTCCCATTTACCATCTGTTTCCATTCATCATCTGTTCCCATTCATCATCTGGTCTCATTTACAATCTGTTCCCATTCATCATCTGTTCCCATTCATCATCTGTTCCCATTCACTATCAGTTCTCATACACCAACTGTTCCCATTCATGATCTGTTCTCATTCATGATCAGTTCTCATTCATCAACTGTTCCTATTCACCATCGATTCCCATTCATCATCTGTTTGCATTCACCATTTGTTGCCATTCACCATCTGTTCCCATTCATCATCTGCTCCCATTAACCATCTGTTCCCATTCATCATCTGTTCCCATTCAGCATCTGCTCACCTTCACCATCTGTTCCCCTTCACCATCTGTTCCCATTCACCATCTTTTCTCAGGCACCATGTGTTCCCATTCACTATCTGTTCTTGTGCATCATCTGTTCCCATTCATCATCTGTTCCCATTCACCATCTGTTATCATGCACCATCTGTTCCCATTCATGATCTGTTCCCATTCATGATCTGTTCTCATTCATCTTCTGTTCCCATTCACCATCTGTTCTCATTTACCATCTGTTCCCATTTACCACCTGTTCTCATTCATCACCTGTTTCCATTCACCATGTGTACTCATACACCATCTATTCCCAATCATGATCTGTTTCCATTTCTCATCGTTTCCCATTCATGATCTGTTCTCAATCACCATCTGTTCCCATAGATCATCTGTTCCCATCCATCATCTGTTCCCATTCATTACCTGTTCCCATTCATGATCTGTATCCATCACCATCTGTTCCCATTTACCAACAGTTCCCATTTACCATCTGTTAACATTCATCATCTTTTTCCATTCATCATCTGGTGTCATTCATCATCTGGTCTCATTCATCATCTGTTTCCATTCATCATCTGTTCCCATTCTTCATCTGTTCCCATTCACCATCTGGTCCCATTCACCATCTGGTCCCATTCACCATTTGTTCCCATTCACCTTTGTTCCCATTCACCATCTGTTCCCATTCATCATCTGCTTCCGTTCATCATCTGTTTCCAATTCAACATCTGTCCTCACTCGGCATCTGTTTCCATTTATCATCTGTTTCCATTCATCATCTGTTCCCATTCATCATCTGTTCCCTAACATCATCTGGACTCATTTACCGTCTGTTCCCATACATAATCTGTTCCCATTCATCATCTGTTCCCATTCATCATCTGTTCCCAATCACCATCCGTTCCCAATCACCATCAGTTTCCATTCACCATCTGTTCTTATGCATCATCTGTTCCCATTCACCATCTGTTCTTATGCATCTTCTGTTCCCATTCATCATCTGTTCCCATTCACCATCTGTTCTCATCCACCATCAGTTCCCATTCATGATCTGTTCCCATTCATGATCTGTTCCCATTCTTCATCTGTTCCCATTCACCATCTGGTCCCATTCACCATCTGGTCCCATTCACCATTTGTTCCCATTCACTATTTGTTCCCATTCACCATCTGTTCCCATTCATCATCTGTTTCCGTTCATCATCTGTTTCCAATTCAACATCTGTCCTCACTCGGCATCTGTTTCCATTTATCATCTGTTTCCATTCATCATCTGTTCCTATTCATCATCTGTTCCCTAACATCATCTGGACTCATTTACCGTCTGTTCCCATACATAATCTGTTCCCATTCATTATCTGTTCCCATTCATCATCTGTTCCCAATCACCATCCGGTCCCAATCACCATCAGTTTCCATTCACCATCTTTTCTCATACACCATCTGTTCCCATTCACCATCTGTTCTTATGCATCTTCTGTTCCCATTCATCATCTGTTCCCATTCACCATCTGTTCTCATACACCATCTGTTCCCATTCATGATCTGTTCTCATTCATCATCTGTTCCTATTCATCATCTGTTCCCATTCATCATCTGTTTCCATTCATCATTTGGTCTCATTTACCTTCTGTTCCCATTCATCATCTGTTCCCATTCATCATCTGTTCTCCTTCATCATCTGTTCCGATTCACCATCTTTTTCCGTTGACCATCTGTTCTCATCCACCATCTGTGTCCATTCATCATTTTTCCCATTCATCATCTGCTCCCATTAACCATCTGTTCCCATCCATCATCTGTTTCCATTCATCATCTTTTCTCAGGCACCATGTGTTCCCATTCACTATCTGTTCTTGTGCATCATCTGTTCCCATTCATCATCTGTTCCCATTCACCATCTGTTATCATGCACCATCTGTTCCCATTCATGATCTGTTCCCATTCATGATCTGTTCTCATTCATCTTCTGTTCCCATTCACCATCTGTTCTCATTTACCATCTGTTCCCATTTACCACCTGTTCTCATTCATCACCTGTTTCCATTCACCATGTGTACTCATACTCCATCTATTCCCAATCATAATCTTTAGATTAGAGATACAGCACTGAAACAGGCCCTTCGGTCCTCCGACTCTGTGCCGAACATCAACCACCCATTTATACTTATCCTACACTAATCCCATATTCCTACCAAACATCCCCACCTGTCCCTATATTTCCCTACCACCTACCTATACTAGTGACAAATTATAATGGCCAATTTACCTATCAACCTGCAAGTCTTTTTGGCTTGTGGGAGGAAACCGGAGCACCCGGAGAAAAACCACGCAGACACAGGGAGAACTTGCAAACTCCACACAGGCAGTACCCGCAATCTGTTTCCATGTCTCATCGTTTCCCATTCATGATCTGTTCTCGATCACCATCTGTTCCCATAGATCATCTGTTCCCATCCATCATCTGTTCCCATTCATTACCTGTTCCCATTCATGATCTGTATCCATCACCATCTGTTCCCATTTACCAACAGTTCCCATTTCCCATCTGTTAACATTCGTCATCTGTTTCCATTCATCATCTGGTCTCATTCATCATCTGCACTCATTCATCATCTGTTTCCATTCATCATCTGTTCCCATTCTTCATCTGTTCCCATTCACCATCTGGTCCCATTCACCATCTGGTCCCACTCACCATTTGTTCCCATTCACTATTTGTTCCCATTCACCATCTGTTCCCATTCATCATCTGTTTCCGTTCATCATCTGTTTCCAATTCAACATCTGTCCTCACTCGGCATCTGTTTCCATTCATCATCTGTTTCCATTCATCATCTGTTCCCATTCATCATCTGTTCCCTAACATCATCAGGACTCATTTACCATCTGTTCCCATACATCATCTGTTCCCATTCATCATCTGTTCCCATTCATCATCTGTTCCCAATCACCATCCGGTCCCAAGCACCATCAGTTTCCATTCACCATCTTTTCTCATACACCATCTGTTCCCATTCACCATCTGTTCTTATGCATCATCTGTTCCCATTCATCATCTGTTCCCATTCACCATCTGTTCTCATACACCATCTGTTCCCATTCATGATCTGTTCTCATTCATCATCTGTTCCCATTCATCAACTGTTCTCATTCATCATCTGTTCCTATTCATCATCTGTTCCCATTCATCATCTGTTTCCATTCATCATCTGGTCTTATTTACCATCTGTTCCCATTCATCATCTCTTCCCATTCATCATCTGTTCTCCTTCATCATCTGTTCCGATTCACCATCTTTTTCCGTTGACCATCTGTTCTCATCCACCATCTGTGTCCATTCATCATTTTTCCCAATCATCATCTGATCTCATTTACCATCTGTTCCCATTCATCATCAGTTCCCATTCACCATCTGTTCCCATTCGCCATCTGTGTCCATTCATCATTTGTTCCCATTCACCATCTGTTCCCATTCATCATCTGTTTCCGTTCATCATCTCTTTCCAATTCAACATCTGTGCTCATTCGTCATCTGTTTCCAGCCATCATCTGTTCCCATTCACCATCTGTTTCCATTCATCATCTGTTCCCATTCATCATCTGGTCTCATTTACAATCTGTTCCCATTCATCATCTGTTTCCATTCATCATCTGTTCCCATTCATCAACTGTTCCCATTAACCATCTGTTCCCATTCATCATCTGTTTCCATTCATCATCTGTTCCCATTCATCATCTGTTCCCATTCACCATCAGTTCTCATACACCAACTGTTCCCATTCATGATCTGTTCTCATTCATGATCAGTTCTCATTCATCAACTGTTCCTATTCACCATCGATTCCCATTCATCATCTGTTTCCATTCACCATTTGTTGCCATTTACCATCTGTTCCCATTCATCATCTGCTCCCATTAACCATCTGTTCCAATTCACCATCTGTTCCCATTCACCATCTGTTCCCATTCACCATCTTTTCTCAGGCACCATGTGTTCCCATTCACTATCTGTTCTTGTGCATCATCTGTTCCCATTCATGATCTGTATCCATCACCATCTGTTCCCATTTACCAACAGTTCCCATTTACCATCTGTTAACATTCATCATCTGTTTCCATTCATCATCTGGTCTCATTCATCATCTGGTCTCATTCATCATCTGTTTCCATTCATCATCTGTTCCCATTCTTCATCTGTTCCCATTCACCATCTGGTCCCATTCACCATTTGTTCCCATTCTCTATTTGTTCCCATTCACCATCTGTTCCCATTCATCATCTGTTTCCGTTCATCATCTGTTTCCAATTCAACATCTGTCCTCACTCGGCATCTGTTTCCATTTATCATCTGTTTCCATTCATCATCTGTTCCCATTCATCATCTGTTCCCTAACATCATCTGGACTCATTTACCATCTGTTCCCATACATAATCTGTTCCCATTCATCATCTGCTCCCATTAAACATCTGTCCTCATTCATCATCTGTTTCCAGTCATCATCTCGTCCCATTTTCCATCTGTTTCCATTCATCATCTGTTCCTATTCATCATCTGTTCCCATTCATCATCTGTTCTCATTTACCATCTGTTCCAATTCATCATCTGTTCCCATTCATCATCTGCTCCCATTAACCACCTGTTCCCAATCATCATCGGTATCCATTCATCATCTGTTCCCATTCATCATCTGTTCCCATTCATCATCTGCTCCCATTCACCATCTGTTTCCATTCATCATCTGTTCCCATTCATCATCTGGTCTCATTTACAATCTGTTCCCATTCATCATCTGTTTCCATTCATCATCTGTTCCCATTCATCAACTGTTCCCATTAACCATCTGTTCCCATTCATCATCTGTTTCCATTCATCATCTGTTCCCATTCATCATCTGTTCCCATTCACCATCAGTTCTCATACACCAACTGTTCCCATTCATGATCTGTTCTCATTCATGATCAGTTCTCATTCATCAACTGTTCCTATTCACCATCGATTCCCATTCATCATCTGTTTCCATTCACCATTTGTTGCCATTTACCATCTGTTCCCATTCATCATCTGCTCCCATTAACCATCTGTTCCCATTCACCATCTGTTCCCATTCACCATCTGTTCCCATTCACCATCTTTTCTCAGGCACCATGTGTTCCCATTCACTATCTGTTCTTGTGCATCATCTGTTCCCATTCATGATCTGTATCCATCACCATCTGTTCCCATTTACCAACAGTTCCCATTTACCATCTGTTAACATTCATCATCTGTTTCCATTCATCATCTGGTCTCATTCATCATCTGGTCTCATTCATCATCTGTTTCCATTCATCATCTGTTCCCATTCTTCATCTGTTCCCATTCACCATCTGGTCCCATTCACCATTTGTTCCCATTCTCTATTTGTTCCCATTCACCATCTGTTCCCATTCATCATCTGTTTCCGTTCATCATCTGTTTCCAATTCAACATCTGTCCTCACTCGGCATCTGTTTCCATTTATCATCTGTTTCCATTCATCATCTGTTCCCATTCATCATCTGTTCCCTAACATCATCTGGACTCATTTACCATCTGTTCCCATACATAATCTGTTCCCATTCATCATCTGCTCCCATTAAACATCTGTCCTCATTCATCATCTGTTTCCAGTCATCATCTCGTCCCATTTTCCATCTGTTTCCATTCATCATCTGTTCCTATTCATCATCTGTTCCCATTCATCATCTGTTCTCATTTACCATCTGTTCCAATTCATCATCTGTTCCCATTCATCATCTGCTCCCATTAACCACCTGTTCCCAATCATCATCGGTATCCATTCATCATCTGTTCCCATTCATCATCTGTTCCCATTCATCATCTGCTCCCATTAACCATCTGTTCCCATCCATCATCTGTTTCCATTCATCATCTGTTCCCATTCACCACCTGTTCCCATTCACAATCTGTTCCCATTCACCATCTTTTCAAAGACACCACGTGTTCCCATTCACTATCTGTTCTTATGCATCATCTGTTCCCATTCATCATCTGTTCCCATTCACCATCTGTTATCATGCACCATCTGTTCCCATTCATGATCTGTTCCCATTCATGATCTGTTCTCATTCATCATCTGTTCCCATTCACCATCTGTTCTCATTTACCATCTGTTCCCATTTACCACCTGTTCTCATTCACCACCTGTTTCCATTCACCATGTGTACTCATACACCATCTATTCCCAATCATGATCTGTTTCCATTTCTCATCGTTTCCCAATCATGATCTGTTCTCAATCACCATCTGTTCCCATAGATCATCTGTTCCCATCCATCATCTGTTCCCATTCATTACCTGTTCCCATTCATGATCTGTATCCATCACCATCTGTTCCCATTTCCCAACAGTTCACATTTACCATCTGTTAACATTCATCATCTGTTTCCATTCATCATCTGGTCTCATTCATCATCTGGTCTCATTCATCATCTGTTTCCATTCATCATCTGTTCCCATTCTTCATCTGTTCCCATTCACCATCTGGTCCCATTCACCATCTGGTCCCATTCACCATTTGTTCCCATTCACCATTTGTTCCCATTCACCATCTGTTCCCATTCATCATCTGTTTCCGTTCATCATCTGTTTCCAATTCAACATCTGTCCTCACTCGGCATCTGTTTCCATTTATCATCTGTTTCCATTCATCATCTGTTCCCATTCATCATCTGTTCCCATACATCGTCTGGACTCATTTACCATCTGTTCCCATACATCATCTGTTCCCATTCATCATCTGCTCCCATTAACCATCTGTCCTCATTCATCATCTGTTCCCATTCATCATCTGTTCCCATTCATCATCAGATTCCAATTGAACATCTTTCCTCATTCATCATCTGTTCTCATTCATCATCTGTTCCCATTCACCATCTTTACTCAGGCACCATGTGTTCCCATTCACTATCTGTTCCCATTCATGATCTGTTCTCATTCATCATCTGTTCCCATTCATCAACTGTTCTCATTCATCATCTGTTCCTATTCATCATCTGTTCCCATTCATCATCTGTTTCCATTCATCATCTGGTCTTATTTACCATCTGTTCCCATTCATCATCTCTTCCCATTCATCATCTGTTCTCCTTCATCATCTGTTCCGATTCACCATCTTTTTCCGTTGACCATCTGTTCTCATCCACCATCTGTGTCCATTCATCATTTTTCCCAATCATCATCTGATCTCATTTAACATCTGTTCCCATTCATCATCAGTTCCCATTCACCATCTGTTCCCATTCGCCATCTGTGTCCATTCATCATTTGTTCCCATTCACCATCTGTTCCCATTCATCATCTGTTTCCGTTCATCATCTCTTTCCAATTCAACATCTGTGCTCATTCGTCATCTGTTTCCAGCCATCATCTGTTCCCATTCACCATCTGTTTCCATTCATCATCTGTTCCCATTCATCATCTGGTCTCATTTACAATCTGTTCCCATTCATCATCTGTTTCCATTCATCATCTGTTCCCATTCATCAACTGTTCCCATTAACCATCTGTTCCCATTCATCATCTGTTTCCATTCATCATCTGTTCCCATTCATCATCTGTTCCCATTCACCATCTGTTATCATGCACCATCTGTTCCCATTCATGATCTGTTCCCATTCATGATCTGTTCCCATTCATGATCTGTTCTCATTCATCATCTGTTCCCATTCACCATCTGTTCTCATTTACCATCTGTTCCCATTTACCACCTGTTCTCATTCACCACCTGTTTCCATTCACCATGTGTACTCATACACCATCTATTCCCAATCATGATCTGTTTCCATTTCTCATCGTTTCCCATTCATGATCTGTTCTCAATCACCATCTGTTCCCATAGATCATCTGTTCCCATCCATCATCAGTTCCCATTCACTATTTGTTCCCATTCACCATCTGTTCCCATTCATCATCTGTTTCCGTTCATCATCTGTTTCCAATTCAACATCTGTCCTCACTCGGCATCTGTTTCCATTCATCATCTGTTTCCATTCATCATCTGTTCCCATTCATCATCTGTTCCCTAACATCATCTGGACTCATCTACCATCTGTTCCCATACATCATCTGTTCCCATTCATCATCTGCTCCCATTAACCATCTGTGCTCATTCATCATCTGTTTCCATTCATCATCTGTTCCCATTCATCATCTGTTCCCTAACATCATCTGGACTCATTTACCAGCTGTTCCCATACGTCATCTGTTCCCATTCATCATCTGCTCCCATTAACCATCTGTCCTCATTCATCATCTGTTTCCAGTCATCATCTGTTCCCATTCATTACCTGTTCCCATTCATGATCTGTATCCATCACCATCTGTTCCCATTTACCAACAGTTCCCATTTACCATCTGTTAACATTCATCATCTGTTAACATTCATCATCTGGTCTCATTCATCATCTGGTCTCATTCATCATCTGTTTCCATTCATCATCTGTTCCCATTCTTCATCTGTTCCCATTCACCATCTGGTCCCATTCACCATCTGGTCCCATTCACAATTTGTTCCCATTCACTATTTGTTCCCATTCACCATCTGTTCCCATTCATCATCTGTTTCCGTTCATCATCTGTTTCCAATTCAACATCTGTCCTCACTCGGCATCTGTTTCCATTTATCATCTGTTTCCATTCATCATCTGTTCCCATTCATCATCTGTTCCCTAACATCATCTGGACTCATTTACCATCTGTTCCCATACATCATCTGTTCCCATTCATCATCTGCTCCCATTAACCATCTGTCCTCATTCATCACCTGTTTCCAGTCATCATCTCGTCCCATTTTCTATCTGTTTCCATTCATCATCTGTTCCTATTCATCATCTGTTCCCATTCATCATCTGTTCTCATTTACCATCTGTTCCAATTCATCATCTGTTCCCATTCATCATCTGCTCCCATTAACCATCTGTTCCCAATCATCATTGGTTTCCATTCATCATCTGTTCCCATTCATCATCTGTTCCCATTCATCATCTGCTCCCATTAACCATCTGTTCCCATCCATCATCTGTTTCCATTCATCATCTGTTCCCATTCACCACCTGTTCCCATTCACAATCTGTTCCCATTCACCATCTTTTCAAAGACACCACGTGTTCCCATTCATCATCTGTTCCCATTCATCATCAGTTTCCAATTGAACATCTTTCCTCATTCATCATCTGTTCTCATTCATCATCTGTTCCCATTCACCATCTTTTCTCAGGCACCATGTGTTCCCATTCACTATCTGTTCTTGTGCATCATCTGTTCCCATTCATCATCTGTTCCCATTCACCATCTGTTATCATGCACCATCTGTTCCCATTCATGATCTGTTCCCATTCATGATCTGTTCTCATTCATCATCTGTTCCCATTCACCATCTGTTCTCATTTACCATCTGTTCCCATTTACCACCTGTTCTCATTCACCACCTGTTTCCATTCACCATGTGTACTCATACACCATCTATTCCCAATCATGATCTGTTTCCATTTCTCATCGTTTCCCATTCATGATCTGTTCTCAATCACCATCTGTTCCCATAGATCATCTGTTCCCATCCATCATCTGTTCCCATTCATTACCTGTTCCCATTCATGATCTGTATCCATCACCATCTGTTCCCATTTCCCAACAGTTCCCATTTACCATCTGTTAACATTCATCATCTGTTTCCAGTCATCATCTCTTCCCATTTTCCATCTGTTTCCATTCATCATCTGTTCCTATTCATCATCTGTTCCCATTCATCATCTGGTCTCATTTACCATCTGTTCCCATTCATCATCTGTTCCCATTCATCATCTGCTCCCATTAACTAGGGGGAAACAGAGTAAGCACAGTTAAAGCATGGCCAATATGGAGGTACATAATTCAGGGCTGGGTACAAAATTGTTAAAACTAGCTCAACTAATTCCAAAATTCAATGAGGAGGAGATTGAAGATTTTCTGTTGCTAGAGAGACTGGCAAGGCAGTTAAAATGACCAGCTAAGAACTGGCCAATTTTATGACAAAGCAAGCTAACAGGAAAAGCCCATAAGATTTATTCCCTGTTGCCAGATGAGAGTTCATCAAATTATGAACTGACCAAAAATGGTATCTTCAGGGCCTATGAATTAGTACCCGAAGCCTCCCACCACAAGTTTAGAACCCTCAAGAAGCAAGCTAATCAAACTTATCTGGAGTTTGAAAGAAGTAAGCAACTGGCTTTTGACCGGTGGCTGAGGGCTCTTAAAGTACAACTCAGCTATAAGAATCTCAGAGAAGTAATTCTGTTAGAGGAATTTAAAAACTCTCTCCCACTCTCAATAAAAACCCATGTAGAGGAGCAGCAGGTGCAGAGAGCCCGGCAAGTGGCTGTTCTGGCCGATGAGTTTGCTTTAATTTATAAGTTGGTTTCCCAGGGGAGAACCTTTCCTAATCACCCCCACAAATCTGAAAGGGACAAAGGGTGGGAAGGTGATATCCGCCCAGGCAGTCCTGGGAGAGAAAGGAAAGCAGGAGACTCAGGGGCTCTCCTCCAGCCAAAAAGGAAGGTGCTGTGAGCAAGAGTGAGACCGAGAGACCTGTGTGCTTCCATTGTTATAAAGCAGGGCATTTAAAAGCTGACTGCTGGAAACTAAAGGGAAAACCTGTAGGGTAATCAGGCCAAATGTGCTCAGTGAAGAAAGGAACCTGATGGAAAGCGCAGCAGAACAGGCTGCGACTTTAACTGCAGTAAGAGTGAGACCCACGAAGTCTACCGTTGCAAGTGCAGAAAAATGTAATAGGGTTCCTGAGGGTTATCAGGGCTCTGTGTCTGAAGGGAAAGTAACCCCATACCCCGCATGTGGGACAAGCAAGCCCATAGTGATTTTAAGGAACACAGGGGCCACTAGATCCCTCTTACTGAGAAAAGGCCTGACCTTTCCCCCAGAGAGTGCAGTGAACACCAAAATGGTGGTGAATGGTATTGGAGGGCACTGTATGCCTGTTCCTGTACACCTGGAGTGTGACCTAGTTTTGGGACCGGTGACCGTAGGGATTGCCCCTAGTTTGCCTGTGGATGGAGTTGACCTGCTCTTAGGAAATGATCTGGTGGGGGTGAAGGTGGTAACCCACCCAGTAGTGAAAGAAAGACCGCAGGAGGTCAGAGAGACAGGGCAGTGGCAGGAGACGGACTCCTGCAGTTTCCCTGAATGTGTAATGAATCAGGCCATGATCAAACCAGCTCCCCGACAGGAGACTGCATTGGCACTGCAGGCAGATGACCATGAGGTCTGCCTGTCCAAGACTTTCTTTGGAAAGTTAGAAGACCCAGGGAATGAATTAAATGGATTTTCTCTAGCTGAGGTTCAGTGAGCCAACCCAATATTGCGAGAGTTAGCACAGGCTGCCCAGTCTGAAAGTGAAGCAGAGGGAGTCCCTGATTGCTACTATTTAAAGAGTGAGGTACTGATGAGGAAATGGAGTTCTCCTCACAGACCTGAGAGCAAGGAGTAGGCAGTAGTTCACGAATTAGTGGTGCTGCAGAGGTACCAGAAATAAATATTAAGAAGGGCCCACGAGACTACAGTGGCTGTACATGCCCATGTACAAAAGACCAAAGCCCGCATAAGACAACAGTTTGACGGGCCAAAACTCCAGAAAGATGTGGTGGAGTACTGCAGGAGTTGCCACATGTGCCAGGTTGAGGGGAAACCCCAACCTTCAGTGAAACCTGCAGCCTTAAGTCCTGTACCAGTGTTCAGAAGACCCTCCAGCAGAGGGCTGGTGAACTGTATGGGACCCCCGCCAAGAACAAAAAGGGACAGACAGGCACAAAGCTGGCAAAGGGTTAGACAGGGAAGAGGAAAATTTGACCAAGAGGGCAGGTTAAAGGAAGTCCAGGAGAAATCCTGGATGGAAACTCCTACTGTCCGGCCAGCAAACCCCAAGAAATGTGAAAAGTTAGACCCCACATCCTCCTACCTAAATGCAGACATTAGAAGCACCCTACCAGAGATGCTAACAGCATTTACAGGAACCCGCAGAGGCAAATAAAGACCTCAAGAGGGCAGAGAAACCATGAGGGTAATGCCTCACCTAGGTGAAGTGCCATAGGGGAGTACAGTAGAGTCTGCACAACTACGTGCAGGCAGGAGTGTCCTCTGGGACAAAGGGGTGATGAGCAAAGAATCCTCCCCCATAGTCAGAAAAAAAGCGAATCATCCATCCCCTGAAGTCAAAAGTCTTTGCATGACTCAGCAAAGCATTGAAAGAGAGTTCAGGATAGACCCGTCCATTACTGACTCACAAAAAAAATTACCTTAGCAGGAACAAAGACCCTAGGCAGCCATGGAAATGGGCAAACGGAAGAAAAGCTTCTCAAAAAAAAAGAACCACATGTTTATCGGGATGCCAAAAAGTGGGCTGTTAAAGCAGCACTGCCACCAAGAGAAGACAGGCTGTAATAAGTTTTAGGATTTATGAATGAATGGGAATGAATGAGAGAAATGAATGTTTTTTTCTGTATCTTACATTTTTCTCAACCTTTTTAATGAAATGCGTTTTTCTCAAATCGCATTTCATTCTGCTGGGTATGGAGGTGTCATGCTCGGCCCCCACCTACCAAGAATGAGGCACATTAATTTTGTCATGAACATTTATTTTAAACTGTTACTGGAATTGAGAAAGAACTTGTTAAACAGATCAGCCGTGGCTGGAAAAGACATTTGCATATTAACAGACGGTGTTTAGAAGGACAAAGCAGCCATTCCCTGATATTCAACCCACAATGGACTTTTGATCACCAGACGTTGAAGGTGGGGGAGCTTAGATGGCCGAATACACAAACAGACATGGTCAAACCAGCTAGTCACATGACTTACCTGCTGGGCAAGCTGAGTTTTTTGAATTTGTACAAACAGTTTGGGCAGAAAGCAGAATGTTCCTGGACTGAGAAGATCTCTCTTCTGTCTGCTCCCATCTCTTTCTCACAAGCCTCTGAATCCACTGAAGACACATGAACCCCAAGAGAGAAAAGCCTCCTACAGCGAACAAGGTTTAAGAATACTGGGCCCCAGCGAAAAGCAAGACCTACCTACAATCAAGGACTCTACAATCAGCTCAAAGACCAGTAACAACAGCTCTTCAGATTTACCTCAAACCTTTCCACTTTATTTCTTCTGTTTTCTTCCTGTCTCTATCTGCATGTGTGTATTACATATGCATGCTAGCGTGAGCACGTCGTGTATCTGTATATGTTAACTGAATGAGAGTTTAAGTTTAAGTTTAAATAAATTTCAACTTTTCTTCTTTAAATCTAAGAAAGCCTGTTTGTGCTGCTTTCTGTGCCTTATAATTGGAAAGCAGTGAACAAGGATTCACCAAGGGGGAGCTAAAAACACAGTATGTTTAAAAATAAAACCCTGTTACAGTCATACCAGGTGAAGACGGAAAGGGATCCCTAGACACCTTTCTTGCCTGGTCGTAACAGCATTAATTACCTCCTCTTTCACCAGGGCCTATATAGCATCTTCCTCCACGGCAGTGACAGATGCAAAGTATTCAGTTAATCCCTCAGCTATTCCCCTCTTTCCATGTGCAAATCCCCTTTTTGGTCTCTATTCAACCCATTCCTCCTTTTACCAACTTTTCACTATTTACATGCCCAATAGAAGACTTTGATATTCCCTTTTATGTTAGCTGCCAATCTCTTCTCATACTCCCTCTTTGCTTCTCTCTGATTCTTCTATATTCAGCCTGGGGTTCTCCATTGTATTATCCACCTAATATCTGTCTTAAGCACAATTTTTCTTCTTCATCTTAATTGGAGTGAATTGAAAGCTGTTTGGTTCATTTGGGATTCAGTATTGTGGGAGTAAAGGGGGAAAATTAATAGAAATGGATTTGGTCGAATGGAATTCTTTACAGCTATAGTGATTGGGAAGGTGTTTGACCCTTTGGGACTCTGTACCCTTGGAGAAAATGGGAAGCGATTAAGTCCATTTTAATTCAATATAGTGGGTGTGAATAGGAATTGAATTTAGTGCCTTTGGATTCTCTTTAGCGGGAGGGAATTGGAAAGTATTTGGTGCATTAGAATCGTATAGAGTGAAATGAATGAGAAAAGTTTCAGTCTATTAGGATTCTGTAAAGGGAATTGAATGGGAAGGGGTTTGGTTCATTGGGATTCACTACAGCGGGTTTAAATTGGAAAGGGTTTGGTCATTTGGGATTCTGAATACTGGGATTGATAGAGAAGTGGGTTGTTCAATCGAATTTTGTACAGTGTGAGTGAATGGAAAGGTGTTTGATCCACTGGGACTCGAAATAGTGGCATTGAATGGGAAGGAATTTGGTCCATTGTAATTCTGTGCAGGCGTAGTGAAAGCATAGGCGTTTGGTCCATTGGTATTTGATAGAGTTAGATTGAACCTGAAGGTGTTTGTTCCATTTGAATTCTGTTCACTGGGAGTCAATGGGTAGGAATGTTATCCATTGGCATTCCGTACATTGGGATTTATCAGCAGTTGTTTTATTCTTTGAGATACCATACTGTAGGAGTAAATGTGAAGAGATTTAATCCATCTGAGTTCTATATTGTGGCCATGAACAGGAAGTAGTCTTCCCATTGTGAATTTGTACACCTGGAGCTAATGGGAAGTGTTTTGCCCAATGGAATTCTGTACAGCGGAAGTGAATTGAAAATCATTTGGACCATTGGGATGGAATACTGTGGGAGCAAACAAGAAGTGGTTTGGTCCATTGGGATCCTCTATAATGGGAATGAATGAGAAGGGCCTTCCTATAGGGAAGATAGTGGTGCAGTAGTAATGTCACTGAACTAATAATTCAGAGACCCATGCTAATGCCCTGCAGACATGGGTTCAGATCCCACCACAGCAGCTGGTGGAATTTAAATCTGAAGTTGAACGCTTGTCTCAGTAATGGTGCTATGAAACTATCATTGATTGTTTTAAAAACCCATCTGGCTCACTAATGTCCTTTAGGGAAGGAAATCTGCTGTCCTTACCTGGTCTGGCCTATGTGTAACTCCAGACTCACAGCAATGTGGTTGTCTCTTAATTGCCCTCTGAAATGGCCTAGCAAGCCACTCAGTTGTCAAGGGAAATTAGGGATGGGCAACAAATGCTGGCTTTGCCAGTGATGCCCATATTCCATGAAAGAATAAAACAAATATTTGGGTTTTATATATCAGGAGTTAATGGGAAAGGGTTTCGTTGAATAGAATTCTTTACAGTGGGACTGAATGGGAAGTGGTTTTGTCCATTGGGATTCAGCATACTGGGAGAAAATGGGAAGGCACTTTATCCATATTAATTCAATATAGTGGTGTGAATAGGAAGAGGGTTAATCTATTTGTATTCTATATAGTGTGAGTGAATTGAAAATGCTTATTTCATTGGAATTCTGAATAGTGGAATGAATGGGAAGTTTTAGTCTAATTTGTTTCTACAATGTGGGATTGAATGGGAAGGGGGTTTGTCCGTTGGGATCCTTTAAACTGCATGAATGGGAAAGAGATTTGTCTACTGTGATTCAGTACAGTGGGTGTAAATTGGAAGGGTTTGGTCCTTTGTACACTGAGAATAAATGCAAAGGTTTTTGATGCATTGGGATTCTATACACTGGAAGTGAATGGGAGGGGTTTGGTTCATTGGAACAATGTATAGAGAAACTGAAGGGGAAGGGGGGTTAGGTCCTTTGGAATTCTGTACACCAGGAGTAAAGGGGAAGGGGTTTGGTCCACTGAGATTCTGTAGACCAGTAGTGAAAGGAAAAGGTTTTGGCCCATTGGTATTTTATAGATTCAGACTGAATGGGAAGGGGACTTCCCATTAGGATTTTGTACACCAAGAGTTAATAAGAAAGGTTCAGTCCCTTAGGATTCTTTATAGCCAGAGAGAATGGGAAGGGGTTTGGCCCATTTAATTCAAAGTAGTGGGAGTGAATGAGAATTGAGTTTGGCCCCTTTGGATTCTCTTTTGTGGAGTGAATTGGAAGGTATTTGTTCCATTGGAATACTATAGAGTGGAATGAATGTGAATAGGTTTGGTCCACTGGGTTTCTGTAAAGTGAGATTGAATGGGAAGGGGTTTTATTCATTTGGGTTCTTTACACTATCAGTGAATGGAAAGGGTTTTGGCTCGTGGGATTCTATACAGTAGGTGTAATTGGGAGGGGATTTGGTCATTTAGGATTCTGCATAGTGGAAGTAGATGGCAGTGGTTTGGGCTATTGTAACTCTATACGGCAGAAGTGAATGAGGAGCGGTTTGGTCAATTTGGATTTAGTAGTGCAAAGAAAATGAAAGGGATTTAATCAAACAACAACTTGTATTTATGTAGCACGTTTAACATAATAAAACATCCCAAGGTGCTTCACAGAAGCATTTATAAAACAAAATATGACACCGATCTATATAAGGAGATATTATGGTAGGTGACTAAAGCTTGGTCAAAGAGGCAGGTTTTAAGCAGTGTCTTAAAGGAGCAAAGTGAGGTAGAGAGGTTTAGGGAAGGTATTCCAGTGCTTAGGGCCTAGGCAGCTGAAGGCACGGCCACCAATAATGAAATCAGGGATTAAAATCAGGGATGACAGGAGGCCAAAATTGGAGGAGCACAGGTATGTTGGTGTTTGTGGGGTTGGAGGACATTACAGAGACAGGGAGGGATGAGGCCATGGAGGGATTTGAAAACAGGGATGAGAATTTTAAAATTGAGGCATTGTTTAATTGGAAGTCAGTGTAAGTCAGTGAACACAGGGGCGATGGGTGAATGGCATTTGGTGCAAGTTAGAATACGGGCAGCAAAGCTTTGGATGACCTCAACTTCATGCAGGGTAGAATATGGGAGGCCGGCCAGGAGTGCGTTGGAACAGAAGATAACAAAGGCATGGATGAGGGTTTCAGCAATAAAATAACTGAGGCAGGGGCGGGGACAGGCAATGTAATGGAGGTGGAAATTAGCGGTCTTAGTGTTGGCACAGATATGTGGTTGAAAGCTCATTACGGGGTTAAATATGGCACTGAGGTTGCAAAGAGTCTTGTTCAGTCTCAGAGTTGCCAGGGAGAGGGATAGAATCAGTGGTGAGGGAGTAGAGATTGTGGCAGAGACCAAAAACAATGGCTTCAGTCTTCCCAATATTCAATTAGAGGAAATTTCTGTTCAGCCAGTACTGGATGTTGGATAAGCAGTCTGATAACTTAGCAGCAGTGGAGGGATCGGGAGAGGTGATCGTGAGGCAGAGCTGGGTGTTGTCAGTGTAAATGTGGAAACTGATGTTGTGTTTTTGGATGATGTCTCTGATTCTATACACTGGGAGTAAATGAAAAGTGGGTGGTGCATTGGCTTTGGCCCTTTGGGACTGGATACAGTGGCAGTGAATGGTCCATTAGTGTTCTGTATAGCTGTAGTGAAAGGGAAGGAGTTTGGCTCATTGGTATTCCATAGAGTCAGAACGAATGAGAAAGGTCTTGTTTCATTGGGATTCTGTCCACTGAGGGTGAGTGATAGGATTATTGCCAAATGGTACTTCATACAATTTAATCAGAAAGTGTTTTTTTCATTGGTATTTCATAGAGTCAGACTGAATGGGAAGGAATTTGGTCCATAGAGATTCTATATAGTGGGAGTGAATGGGAAGGGATTTGGTTCATTGGGATTCTATATAGTGGGAGTGAATGGGAAGGGATTTGTCCATTGGGATTCTATATAGTGGGAGTGAATGGGAAGGGATTTGTCCATTGGGATTCTATATAGTGGGAGTGAATGGGAAGGGATTTGGTTCATTGGGATTCTATATAGTGGGAGTGAATGGGAAGGGATTTGGTCCATTGGGATTCTGAATAGTGGGAGTGAATGGGAAGGGATTTGGTCCATTGGAATTCTATATAGTGGGAGTGAATGGGAAGGGATTTGTCCATTGGGATTCTATATAGTGGGAGTGAATGGGAAGGGATTTGTCCATTGGGATTCTATATAGTGGGAGTGAATGGGAAGGGATTTGTCCATTGGGATTCTATATAGTGGGAGTGAATGGGAAGGGATTTGGTTCATTGGGATTCTGAATAGTGGGAGTGAATGGGAAGGGATTTGGTCCATTGGAATTCTATATAGTGGGAGTGAATGGGAAGGGATTTGTCCATTGGGATTCTATATAGTGGGAGTGAATGGGAAGGGATTTGTCCATTGGGATTCTGTATAGTGGGAGTGAATGGGAAGGGATTTGTCCATTGGGATTCTATATAGTGGGAGTGAATGGGAAGGGATTTGTCCATTGGGATTCTGTATTGTGGGAGTGAATGGGAAGGGATTTGTTGCCGTTGATTTCTGTAGAATTAGAATGAGTGGTGATCTGTTTGCACATTGAAATGCATTTACCATGAGATGGCTGTGCTCATCACTGCAACAACATTTTATTCTAGAACTCGTTCGTTTCTCACCGTGGACCCTTTACGTCACTTAACACACTGGCACAGCTGGCACACATGCCACGATCAATTAGCTGTTTTGTAGTAAGTGATGCTTCATGATCATTATTACTAAGAAAGTCATGCAGCCACACACCCAGCGACGGTGCAGAGCGCTGATTTCCAGGAATCATTCTCCAATTAATCACGGCTGAAACAATACAACTAATGAGTTTCACTTGGACCCAGACAAGACCGGCCAGGCAGCCACATTGCCACTCGAGTCAAGCAGTGATTAATGAGTCCCTTTATTAACACTGGCAGTCATGACATTACTATAACATCGTCCTATGAGCTTTCAACACTCAGGTTGGGCGTAGGGAATTAAACCACTCTTCGCATCGACCCACACATACTTGCAATGCACCGCAAAAGCTGCAAGTGAAAGGCTCATCGTCAAGTCCCAGTTCAAAGAGGAAACGTCATTAGAACTCTTTTAAAAGAGGAACTCTCTGCATCTGAAACCATCCCCTTTTAAGAATGTGAACTGATTCTCTTCTTTTGAACAGCTGGCCCAGTGAAAGAAAGATTTGTCTTTATGTTTGTCTGTTCATGTCATAGAAGCATAGAATCTTACAGCATTGAAGGAGGCCATTTGTCCACTGTGCTTATCCCTGAGCTAGGGTCCCACTCCTCCGCTCTTTCCCCATAGCCCTATAATTTTTTAAAGTTTGGTTATGGGATGTGGGCCTATTTACTGCCCATCCCGAACAACTTGACTGGCTTGCTAGGCCATTGAAGAATCAGCCACATTTCTGTGGATCACATATAAATCAGGTTAGGTTAGAATGGAAGGCTTCCATTTCTAAAGCACATTAGTAAACCAAATGAGTTTTCAAATTACAATCTCATAGCTTCATGCTCACTATTACTGAGACTAGCTTTTCATTCCAGATTTATTTAATTAACTCAATTTAAATTCTCTAACTGGTGTGGTGGGATTTGAACTCATGCCACTGAGATTATTGGTCTCAGTCTCTGTATTACTAGTTCAGTAATATAACCACCAAGCTACTGTACCCTTGAATGCAGTTCTCTTCTAGTATTTATCCAATTCTCCTCAGTACATTCTGAAGCATTTCACAGCCAATAAAACACTTTTGAAGTGTAGCCACTACTACCTTATTGGTAAATGTGACAGCTAATTTGCACTCAGCAAAGTTCCACAAATGGCAATCTGTTTTAGTGTTGTTGGTTGAAGGATAAATGCTGTCCAGGGCGCCAGGGAAAAGCTCCCCCTTGCTGTTCTTTCAACAGCACCACAGGATCTTTATCAGCCACCTGTGAGGGCAGATGGGGCCTCGTTTCAACATCTCATCTGTAAGACAGCACCTCCAACAGAAAGATATAAAGACTTGTATTTGCATAGCACTTTTCATGATCTCAGGGCACCCCAGAGTGTTTTACAGCTGTTGAAGCTGTTTTTGAGGTGCAGTCTCTGTTGTAATGCAGGAAATGCAGCAGTCAATTTATGCACAGCAAGCTCACACAAATTGCAATGAGTTCATGAGATCATCTGCTTCAGTGATAAGTATTGGGCAGGACACCAGGGAGAACTCACCTGCTTTTCTCCAAGAGAGTGCTATGGGATCTTTTATGTCTACCCAAGGGAGCAGATGGAACCTTGATTTAATATTTCATCTGAAGGACAACACCTACCAATAGTGCAACATTCCTTTACTACAACATTACAGTGTCAGGCTAGATCTTAGTGCTCAACTCTCTGGAGTGGGGATTGACCCTACAACCTTCTGAGTTAGAAGCAAAAGTATGACCACCTGAGCCACAGTTGACAATAGAGCAAAAGATTATCTGGAACTAGCAGCATTGTAATAGTTAAATATACTTTTATAGGTTACACAAATATAGAAGCATCTGGTTGTACTGCAGCAGTTCACTCACATTCAGCTGAGCCACTCCAGTAACCACCTTGTACTAGTGGGTGTGTGAGACATTAACTTTGGTGAGTTTCAACCAATAAAGGCTGCAGTCAAGCTCACTGTCCTTTAATGAGGGTGTAGATGATGTGGTTTGAAGCACCTTCCCAATGGCACTGTCAAGCAACAGACGGCATTCTCACCATCCAGACCATTTGATTAACTGAGTCGCAGATCGTTTTTATAAATTAGACTCTGGTGCTCACTGAGCTGAGAGAAATCAGTGAGGCTGATCGGAACCAGCCCTGCTTTTTCGCACCGGATTCTGAAATCGGCTCCTCTTGAGATTGTCCATGTGCCAATTTAAGTACAGGCTAAATTTAAGAAAAAAAACTTGCATTTATATAGCACCTTTCACAATCTCAGGATGCTTCAAAGTGCTTCACAGCCAGTGAAGTACTTTTAAAGTGCAGTCATTGTTGTAATGTTGGAAATGCAACAACCAATTTGTGCACAGCAAGCTCCGACAATGAGCAATGAGTTCATGAGCAGATCATCTGCTTCAGTGATGATGGTTGAGGAATAAATATTGGCCAGTACACCAGGGAAACCCTGCTGCTCTCCTTTGAATAGTGTCACAGGATCTGAGAAGGCAGACAGGGGTCTTGGTTTAGCATTTCATCCAAAAGAAGACACCTCCGACAGCACAGCACACCCTCAGTGCTGCACTAGAGTGTCAGTTTAAATTCTGCTCAAGTTCCTGGAGTGGAACCTGAGCTTGTACTCTTCTAACTTAGAAACAAGCATGCTGTTCACCGAGCCACAGCTGATACATTCAGCCCACCAGCAGGGGAGATACATTGAGAAGGAGTGCCGCTCAGAGAGGATTACTGTGTCACAGCACAGGTTTGCCGTGCATGCTCCCTTTGAACATGGCTACCTGTTAGGTGCCTGGGATAGTTGGCTTTCGTCTTCACGCTCTCTCTTTAACCTGCTGTAACCTTACTCTCTGTACCCCCAGTCATTCTTCATGCCTTGCTGCATCCTTCATGCCACTCACCCAGCTTTCTTCATAAAGCTCCCACACTTTATTGTGCCAAGAACAGGCCACAGGGTTAGCAGAGCTGCCATCTTTCAGCCTTCTCTCCCAGCCTTGATCATCTTTCCAGGGCCCTGCTCAGCAGACACTATCCATATACAGGATGATTAGAAGGATCAGTCTTTAATTTGTGTCATTTAAATAGATAATATAGACTAAATCCTATACTCCTGGGTCCCCTTGGTCACACTATGAGGTGGGCTTGTCCTACTCCTAATGTATCTATGTGTTCCCTTGAATATATGAGATTGAGGGGTGATTAGATCGAGGTGTTTAAAATGTTAAAAAGGATTTGATAGAATAGATATGGCGAAACTACATAGGAGAACAAGGAGACATTATCTTAATATGGGAGCCAAGCTGGTGTCATGTTACCTGCCAAGAATGAGGCACATTAATTTTACCCTGAACATTGATTTTAAACTGTTACTGGAGTGAGGGGAGGACTTGTTGAACTGGAAAAGACATTTGCATATTAACAGACAGTGTTTGGAAGGACAAAGAAGCCAATCCCTGACACGTTCAACCCACAATGGACTTTTGATCACCAGACATTGAAGGTGGGGGAGCTCGCATTCCAGGTGGACTGCTAAAATGACCGAATACACAAACGGACATGGTCAAACCAGCTAGTCACATAACTAACCTACTAGGCAACCTGAGTTTTCTGAATTTGTACAAACAGTTTGGGCAGAAAGCTGCTTGCTCCTGGACTGAGATGATCTCTCCTGTCTGCCTGCTCCCATCTATTTCTCACAAGCCTCTGAATCCACTGATGACACATGAACCCCAAGAGAGAAAAGTCTCCTTCAGCGGACAAGTTCTAAGAAGAATACTGGGCCCCAGCGAAAAGCAAGAACCACCTATAATCAAGGACTCTACAGTGAGGTCGAAGAACTGTAACAACAACTCTTCAGATATTGCCTCAAACTTTTCCACTTTATTTTTCTACTGCTCTTTTCTGTTTCCATTTGAATGTGCCTATGCATGGGGCATGGCGTGTCTCCGTTGACGTTAACCAAATTAGAGTTTAAGTTTAATAAATTTCAACTTTTCTTCTTTGAACCCAAAAAAGCCTGTTTGTGCTGGTTTCTTTGCCTTATAATTGGAAAGTGATGAACAAGGATTCACCAAGGGGGAGCTAAAAACACGGTGTGTTTAAAATTAAACCCTGTTACAGTAAGACCAGGTGAAGGCTGAAAGGGAACCCTAGACCTCTTTCTCACCTGGTTGTAACACTAGTTATGAGTGAAATCGAGAAGCTTTTTTTTCACACAAGGGGCATTCTCTCTACCAAAAGGCTGTGGATATGGGACAACTGCACCTGTCATGACTGAGATAGATTTTTGCTGGGTAAGGATATCAAGGGATTTGGAGTAAAGATGGGAAAATTAAATTGAAGTGTAGAGCAGCCATGATGAATGGCGGAATAGGCCCCAATGGGCTGAATGCCCTACTCATGTTTCCATATCCCCTGAGTGGGGAGGATAACTGGAGTGACATGTTGGACTGCGGTCATCATGACCTTAAAGCGCCAGGTACAGTGTCATGTGAGGTTCCTCCAAATCCAAAGACACATCTGTCAGCACCTGGACACTCCTTAGTCTTCCCCAATCCTTTTGGAACCCTTCCCCTTCCCTGTGACTGGAAACTCTGTCTGCAAGTCTTTATGGTGTCACCGATATGGGAACATGATAAGCCCAGTCTGGCAAACTTGGCAGCAGCATTATGATCCCCATGGAGATCAAAAAGGCAAAAGAACTGAATTTACCAAACGACCTCAACAAAAAAAAGGCCAAGATTGCACTTTTATAACTTTTACTTTAATAGATGAACCAAGATCAACATAAATTAAGAATGAATTAACAAACAAATCACAGTCTTACACATATACGTACACATATATATATATATATATATTACAAATTACACAGTAACTGAACTGATACAGCAAAGATAGATCTCACAGATTTACTGGGCAGTCCACTCAGCATATCAATTACAGCTGCAAAGTTCATCAAAGCTCTGAACGTCCTCAGGTAGATCTTTAGTTTCTTACTTCTAAGATGTCACCACTGATTCTCATTTGACAGAAGTTCCCCTTCAATTCAATCTCCATGGATACGGTCTTCACCTAAAACAGCACATGTCTCCAGAAGCTCCTCAGCTCTGCTCACAACAGTCTTGATGGTGTGGATCCATCAGTATTACCTTTATCTAAACCCTTCAGTGACAACCCTATGCACTGCATGGGAGGGTCGGGTTAATCGGTTACTTTAAGTAACAGAAACAGCTGCAGCAACTCATATTTACCTGTTGACAGCTCTTGGTTCTAGCCTTCACTTTCTTCAGCCTGCTGGCTCTCTTGCACCTGCATGATCTGAGCTTGGATGGCTCTGTGTCCTTTTCATATGGTTCTAAACAGTTTCTGTTTCCCCAGAAACCTGAAGTTTTTGTTTCAGTTTCAGTTTCTGTCTCAGTTTCTGTTTCAGTTTTCATTTCAGTTTCTGTTTCAGTTCTAATCTCCCTTTCAGTTAGGATCTGTCTTAAGTAAAACAGGCTTTGAAACCAGGGTCTGTGCACCTAATAGAACATTTGACAAGTAATCTGTTCAGACAACAACTTGCGCACATTCCTCCACTGGTCCCGCAATTCTCACCAGTTAATTCTCTCAGGCTTTTAAATCCGTTTATATGTTTTAAATCATTTACCTGCCAGTTTACATATTGACTGTTTTCCCAAAGTTTAAGTGGCACTAGTCACAGGTGCCAGTGGAGAGAGAATGCTGTTCGGCGCTTGTTTTCTCATTGCCAAGGGCCTCCACTGGCAGTAGGGCTGGGAAGATGTTGTTTGCTCCACGGTTTCTGTACAGCTATCCCATAGGATTGCAGAGCTGTCGGAGGGGCATGGCTGTACCAACTCCACCGCCCACTGCTCACGCACTTTTAAAGGATGCAGAAAATGTCTTCCACAGCCACTTGAAGCCAGGCCCAGTTGGATACCCTTTCCTTACCTGTACAGCTGAGCGTTTGCAGCTTGCCCACATCCCCTTTCTTCCTCTTCTTTCAAATCTACTTGCTGTTCTAATTGCTTGAAGCCATATGCACAGCTCTGGTCAGACTCCATCTGGAGCACTGCATTCAGTCCTGGGCACCATGACTCAGGAAGGGTATATCAGCTTTGGGAGGGGTGTAGCACAGATTCACCAGAACGATACCAGAGTTAAAAGGGTTAAATTATCGGGACATATTACACAAAATTGACTTGCATTCCCTGGAGTGTAGAAGATTAAGGGTAATCGGATCGAGGTGTGGAAATTGATGGAAGGATTTGATAGGGAATATAGAGAGTAAGCATTTCCTCTGGTGGGGCAGTCCAGAACAAGGGGGCATAACCTTAAAATTAGAACTAGACCATTCATTCAGTGGTGATATCAAGAATTACTTCTTGACACAAAGAGTGATGGAAATCTGGAACTCTCTCCCCCAAAAAGCTGTGGTTGCTGGGGGTCAAGTGAAACATTCCAGATTGAGATTTATAGACTTTTGTTCAGAAATAGTATCAAGAATATCAAAGCAGGAAACTGCAGTTAAGGTACAGACCAACCATGATCTAATTGATTGATGGATAGGCGCGAGGGGCTGAATGGCCTACACCTGTTCCTATAATTTGTCACACATCAGTGTAAACATGTGTGTAGCGTATACACAATACGGTATGTACAGGATCACTTGTCTGATTAAACACTGCACTGCAGCACCTGTGGAAGAGTCTGTCACTCTAGAATTGGCCTTTATAGCCACTCCAGGCGCTGCTTCACAAACCACTGACCACCTCCAGGCGCTTACCCATTGTCTCTCGAGACAAGGAGACCAAAGAAGAACTGCGTGTAATTTGTTTTTTTGCCAGAAGATGGAGCTAATTGTTAATATTGCGGTGCCAGAGTAGCTGGGAAGACTGATCTCACCAGCAGTGAGAGTTAAAAATGCAAAACGTCAGGGCCTAGAAACTGGGCTGCAAAGTGTCTGTTTTTCACAATGTGGCCACCTAAGGATCCAAAATGACATGGAAGATTCCCAATTGTAAGAGCGCAGTCCACCACTTTGGTGCGGGGGGTAGCACTTGAGTGAGAAACCTCCGCCAGCAGCATTTAAATGTGGCAGGAAATGTTGCAGGTGTGTACAAGGCATGCCCACCATTTTGGACCATCCCAGTGAACCAATCACCACGAGCTGACCTCGATCAGAGAAGTAGGACACTAATCCAATATGAAGGACCCCTGCCTGTGATATTTAATGGGATGATGCAGGACTTCAGAGATTAGTTCAAGAGCAAAATAGTGCGGATACTGGAAATCTGAAATAAAAACAGAACGTGCTGGAAATACTTAGCAGGTGGAGAGAGAAACAGAATTAATGGGCTGGATTTTGTGGCTAGGTCGCAGTTCCTGATGTCGGGATCAGAAGTGGCAGCTGCTTCCACTTGGGCGGGGATCAGCCAGTCGCACGTGATCTTCCTGCAGCCGGTGAATTAACAGTGACGGTCTCCCTGGAGAGGTACAGTTTTCAGTGACACTGCCACTCGGACATTTGGAGGTAGTTGAGCCTTTGACAGTACATCTTCACTGGATTGCAGCATCTACTACCTGTCTGCTCACATGCATCTCTGCTCCCTTCTCCTGTGCCCTCACCCTGAGGCAGGCTCTCTTTTTGGCTCTGAGGTTTACTGCTCTCTCACTGCCTGGGGGCTGCCTACTGCTCCTCCTCCTCACCGAGGGCCCTGAAGCCTGGGTGAATGAGGCCTACAGCAGCTGGCCTCTCTCATTCTTTGCCCACTTTCTCTCACATGTTTCTTGGGCTCAAGTGGCAGTGCCCAGATGGGACTCTGGCACAATGCCTCTGCAGTGCTGGCACCTTTTCCCCACCTCCTAGCTTCATTTGCCAGTGCCCGTGCTGCTCCACCCTCCCTGGCAGGCCACATTGCCTCTCATGATAGCTGCCAGATGAAGTCAGCACTGAACTCCCGCTCGCATGCCACCTCCGTGCAGGAGAAGGTTGGTGATTGGATGGAAGTCAGGAGAGATCAAATGACAAAAGAGTTGATAGTGCAAGGCCAAAGGGAGTGGTAATGGGAGTAACAAAGAAACAAAAGATGTATCTAGAGGAGGTGCAAACAGTAGGATCCTGAATGGCTGCAGTCCATAAGAAAAAAATTCAAAATAAGTAAAGGAAAAGGAAATAAAATGGGGACAGAGATTATGGTCTGAAATTATTGAATTCAGTGTTGAGTCCGGAAGGCTACAGAGTGCCTAATCGAAAGATGAGGTGCTGTTCTTCCAGCTTGCGTTGAGGTTCACTGGAACACTGCAGCAGACCAAGGACAGAAATGTGGGATCGAGAGCAGGGTAGTCTATTAAAATGGCAAGCAACCGGAAGCGCGGGGTCCTGCTTTCAGACTGAGCAGAGGTGTTCCGCAAAGCGGTCACCCAATCTGTGTTTTGTGAGCAGCGAAAATAGTATAATAAATTGAAAAATGTGCAAGTAAATCGCTGCTTCACCTGGAAGGGGTGTTTGGGTCCTTGGATGGTGAAGGGAGAGAAGGTAAAAGGGCAGGTGTTACACCTCCTGCGATTGCATGGGAAGGTGGTGTGGGAAAGGGACGGGGTGTTGAGGGTAATTGAGGAGTGGAGCAGGGTGTCATGGCGGGAACAGCCCCTTCGGAATGCTGAAACGGCAGAGGAGGGGAAGATGATTTTAGTGGTGGCGTCACGCTGGAGATGATGGAAATGGTGGAGCATGATCCATTGAATATGGAGGCTGGTGGGGTGGAGAACCCTGTCACGGTTCTGGGAGGGAGCAGAAGGGGTCAGAACAGAGGCACATGGTCGAGGGCCCTGTCAACCACTGTGGGTGGGGGGGAATCCTCTGCTGCGGCAAAGAGAAGACATATCAGAAGCGCTCGAATGGAAGGTTGCATTGTCAGAACAGATTTATCTTAAAAGTTAGTTCATAAAAATCGTGGAATGGTTACAACACAGAAGGAGGCCATTTGGCCTATCGTTTCCGTGCCAGCTCTCTGCAAAAGCAACTCAGCTAGTCCGTCTCCCCCACCTTTTTCCCACAACCCTGCAAATTTTTTTTATCTTCAAATAACTATCCAATTCTCTTTTGAAGGCCACTATTGAATCTCCCTCCACCATATCTCAGGCAGTGTATTCCAGATCCCAACCACTCGCTGCATAAAAAGGTTTTTTCCTGCCATTCGTCTTAAAACAGTGTCCTCTAGTTCCCCATCGTTCTGCCAGTGGGAACAATTTCTCCCTATCTACTCTGTCCAGACCCCTCATGATTTTGAACACCTCTATCAAATCTCCTCTTAATCTTCTCTTCTCCAAGGAGAGCAGCTCCAGCTTCTCCAATCTATCCCCATAACCTGGAACCATTCTTGTGAATCTGCACCCTCTCTAAAGCCTTCACATCCTTCCTAAAATGTGACACCCACTATTGGCCACAATAGTCCAGTTGAGGCCGAACCAGTTTTTTAATAAAGATTCATCATAACTTCATAGTTTTTGTACTCATTGCCTCTATCTATAAATCCCAGGATCCCATATGTTTTATTAAACGCTCTCTCAACCTGTCCTGCCATCTTCAATGATTTATGCACATATACCCCCAGGTCCCTCTGCTCCTCCATCCCCTTTAGAATTGGATCCTTTATTTTATGCGCCCTCTCCTTGTTCTTCCATCTCTACTGTATCACTTCGTACTTCTCTGCATTAAATTTCATCTGCCACGTGTCACCCATTCCAACAGTCTGTCTATGTCCTCTTAAAGCCCATCACTATCCATGCCCACATTGCCCATTGGACAATAGGCGTGTTATCTAAAGTGCTGAGATGGTATTTTGTAGGTTAATTACAAAACAGAAGAACAGAGACTAAAACTACAGAGGGATAAATAATACGGAGGGACATAGGAGACAAGAATTGTGAAATTTCCGAAGGAACTCACTGACCTGAAATGTAAAATCTGTTTCTCTCTTCACAGATGCTGCCTGACTTGCTGAGTATTTCCAGCATTTTCTGTTTTCATTTCAGATTCCCAGCATCCGGAGTATTTTGCTTTTGCCAGTATCTCTGAGTTGGTTTTACATCTGAGTATATTCTGGAAAATGTAGACACAGCAGTTAAGTGGAAACATGGGAAAATTACAGTGAAATAAGCTTGCTGGAGAGGAACAATCAGATCATGTTTTGGGAAGAATTTGCTGCCCTTAGGTGGACCTTAGAGAGCTCAGAAATGGTTCAAAGAAAGGCAACAAGCTGGAGCTTTAATCATTGGCTGATGAAGAGGCTGTTACTGGAGGAGCAGAGTAAGCAATGGGAATGATGTAGGATTTTCCAGATAAAGGGCAATCCATGGGCTGGATGAGGTAGGGGTCTTTCTGCTGGACTGAGAGTGAAGAGTTTACAGATGTGACAGACATGTTGGAAATCTGAAGCGAAAGTGAGTGGCGGTTTTCCTGTGTCCCAGACGACTTGGCTCGCCCGGGCATGACCGAGCTGCAGATTTATTCCATAAGCGCCAGCCTGTTTGGGTTTGATGTGTTTTACCCATCGATATAGCATTTGATGTTGGGATTGAGGATGGAAAAGTCAGGAGCAGTCTGCACCCAGCCTGCGAGCCCTTAGTACCCAAGTGTCAGCTTGACTCTATAAGTATACACTCTGTCTCCAATCAGAAGGTGCAGGCTGTTGCCCCAGAACAGTGCAGACAAGATGTTAAAACCTTCCTAAACCTCTACAAAATCAGATACTGCACTGCCCATACATATACAGTACACAGTGTGTAAAAGAGAATGATTCATTCCTGTCTGGTACTGTACAACCTGCATGTGTCTTGTGTCAGCTCCTGTACATGTACAGTACACACTGGGTAGCAGAGTACGATTCACTCCCATCTGGTACTGTACAGCTTGTGACACATGACACAGGGTCACCCATGAAGAGATACCACAGGTGCTCTAATGCCCTGTTGAGTTGGTTGTGGGCCGGGAGGACACAATGAAGAGTGACAGCTTTTTTTTCCCATATATTTCACATCTCAAGTACAGTGGCTGTGATAGCTTCCATCTAAATTACCAAAATTGCAGCCCAGAAGGAGGCCATTCAGCCCATTGTGCCCTTGCGAGTGCTAGCATCACATCTGAGAGATACTCTCTAATCCCCTTCCCCGGCTCTTTCCCTGCACTCTTTGACGTTTCTCCTCTTATTGATGAAATATTGTGGCCATAATAACCCCCTCTGTAAGGGAAAAGCATTCTTCAAAGCTGCCTCTTTGGTTTGGAGTGGAGGGTTACATTTGTTGGGAGACAGTGCACAACAAAAAAATGAGTTGCTTGTAGTAATAAAATCCTGTCAGAAATTATCCTGTCAGACCAAAATGAGCAAGCCTTTTCCTCCAACAGGTGGAAAACACCCCACTCTGTGAGCTGAAGTGCCTCACTGCCAAAGTCTGGCTTGTCCGCCCTTGAGTGCTGCAATTGTTTCTTTCCTTCTCCTTGCTACAGTAGCATGACGGAAAATACCCAGAAGCTTCTCGAAAGGTTATTCACCTCAGTAAGGCAGACAGTCGGCTGCAGTTCCTTTGCGTTCTGCATCTTGCCCGTCAATTGAAATGCCTGATGCTGGGACTGCAGCGTTCAGTGCTCTGGCGCTCAACCTCCTCAGCAGGAGGACGACTATCCTCAGTGTCTGTGGATCTGCGTGCCAAGTGGGAGGGTGTGTGGGGGCTGTGGGAGGGGGGCAAGGGGAGAGGGGTGGGGGGAGGGGACAAGGGCAGCTTCATTACTCCTTGGAACGTGATGGTAGGCCGAGCCAGCAGCAGTAACCAGGCAGTCTTTAGCCACTGGCCTTCTCGCTGTCCTATATTTAGTTGATTACGAATATGTAATACTAGTGAAAATAATTCGCACAGACAAGCCTCTGTCCAGCCTAATAACATCAAAACCATTAATGGAGGTGGGTGGGGGAAGGAGAGAGAGAGAGAGGAGGCCTAAAGTGCAACCAGACAGTGTCCTGGTTTTATTATGTGACTGTTCAGCCAGGGGCCCCTGGCCCTCCCACCCTACTATCTGCAACAAAGGGACGAACTAGGCACCCTTACCGCCAAGAAGCCCGTGAAGGAGGGCAACATTGATGCCATCCATTTTATGTGATTAAAAAAAACCCAGGAGGCTAATGGTTTCTGAGTAGAATGCGGTTGAAGGAGCAATGAATGAGGTTTGAGTTCTGTTGACACAGGAAGTAATATTATTCAGCTTCCTGTCTTCCTGTGCCCATTCAATCCCCCTCCCTCGACTCATTCCTGTCTGTGTTCAGACTGAGGGTCCCTCTCTCATTCACTCCCCCACCCTCAACTCATTCCTGTCTGTGTTCAGACTGAGGGTCCCTCTCTCATTCACTCCCCCTCCCTCCACTCATTCCTGTCTGTGTTCAGACTGAGGGTCCGTCTCCCATTCACTCCCCCTCCTTCGACTCATTCCTGTGTTCAGAATGAGTGACCCTCTCCCATTCACTCCCTCTCCCTCCACTCATTCCTGTGTGTGTTCAGACTGAGGGTCCCTCTCCCAATTACTTCCCCTCCCTCCACTCATTCCTGTCTGTGTTCAGACTGACGGTCCCTCTCCCATTCACTCCCCCTCCCTCCACTCATTCCTGTCTGTGTTCAGACTGACGGTCCCTCTCCCAATTACTCCCCCTCCCTCCACTCATTCCTGTCTGTGTTCAGACTGAAAGTCCGTCTCCCATTCACTCCCCCTCCCTCCACTCATTCCTGTCTGTGTTCAGACTGAGAGACCCTCTCCATTCACTCCCCCTCCCTCGTCTCAGTCCTGTCTGTGTTCAGAATGAGTGACCCTCTCCCATTCACTCCCCCTCCCTCCACTCATTCCTGTCTGTGTTCAGACTGAAAGTCCGTCTCCCATTCACTCCCCCTCCCTTGACTCATTCCTGTCTCTGTTCAGACTGAGAGTCCCTCTCCCATTCACTTCCCCTCCCTCCACTCATTCCTGTCTGTGTTCAGAATGAGAGACCCTCTCCCATTCACTCCCCCTCCCTCCACTCATTCCTGTCTGTGTTCAGACTGATGGTCCCTCTCCCATTCACTCCCCCTCCCTTTGATAATTTGCTCAAAGTTAAACAGCTAAACATCAGTACAGATTGGGAACATAACAGTCAAAAGCACAGAGTGTGATAGGAAACTGACAATGGTAAACTACAAGCATGAATTAAAACTACTAATGATGAAAGAGCAGTCAGAATATACTAATTTATGCCATTTTTTCTCAGTGACTGAAATTTCTATTTTCTGATGTCCAAAATATGTTTCCTTATGTGGAATAGGCATTAAAAACCTGAAATTTCACAGTGACACGATTAAATGTAACTATTACATTGTCCAAGATGAATAACTTCAATAATTTTTGCAGTATAGGCCTCAGATAATTTCAGCAAGTGTCGATGATTGACAGCAAAACTAGCCATTCATAGCGAGTGCTGACTGTAAGCCCCGCCCCCACCTCCTGCCTGAGTCCAAGAGATGCAGGAATTGTGGGCTGAATTTTTCTGTTGGAAAGAACTGGGTGGTATTAAAGGAGCTCTGTGTTTACCTTTCCGTAGAGCAGGGTCACAGCGAACCATCTGCCCCGTGCTCTTTTGCTACTGTGGTTTTTATTTAATTACTGGGGTCCATCACAAAACACTCCAGTCAATATATCTGCTGAGAGGATCATACAAAACTGAAGCTAGTGGACCCACAATCATCACCCCTGCCCCCATCAGAGCTACTGGACCCACAAACCGCCCCCTCCAAAATTCTGGACCCCCAACTCCCCCTGAGCTACTGGACCTACTACCTTCCCCCAACCCCCCACCCCTGCCCCCAACCCCCAAAGCTATTAGACCAATAAACCCCACCCCTCCCCAGAGTTACTGGACCCACAAACACCACACCCCATACCCCACACTCCCATTACCATCCCAGAGCTGCTAGGCCCCAGCAACTCTCACCCACCAGCACCCCACCCCCCCCCCCATAGTCACTGCACACACAACACCCCCTCCCCGTCACCCCAGTGCTGTAGGACCCTCCACAACCCCCTAAAGAATAATGGAATTTGACTGTAAGTCTTTTTTTGTGGTTTTCAACCATTAACTGGAATTCACCCGGTTGTTCCTCCTCTTTCTCTGAAGCCCCGTGCTGGGTTACAGTCCCACTTACAAACATAATGCTTTCTTCATGATGTCCTGGGACACCAAGGGCATTTTTTTGTTCTCATCCAGACAAGCTCTTCATCCCAGGGCCACCAGCACACCAATCAGCAGCCATTTCACTATTGGGTGCAGACAAAGGCATCAAAAGATGATTGTCCCCCTTCTCAGAAAAAAGTGTAAGGTGATCCTGCAGTTCCCTCTTTAAGGTTCAAGCATTGATCCCAGCCAGGCCCTCTGATGGGCCCACTCTTCGCTGGGGAATGGGGGCAGTACCAGTGATGCATTAGGTAGTATTACACCACCTCCTGACTGAGAGGCGGGTCCTCTGACCAGAAATCAATGTCCTTGTCGGGTGGACTAAAGCCTACTCAGGTGGATGTAAAAGATCCCATGGCACTATTTGAACAAAAATAGAGGACTTCTCCTGATGCCCTAGGACTATGGAATTGTACAGCACAGAAGGAGGCCATTTGGCCCATCATGCCTGTGCCGGCTGTTTGAAAGAGCTGTCCTATTTAGCCCCAATCCCCAGCATTCTCCTAATAATCCTCTTCAAGTACATCTCCAACGGCCTTTTAAACTTTCCTATGGAATTTGCTTCCACCAGTCTTTCAGGTAGTGCATTCCAGATCATACAACTCTCTGTGTTAAAATCCCTCATGTCTGTCCAACATTCCTCCCTTAACTAGAACAGATTATAGCAACATAGGAACTGGAGTAGGCCATTCAGCCCCTCAAACCTGTTCCACCATCCAATTAGATCCGTTTACCTTTCTCCATATCCCTCAATACCCTTACCAAACAAAACTCTCAGTCTCAGTCTCGATTTGACCCAGCATCCATTTCTCTCTGGCCATTTATCCCATTGTTGTTTGTGGGACCTTGCTGTGCGCAATTTGGCTGCTGAGTTTATCTACAGAGCTCAAAGTGACTGTGCTTTGTAAAGTATTTCACTCACTGCACAAACACCTTCGGACATTCTTTCTTTCTTTCTATCCTTTTAATCTTCTCTCGGAAAGTTGGCTAGATTTCCCTCTGAACGCTGCTGCAACACCAGCAATGAATTTATCTATTCCACAACAAGGTGTAAATGTGTGTAATGATTAAATATCTAACATATGCTGAATGAGGTAATTAACTGGCAGTATTCAGTATACTTAGCAATGAAATGTGAATGAGTGAAGCTAATTTAATGCTTGGCTGAGGGTGATGTATCTTTAACTGCACTATCTAGATGAAGCCAGCTGTAATAATGGAATTAAACAGAAATTGGGTTTGGATTTCAATGTTTCTGCTCGCGTTAGGTAACCACAATCAGTGCTGCATTGGGGCCCCTTCCAGGTATAGTAGCCAAGCTCCACTTCCTGATTCACCCTCTGTCCCTGTGCCATAAAGAACCAGCACAGCTGAGTATCAGTAAGATCAGGAACTAATCATAATACGGAGCGAGTGGTTAGGATCTATCTCAGAGTGCGGTGGAGGCAGGTTCAATTGAGGCATTCAACAGGGAATTGGATTATTGTAGGAAAAGGATGAAGGTGCAGGGCTATGGGGAGAAGGCGGGGGAGCGGCACTAGGTAAATTGCTCCTTCGAAGGGCCAGCACAGACACGACGGGTCGAATAGCCTCCTTCTGTGCTGTGACAATTCTGTGATTCTATGATAACCCAGGAAGAGATGGGGGAGTGGGGTGTAGATGAGGCAAGGTGGGGGATGGGGCAAGCAGGAGAGAAGCGGAGAGGTGGGGAAGGGGGAAATGCTGAGGGGGGCAAAGGAAGGGGAGAGGGAGAGGGCAGAAGGAAGAAAGGGAAGGAGTAGGAACAGGGGGAGGAGGAAACAACTGGCAAGAGAGGGCAGAGAGGGGACAAGGGGAGAGAAGTGGGCTCAGAATAGAGAAAGGGAAAGGGAGATGGGCTGCAGGGGAGAAACAGGATGAAGGGGAAGGGGAGATGGGGAGTAGGGAAGGGGAGATGGGGAGTAGGGAAGGGAAAGAGGAACAGGAGAAAGGGTTCAATGGGAAGGGCAGACAGAGCAGAAGGGAGAGGGAGTGAGGGATAGGGTTAGGGAACGGGGAGTAGGAAAAAGAAGGGGAAAGGGAGATATGGAGGGGAGACAGACCGGGATGAGAAAGGGGAAGAGGAGAGTGAGTGGGATGAGGGAGAGGGAGGGGACAGGAGGGGGAGGAAGGGGAAAGAGAGCTGGAAGATTGAGGGCGGCACAGTGGCGCAGTGGTTAGCACCGCAGCCTCACAGCTCCAGGGACCCGGGTTCGATTCCGGGTACTGCCTGTGTGGAGTTTGCAAGTTCTCCCTGTGTCTGCGTGGGTTTTCTCCGGGTGCTCCGGTTTCCTCCCACAAGCCAAAAGACTTGCAGGTTGATAGGTAAATTGGCCATTATAAATTGTCACTAGTATAGGTAGGTGGTAGGGAAATATGGGATTAGCGTAGGATTAGTATAAATGGGTGGTTGATGTTCGGCACAGACCCGGTGGGCCGAAGGGCCTGTTTCAGTGCTGTATCTCTAATCTAATCTAAAAAAAAAAGCGGGAGCAGAATGGAAGATGGGTAAGGAAGATGGGAGAGGGAAAGGAGAGGTGGAGGGGATACAAGGGGAAGAGGGGAGCTAGAGAGAGAAATAGAAGAGGATAAGTGGGGAAGAAGGTTTCCCACAGTGCCCATTAGGAACACCACACCCCTTCTGATTGTGGAATCAATCCTATTAGGATTTCCAGATTACAGCAATTGGCAGTTATATTAAATCAGAAAAAACAGCACATTTTCAAATCTTATCTTATTGAGAACCCAACGCTGAAGAGAACAGAAGAGAAGACAAAATACATTAAAAGGCAATATTTAGCTGACACCAAGTTCCAGGTTGTACAAAGTGAAGAGCTCCACAGTTTTGATGGGGTTTCAGTTTAACATTCCAGCCAAAGAACAGTACCTGCAGCAGTGCAGCACTCCCACAGTACTGCACTGAAGGGGTATTCTAGGTTATGTGCTGAAGCCCTGGAGTAGGGCTTGAACCCTAGACCTCCTGGTTCAGGATGAAGAGCTCCACTGACTGAGTGAAGCTGACACGCTAACTCATTGCATACAGCTCTTGGACATTCAATGTGCTGAGGCACTATAGGGTGAAAGTAACGAGGCTCTGCTCCCTGTGCAGAGCCTTGCTGGAAGGGAGTGTCAATCATAGAATCAGGCACAGATTAGTTTCACTCCATTCACAGCACTCCTGAGTTTCTTGTCATTATAATCAATCCATGCTGAGAACATGGCATTGCTAGACTTAACCTTATGCAAATGTAATTACTATTTTTAATTGTTACTTTCTCTTTTATTGCATACAAAATCCTTGGGTTGAATTCATGATCAAGCAAGCACCTCCTCCCCACGCTACATTGGAATCCGTGAGTAATGCCGTAATACTAGCAGAGTCCTATAAAATATTTGCAGTCAAATCAATATCTTTAATGCAACAGTACTTCTTTAAACACAGGATTTCTAGTTATTCTGGTGTAAGTACACAAACAGTGCTGTTGGAAGGGAGTTCCAGGATTTTGACCCAGTGACAGTGAAGGAATGGCAATATATTTCTAAGTAAGGATTGTGTGTGGCTTGGAGGGGAACTTGCAGGTGGTGGTGTTCCCGTGCATCTGCTGCCCTTGTCCTTCGAAGTGGTAGAGGTTGCGAGTTTGGAAGGTGCTGTCGAAGGAGGCTTGGCGAGTTGCTGCAGTGCATCTTGTAGATGGTAGACACTGCTGCCACTGTGCGTCGGTGGTGGAGGGAGTGAATGTTGAAGGTGGTAGATGGGGTGCCGATTAAGCGGGATAATGTGTCCTGAATGGTGGTGAATGTCTTCTGTGTTGTTGCAGCTGCACCCATCCAGGCAAGTGGAGAGTATTCCATCACACTCCTGACTTGTGCCTTGTAGATGGTGGGCATTCTTTGGGAGTAAGAAAGTGAGTTACTGTCACAGAGTTCCCAACCTCAGACCTGCTCTTGTAGCCACAGTATTTATGTGGCTGGTCCAGTTCAGTTTCTGGTCAATGGTAGCTCCTAGGAGGTTGATAGTGGGGGATTCAGCGATGGTAATGCCATTGAATGTTGAGGGGTGATGGTTAGATTCCCTCTTGTTGGAGATAGTCATTGCCTGGCACTTGTGTCGTCCAAATGTTACTTGCCACTTATCAGCCCAAGCCTGGATATTGTCCAGGTTTTGCTGCATTTCTACACGGTCTGCTTCAGTATCTGAGGAGTCACGAAGGGTGCTGAACACTGGAATCATCGGCGAACATCGCCACTTCTGACCTTATGATGGAGCGAAGGTCATTGATGAAGCAGTTGAAGATGGTTGGGCCTAGGACACTACCTTGAGGAACTCCTGCAGTGATGTCCTGGAGCTGAGATGATTGATCTCCAACAACCACAGTCATCTTTCTTTGTGCCAGATATGATTCTAACCACAGGCCTAGGAATATAAAGACAAATTCTGCCTGTGACTTGTTCATAGTCATAGAATATGAAAGTCTAATTGGGAACTGTTTTCGCCTGAGTTGAAAAGGCAGGTTTGCATCTGATGGGTTCAATACTATTTGAGGAATAAACACTATTTCCTTGAAATCCGCCTGTTTCAATTTCAGCATCTATCATTGAAGTAACAGCTTCCTAACTACTAATCTTGTTCCATGGTGAAGTCTTTGTTTAGGAATCAAGTTTTGTAGCAACATTATAACTGCTGCTTCCTTGAGTTTAAGTTTGTTTGGTGGTATGTCCAATGGAGTTAGACTGTGTAGAAACTCTGGAGTGTACAGACTGTTATCATCTTCATCGTCTATAGAATCCATGCTGATTTATTCTTTTAATTCACCCAAAAGCGTTTCTAAAACATTTTCATTCAAATCTAGTGAATCTTCTTTTTTAGCACAAAGAATAGCTTTCGAATAATAAGTTGTATCAAATAATTGTCTTTGCCATTTTGCCACACTTAACCAATTCCATCATCTCACCACCCCTCCTATGCCACTTTTCCAATGACATCCCCTCCTTGCCATGCCATCCCCATCCCATTCCTTACGTCCCTCCCATGCTATCCCCATCCTGCTGTTGCCACCCCCATCAATCTCATCCCATCCCTCACAGAAACAGTCTCTCCAGCCAGGATAACTTTGCTGTTGAGCTCCCCTTACCTTGTGCAGTTTTTGTTCTCCACCAACCACACCCCACCACCCCCTACCCTGCTCCCACATCACTGCCACCAATCATTGGCACTCATATGTGCGCCATGCTCTCCAGTCCTCCACATGTCCTATGTGCCTCTGTGTGTGCCAGGCACTGCCCACCAAATAAACCCACCAACAGATATGCCCCTTAAACTGACCAATGAAAACAGTCCAGACAGACAAAAAACAAGTATTGTAATAATAGAAAATTAATGGAAATTCCTGTTGTTTCCGCTTCCTCCAGTTATAGATTGCATGTATCAAATTGGCAAAGGTAGCCATGGCGGATGAGTTCATAGAGTGTATTCAGGACAGTTCTTAGAACAATACATTCTGGAAGCAAACAGGGAACAGGCTATTTGAGACCTGGTAATGTGTAATGATACAGGATTAATAAATGACCTGAGAGTAAAGGTTCTTCTAGGCAAGAGTGATCATAATATGAAGAATTTCACATTCAGTTTGAAGGTGAGAAATTTGGGTCTGAAACTTGTGTCTTAAACTTAAATAAAGGCAATTACAAGGGTATGAAGACAGAGTTGCCTAAAGTGGACTGGGAAAATAGGTTAAAAGGTAAGACAATAGAGAAGCAGTGGCAGGCATTCAAGGAGATATTTCATAACTCTCAACAAAGATATATTGCATTGAGAAAGAAAGACTATGAGAAGGTTGCACCATTCATGGCTAACAAAGATGGTATCAAATTGAAAGAAAAGATGTACATCGCTGCGAAGGTTAGTGGTAGGCCAGATGATTGGGAAAATTTTAGAAATCAGCTAAGGGTGGCTAAGAAAATGATAAAGAGGAAGAAATTAGAGTATGAGAATAGCAGGGATATAAAAACAGACAGTAAATGCTTCTATCAAATATATAAAAAGGAAAAGAGTAGCTAAAGTAAGCACTGGTCCCTTAGAGGATAAGATTGGGGAATCAATAAGGAGAAACAAGGAAATGGCAGAGACTTTGATCAAGTATTTTCTATCTGTCTTTACAGTAGAAGACACAAAACATCCCAAGAATACTAGAAAATCAAGAGGCAAAAGGGAGGCAGGAACTTAAAACAATCACGATCACTAGAGAAAAAATAATGGGAATAAAGGCTAAAAAGTCCCCTGGACTGGGTGATCTGCATCTTAAGGTCTTAAAAGAAGTGGCAGCAGAGATAGTGGATGCATTGGTTGTATTCTTCCAAAATTCCCTAGATTCTGGAAAGGTCCTAGTAGATTGGAAAACCTCAAATGTAAGACCACTATTCAAGAAAGGAGGGAGGTGGAAAGCATGCAATTATAGGCCAGTTGGCCTAACATCTGTCATTGGGAAGCTGCTGGAATCCATTATTAAGGAAGTTGTAGCAGGACATTTAGAATATCATAATGAAATCAGGTAGAGTCAACAGGGAGATTAGCTAACTAACAGGCAACAGGACAAATGGGGCATTTTCAGGTTGGCAAACCGTAACTAGTGGAATGCCTCAGGGATCAGTGCTGGGGCCTCAACTGTTTATGCTCTATATTAATGACCTGGATGAGGGGGTCAAGTGTATTGTAGCCAAATTTGCAGATGATACAAAGATAGGTAGGAAAACAAGTTGTGAGGAGGACACAAAGTGCCTCCAAAGAGAAAAAGGTAGGTTAAGTGAGTGGGCAAAAATTTGGCCGATGGAGTATAATGTGGAAAAATGTGAGGTTGTCGACTTTGGTGGGAAGAATAGAAAAGCAAAATTTTATTCACATGGAGAGAGACTGCAGAATGTTGTGGTACAGAGGGATCTGGTTGTCCTTGTACATGAATGACAAAAAGTCAGCATGGAGGTACAGCATGTAATTAGGAAGGCAAATGAAATGTTGGCATTTATTGCAAGGAGGGTGGAGTATAGAAGTAGGGAAGTCTTGCTACAACTGTAAAGGGCATTGGTGAGACCGCACCTAAAGTTTTGGTCTCCTTGCTCAAGGAGGGATAGACTTGCATTGGAAGCAGTTCAGAGAAGGTTCACTAGGCTGATTACTGGAATGAAGGGGTTGTCTTATGAGGAAAGGTTGAGTAGGTTAGGCCTATATTCATTGGAGTTTAGAAGAATGAGAGGTGATCTGTTAAAACAGATAAGATTCTGAGGGATTTTAACAGGGTAGATGCTGAGAGGATGTGTCCCCTCATGGGGGAATCGAGAACTAGGGGGCACAGTTTCAGAATAAGGGATCTCCCATTTAAGAAAGAGATGAGGAGGAATTTCTTCTCTCAGAGGGTCAGTAATCTTTGGAATTCTCTTCCCCAGAGAGCTGTCGAGGCTGGGTCATTGAATATATTCAAGGCTGAGTTAGATTTTTGATCGACAAGTGACTCAAGGATTATGGGAGTCCGACAGGAAAGTAGAGTTAAGACCACAATCAGATCAACCATGATCTTATTGAATGGTGGAGCAGGCTTGAGGGGCCGAATGGCCTACTCCTGCTCCTATTTTTTGTGATCTTATGATCTACTTGCTGGAAATGGGGTGCGAGGAAGTGTAGTCAAGGCAGCTGTGGAAGTCTGTGGGCTTATAGTAAATATTGGTTGATAGCCTATCCCCAGAAATGGAGACAGAGAAATTGAGAAGGGAAGGGAAGAGTCGGAGATGGACTACGTGAAGACAAGAGAAGGGTGGAAATTGGAAGTAAGGTTGATGAAATTTTCCAGTTCGAAGCTAGAGCAGGAAATGGCATCAATACAGTCATTTGTTTTTTCCATAGGAAATTCTGTTGAAACATCATTGACCTGAAACCTTAATCCTGTTTTTCTCTCCACAGATATTGACAGACCTGCTCAGTATTTCCAGCATTTTCTGTTTTTATTTTGGATTCCCTGCATCTGCAGTATTTTGCTTTTGTGTTAGCTGTAATTGTTCTTTGCTCCAGAGGTGGTACTGTAACTTGTCCCAGTCTGCTACAACAAACACACTAAATCATGTTTCAGGGGATTTATTCCTGACCCATTGGCCTGGCATTCTGAATCAGCTGGACACAGTGAATATAGGCACATCAGGCTGCTTGGAGCACAGGGCTGTAAAGGAGCCTGACCGATTTTCCATCTGATTAAACTGAAATTGACCATGTCTTCACCTACTATCTATGCACGTGCATTTGTGGCAGGAGTCTCTGGCTAACGGAAACACTAGCCCATCAATTTGCCCTCCTGAGCCTGCATAGGCTGCTGCCAGCTTAGAAAACAGCACAGTTCAAGGAGTCAATCTGAGATATATTCCTTGGCCTGTGACGCTTATCTGCCTTGACACAGTGTTACCACTTTTGTCTCTGAGTCCAGAAGGTGCTGCATTCAAGACCCACTTCAGAGACCTGAGTGACATAATCTGGGCTGACACTCCAGTGCAGTAGTGAGGCTGTGCTGCACTGTCGGAGGTATCACCTTTGGACGAGACGCTAAACTGAGGCCCCATCTGCCCACTCAGGTGGATGCCACAGATCTCATGTCACCTTCTCAAGAACAACAGGGGAATTCTCCCTAGTGTCTGGCCAATATTTATCCCTCAATCAAAATTACTAAAGCAGATTATCTGGTTGTGGGATCTTGCTGTGCACAGATTAGCTACTTTACAACACCGACGACATTTCAAAAGCACTGACCCGAAACGTGAACTCTGCTTCTCTTTCCACAGATGCTGCCAGACCTGCTGAGTGAATCCAGCATTTCTTGTTTTTGTTTCAAAAGCACTTCATTGGCTGGAAAGCACTTTGGGACCTCCCGAGCTTTTAGAAGGTGCTACAGAAATGCCAGTCTTTCTTTTTTCCCCTAGTGAACATATAGGGCATGACTAATGAAACAATATATATTTAAAACAAAAGTAAAAATTAAAAACCTAAACAACATGTCCGGCCTTGGATGCTACCTTTTCAAAGTTGCCACAGTAAAAGCTCCTTGAAACGATGGGGGCAGGGAGAAATAGCTGGATATTAGCCAGCTTGTAGTGCGTGCGAGAAGCTGCATAATTACGTTTTCTTATCAAATTGGTTATGAATATGTGGTAGAGGGAGGGAGCGAGGGGGAATGGAGGGTAGGCTTCCCCCTTCCTGATCTTTATAAAATGGGTTTACAGTTTCACATCGATAAATCACAGAGAGAAAACCTTCTGTGGTATATTCATTAAATGGCTCCTAAAGGATAAAGCAGGCTGTAGGGCCTTGTTCTGGATAATTCCATTAAGGATATAAAATAAAATTTGAGCCTGTTCCCTTTCTGTAGTGTATTTCACTGATATCAATCATGACTGGTTAGTCTGTGGGTCAGGAGAGGTTGTGTACGTGCCCTGGAGACTGGTTGGTTTCCTTTTCACACTGATTCTTTCTGTTATTTTTTTTTTAAAGTCTGTTTCAAATATTCATGTTACAAATGTTCGAAGAAATTTGTATGTGAACTGACTTGACCGATTTAAAATTGAAATGCCACTCCTTACTCTCACTCTCCACCTTAAACCAACAGAGATTGCCTTTCAGAACCTCAAGATGGCAGCATCTCCTGTCAGAATCATCGTCCCTTCTGAGGTCATGCATCATTACCAGCGTGAGCCAATCCTTTACTGAATCTCTCTCTCATGCTCCCTTTCAGCTCTCGCACTCTCTCACTCTGTTTCGTTCTCCCTCACTCTCTCTTGTGCTCACTTTTAGCTCTGGGCACTCTCTTGTTCTCTGTCCCATTCTCCCTCACTCTGTCTCTCATATGCTCCCTGTCAACCCTCGCAGTCTCTCTCATTCTCCCTCACTCTCTCGCTCGTGCGCTCCCTGTCAACCCTTGCAGTCTCTCTCTCTCACTCTCTCTCATTCTCCCTCCCTCTCTCTCTGTCTGGCTCCCTTTTAGCTCTCGCACTCTCTCACTCTCTCTTGTTCCCTCACTCGCCCAGTTTGAGCTCTCCCTAATTTTCTCTTTACCATTAAGTATCTTGCAGGCCTACTTTCCAATACACCAATCTGTCTGGTATTACTAATCTGTAATCCATCTTTTTACGTTGCACCACAGAAAGTTATGGCTGCTATTTAATTGACAAGTGATGCCTGCAATTTCTTTTGCTGACAGACGTGGGAAACACTGCCAAGGCTGCATGGAATGTTCATATACTGGCGATCTCTGGGTTGCAGTACCACAACTGGCACGCTGTTACCTTATCGATCACCAAACCATTCTACATTTGAGGAAGGGGTTCAGCCTCGGTGTAAAAATGTCAGAAACTCTTTTGAGATCGGTCACTCTTAAAGACTTTCCCTATTGAGACGCCAAGGGTGGAATTGAAGGGAAGAAGATAATGCTTTCCCAAAATTCTTCACAACCCACAAATTATTTTGTAGTTGCTGTTGTTATGGATGCAAATATGGCAGCCATTTTGGACACAGGAAAGGCCCCATAAAGAAGCATTGTAATGGAGGAACAATGGGCCAGAACTTGCCTGCAAAACAATGACAAGTTACACCATCACATTATTGATACATAAATTGTCCAGCAACTTGTGGCTAGGAAGAGATACACTGTCAACCGCCACAAGTTACTGGACAATTTATGCCGTCCTTTAGCTTTGTGAAGAAGGCAGCTCATGCTCAAACACCCGTGAGCTTCAAGAAACTGCTGTATTTGTACATTAATGGCCAAGTAAACTCGCCGCAGGAAATTAGGGCTATTATTTAACAGCGTGACTACCTTCTTAATGAGGATATTTCAGTTCCTGCATTTCCAAGCAACCTCTCCAGGCCAGAAAGGGAACAATTTAAACTGTGGAGTCTCATGCCTACAGGTGGTAAATTGTTAGAGAACTTCTAAATTTAAAATTTTAAGGGGGTGATTTTCAGTAGCATGCTCAGCATGATCCTCCGAAGTGGCCAAGATGGGGTTTTGAGCTGAACTGCCAATTTAGCCCATATTTGGAACAGGACAACATCTTGGTAACAGGCATGAAGCCAATGCCTGGAAAAGACCCTGCAGGCTCCTTTCACAGCTGATTGTCACTTACAATGCCTGCTAGGGCTCATTAAAGAGCCCCTTTGGTGGCTAGCACTTGCCCTAATGTCCCCTCCTAACAGCTCCCAGCTGTTTGGGAATAAACACAGCGTTTATGTCGATTGCAAACGCTACTTAAAGGGATACTCACCATTTCATGCTCAATGCTGCTGGAGCTGTGAAGAGGGCCTCCGAAACACATCGGGAGAATTCCTGGGATAGTTTGGCAAAATGTCATCAACACTCAAGCAACCTTTATTCCAGAAATTCTCTGAGGATTTTACCTGAAGAGAGTAAGTGCTGTGCTCCTCCTCCTTATCGGACATCCTATAGGAGTCACCAGGGGAAAGGGAGTGCTTGGTCATCGGCATCCTGCTAGGGGTTCCCATTGGCCGGATGAGGAATGGCAGGAGGACATGAGGCCAGGCACAACAGGCACCAGCTGCTGCAGGAGAGACAGACAGGAGGGACAGGAGGGTGAGGTGGTGTCCTTCCCTGCTGTAGGTACAGGACATCCCTCCTCCTCTGGGCCTCCTCCACCAGCACCTCCAGTACAGAATCCGAGAACCAGTGCACCTCGATCCCTGAGCCATTCTGCAATTTGCCACTGTCTGCTAGCCAGGGCACTCCACACCTTCAGAGGAAGAGGGTGCGAGAAGCTCACATCGACTCCTCCATGAAAATTGCATACAATCAGCACTTGAGTGTTAAACCTGCAGGTGTCTGTTTGGCACCTCCAGACAAGTTCAACTTACGATAATCAGCAATTAGAATCAAAATTTGTGTTAAATACTGACTTTCAAACAGGTTTGTCTTATTAACACTGCACCCGTTTAGCACTTGTTTTCACCTTCAGCCAAAGTCTCTTTTTTTCTCTCTCTCCCTCTCCCTTGATCTTTCCCTCTCTATATTTGGTTTTCTGTAAGTGATTTGACTAATTCACCCTCTTTCCTTCTCTGTCGTTGCTCTGTTTCTTGGAGTAAGGAGATACACTGTCGGGCCTTTCATTCACTGAGGTGCCTGATGCCCCAGCATCAGCTCGTACTTCCAGCGTGTTCTGATGCTACAGTTTTTTCCAGCTGTAGCGTGAGGAAGAATGCCTAATTAACAAGTCCTGCTCCAGAAGAATTCAGGCCAATGAGTTTTGGCCGAGAGAGGGGACGTTGGTGCTAGGGGCTTGGGGGGGTGGGGGGTGGGGGAGAATGTTGTTCCGAGCACTCGTATATGCGGCAGAAGCCCTGTCCTAGTCAGGCCATATTTCCAGCTGTGTATCCAAGAGGTTGTTGACACAATCACGTGGACTGTTTCTTTTCCGTCCTATCAAGAGGTCAAAAAGATGCAAAAAAACTGCAATCACGAATTGCCATGATGTGTGCAAAGAGCTTGGATTATGTGCCCCAGTCTCTGTGAAGTGCAGCTTGAAACCACAACCTTCTGACTCAGGGCTCAGAGTATCGCCATTGAGTTTAGTGTTAACCAGGCCTGATTTTCATTTACCTATTCTGGAACCACTGCATCCTATAGCAGCAAACCCATCTGGTGCCCTGGCCAAGAGCAGCTAGCTCAGCATAAACCAGGGATCGGACCTGGGACTTCCTGGTGTGGAGGAGTCAGTGCCTTTACCCAGTGGACCTGTCCAGATATCTCATGAGAAACCCACCTTTAAAAGCGTCAGAAAACAAAATTGACATTAAAATTTAATGAAACTTCCCTTGACATCTGTGGCATTAATAGTTTAGGTGTTAGTGAATCAACAAGATAGTGATGACTGCATTATGGTGAACGAAGGCTTGGAGCTTGTAAGTCATGTAGGGTTGAGATCATTGCCCTTTCAAACTGCAAGATTTCTTTCCCATGGCCTTTCCATGTTTCTATTTAAATGCTGTAATAATCTCCAATAAAAATTCATGAATTCTCCTTCCACATGCAAAATTTCCTTCCTATCTCTCCCTTTCCCTCAATTAGTGTAGCTCCAGTACAGATCACTGCTGACATTGTTTAATGTCATCTTTGACCCTCCCCTCAAGCAAAAAAAAAAGATCTTCTCATTGCTGTTGCTCTGTCTGTTCTGCTGAATGTTAAATGGTTCCCCGGTACAATTGGACGGAGAGTAGGGCAATCATTCCTCCCTCAGTCAAAACTAGACAAAGTTCATTCATCTGCTTGTGGGGATACTGCTCTCTGCAAATTGGCCTGCCTTTCCTGCCTTTGTAACCTTCAGATATGACTATTCCAATGCTGCCCTTGCCAGCCTCCCATCACCTACATTCCATAAAGTTTAGGACATCCAAAACTCTGTTGCCTGTACTCTAACTTGCATCAAGTCCCGTTCACCCATCACCCCGTTGCTCGCTGACGTGATTGCCTCAGTTTTAGAAGTCTTTAAATCCCTCCATGGCCTCCTAGTCTCTGTAACTTCCTTTAGCCCTACAACTCTCCAAGATGCCCCTCCAATTCTGGCCTCTTGCTTATTCTCGATTTCCCATCACCCTGCTATTACCTGATCTGTCGTCAGCTGCCTCCACCCTAAGCTCTGGAATTTGCTCCCGAAACCGCTCCGCCTCTCTATCTCTCTCTCCTCCTTTAAAATGCTCCTTAAAAACTATCTCTTTGACCAAGCCTTTAGCCACCTATCCTAATATCTCCTTATGTGACTCAGTGCCAAATTTTGCCCGGTAACATTCCTGTGAAGTGCCTTGGGATGTTTGACTATGTTAAATGCACTATATAAATGCAAGGTCAATGGAAAATGGGGGACAAAGGTAACAGATTTCACAGGGCTAAACACTGTACCCAGATATCCGACATCATCCCAGAGAGACGTGTAAAAGAGGAATATGAAAGACTTGCATTTATATAAAGCTTCTCACTGGATGTCTCAAAGCACTTTACAATCAATGAAATACTTTTGCAGTGTAGTCACTGTTGTAATGTCGGAAACGTGGCAGCCAATTTGCGCACAGCAAGTTCCCACAAACAGCAATGTGAGAATGACCAGATAATCTGTTCTTTGTGATGTTGACCCTAATGAGGGGCCTTTCACCTCTTTGAGGACCTATTCATCCACGCTGAGCCTACCCCACTCAGGCTGTGGTGGGATCGCTGCAGCCTAACAAGCGACTGCCATCAAGAAGTATCCTTGGTGTCGGGCTGGTTGGAGCCAGGGTTTTCTGCCCCATTGTATGTGAAGCACTGTGAGATGTCTCTGAGAGGCTGGACAAGGTGTCACGTAAATGCAAAGGGCACATTCTTTTCCTACATGGCTGTGGAATGGTTCTGGGATAATGCCAACTCTTTGGCAGTGTGAAGGGAGCAACATAATGAATGGAGCTCAAGGAAAGAGCAACATTGAGTGCATGGGAGTTTCCCAAAGGGAATGGAATTTGGAGGAGTATATTGGGAAAGAGGTAGGAGGAACAGGTTACGTATCATAGGAGAAGCATAGGAACAGCAGGAGACCATTTGGTGCATTCAGCCTACTCTGCCAGTTTTGTTGCCCTTCTGAGCTTTCACTCTCTTTAATCCAAGTTTTTTTTTTTGCTTTCTCACCAAATCCCTTCATACTTCTAACATATCTATCTCATTTTCTAAATCTCAATCCATGGAGTCTATTCTTCATTCTTACAGCCCTTTGTGTGAACATGCTTTTAAAAAATTATTTCAAGGGATGTGGGCATCACTGGCAAGGCCAGCAGTTGTTGTCCATCCCTAATTGCCCTTGACAACTGAGTGGCTTGCTCGGCCATTTCAGAGGACAGGTAAGGGTAAATAACATTGCTGTGAGTTTGGAGTCACATATAGGCCATATAAATGCAAGGTCCCCTATAGGACATTAGTGAACCAGATGGGTTTTAATGATAATTGTTTCATGGCACACTGCTGAGACCAGCTTTCAATTCATGATTTTTAGTGATTAATTGAATTTAAATTCCACCAGCTGCTGTGGTGGGATTTGAACCCGTGTCCCCAGGGCATTGCCTGGACCTCTGGATTACTAGTTCAATGACATTACCACTACACCACCATCTCACCATGTTTATGGGCTTGCTTTTAACTGCTCGAGGTAAGAGATGTCCCCTGTCAGCCCAGTCAATTCTCTTCATTACTTTAAACACCCCGATCAGATCGCCCAAGTTGCACTTGATCTCCCGTTAGAATCCAGTCCGTCCTCTCAGGTATCATCCTGGTGAACTGTAATTGGCCTTTGTATTATATCCTGGAGAAGCTGTTCTTTGATGTACTTCATGCCTCACAATAAGACAGGCACTCATGAAATGAGAGGCATGAAGAGGGGTTCAAGGGTGTGACTGACTCAGGCAAAGTGTCCCATGAGGCAGCCTCGGAGGGTCCACCCCCTTCCACCTCATTGCATTCTCCAGCTGACTCCTGATACTGTCAGTGGTGAGAAGTCACAGTAGCAGTGACAACTGCTCCTTCTCCTGTGTCCTGCGTTGAGTATATTCAAGGGTGACATTGATAGCTTCTTGCTCTCTCAGGGAATCAAGGGATTTGGGGGTCAGGCGGGAAATTGAAGTTGAGGTTGAAGATCAGTCATGACCTCATTGAATGCTGGAGCAGGCTCGAGGGGCCACATGGCCTACTCCTGTTCCTAGTTCCTCCGTTCTTATGTCCTATCCCATGTTGAGGGTGATCCTAGAGCCGGGAAGGCTAGGGACCCTTCACTGAGGAGGTCAATGCTGGGCGTTGAGGAGGCTAACCCCATCTCAATGGCTGTGAAAGTGCTGAACCTCCTCCTTTCCTCATTGCCTTGATCAAACCAGAGTGTTTATAAATGACGTTATTGAAAGCCTGCTTTCTGTCAGTGGACATGCTACCTAACTCACTATGACATTGGAAAGAGGATGGAAGGAGCGGGTAGAAACAACAGCAAATGCAGTAATCTCCTCAGTTACAGAGGGATGGTCCTTTTCAACTGACTGTCCACTTTCTTTGTTTTCAGAATAACACAAAGGAAAGCATTCCTGTTTATGCATTTCAGCCATCTAATATACTGTCGAGGTGGCAGTCAGCAAACTGACGATTTAGCAATTCCTGTGCTCCTATGATGTGCTAATCCACACACCTAGTCTTTAATTCCTCCCTCATAATCTCCCGGTTATCACTTAACCCAGATCCTGAAACTACTATTGGAGCAGGGCTGTCAGACATAGGAAGTGGACCCTAGGCCGCACAAGCCTGCTCCACCTTGATAAATCTCAACCCCATCACCTCACAATATCCGTCAATCCATTTCCCTCCAGAAACATGCCTAATTGTGTCCTAATCTTCTTTAATCTGCCCTGCCCTCTTCTGCTATCTTCCAACTCTTTCGGGCAGATTTTCAGTCTTGGCCCACCCAAAGAGTGAATCGGGACACCGCACACTGCAGCTCGGGTTTATCTGTTCCTTAACTTTAATGTGTGCAAAATAGTGGGTTGTGTGCACAGGATTCACCGATAGATACTCCTGTTGAGGGAGGCTGCATGTGGGAGTGCGGGGGTGGAGAATTTATGCCTTTGCCTGATGATTTTTGCCTCAGTTACTTTATTTTTTTCAGTTGGTACTGAAGCCCATGATACAACATTCAGATATCCCACGCATTGCTGCAACGGTGCCATCTTGTCACTTCTCTCCTGTTCATTGTTTTTCTCTCTTTCTCTCTCTCTCTCTCTCATTCTTTAAAGGGTTAATTACGCAATCCCACTCTCCCAGCTGGGACGTCCACGCTCCGAAGGAGCACTGAGACCGAGAGAAGGCCATAACAGTGTGGCTTCAATTCTCCAACTCGCGCTGGGGCTGGGTCCTGGGTCCTGGGCACAATAAGCCCATGAGTCTCCCAGCTTCGTGTTATGTTGCTAATTCAGCAGAAAAGGTTACACTGCTTAGTAAACATCTCCCAGGAACAGCACAAGATTACAGTGGGTTGGTGAAGCTCAATCTCAGTTTCGCTGTCTCAGGTGAGAAAAACAAGGACTTGCATTTATGTAGCACCTTTCATGACATCTCAAAGCACCTCACAGCCAATGAAACTTTTCCGACGTGTAATCACTGTTGCAGTGTAGGAAACCTGGCAGCTAATTTGCGCATAGCAAGATCCCACAAACAGCAATGAAATAAATTACTTGATCGTCTGTTTTTCAGTGATGTTGGTTGAGCGATAAATATTGGCCAGGACACCGGGGAGAACTCCCCTGTTCTTTCCTCAAAAGAGTGTCATAGGATCTTTTACAGCCACCCGAGAGGACGGACGGGGCCTCGGATTAATGTCTCATCTAAAAGACAGCACCGCTGACAGTGCTGCACTCCCTCGGTACTGCACTGCAGTATCAGCCTGGATTATGGCACACGTTTCTGGAGTGGGACTTAAACCCACAGGGCTGGATTTTGTGCTGGAGGTGAGGGCTCCTGGCCTTGGGCCGAAAAGGCAGGGAAAACCCAACCTCTGCCTTTTCGTGCCCCTCCCCCTACCCCGGAGCGATCCTCCGGTCTTTTTCAATCAAAGTTTCAGGAGGAGAGATCACTGTCCCTTTAAAGACTTTAAAGTGACAGGGATCCCACCTCCAAGAGTTGTAGGCCAATCAGAGGGCAGAGAGCCGGCAGCTCAGCAGTTTTGGCAGTGTCACCGGGAGAGTTGGCCACTGCTGGTACTGCAGAGACCTCAGACCCAGGCCCAGCACTGGAGCCCTGGAACAGAGATAGGTGAGGGGGGGTCATTGGGGCCAGTTCGGAAGGCCCCGGTAAGGGGGGGGGTGGGGGGATGGTTGATCAGTCCAGGGGGTGAGGGGCCCGGGGAGATAAATTTGTTCCTGGTGGGGGTCCTCTGTGGGCAACAAATTGCCCAGGAAGGAGGGAACCCCCAAATCCACCCCCCCAACAAAGCCCGCAGGTAGCGCCCGCCACTTAAGGGCCTCAATTGGCCAGTGGGCAGGAAGATCGCTGGGTGAAAGGCCCTCCCAGTCGAGTTGGGTGCCAATCCTATTTTGTGCTTTTTAGAAGACAGGTTTAGAATATTTCTATAGGTCCTTTGACTCACTGTGCAGCCTCTGGCATTTTATTTAACCATTACCTTGTCTTTTATTCCCAATTTCCTGCACTTTCTCCCTATTCCTAGGAAAGAAACAATCTCTATGGTGGGGACAATGGGTTAATGAGATATTTAAATTGGGGATGAGTTGGGGATGAATATGTTCAGTGGCTATGGATGCTCCATCTATGCTTATCCCGGTTCAAATGCGGCTGTGGTTTCTTTAAAAAGAAATTCCACATCCATGAAGATTCAATGCTTTCCCTGTCAGAATGCCGCTCTGGTTCCTGTTCTGTAACCCCTCCCCTCCCCCTTCACTCCCCCCCCCCCCTCCCTCCCCTTTCCCCTCCCCTCCCCCAACTCTTACCATGAGAAGTCACATGAGCTGTCTCCTGCTTTTCATATCCTTAATTACCTGTTTCCCGATTTAGAAATGATTCAATCCCCTGCAGAGCGTCTCAGAAACAATCCCCTGACAAGTCAGGGAAAAGTGACACCAAATGAAATTTACATTAGTGCCACACATTATCCTAATTGCAGATGCCTTTGCCAAGAACAGAATAGGACTACCTGAGCAGAGTCGCTCTTTAATATTTCAGGCTCATTCTCCCTTCTTAGAAGGTGAAATTTAAACACACCCGCCCTGATAGGAGCCAAATTCTGACTCGTCCATCAGTTTCCAGCATGGATCGGCCCTCCTAACCCAGAGCTTGCAGCAGACAAGACTCTTTTGACCATGTTTTTGATCACCTCCTCGATTGCTCCCCTTACCTCGTCACATTTAGCCACATTGAAAGGTGCAAACCGCTGTTGATGCAAAGCAGTTTGGGACATTCTGAGGTCGTGAAAGGCGCGATACAAATGCAAAAGTAAAATGCTGCGGATGCTGGAAATCTGAAATAAAAACAGAAAATGCTGGAAATACTCAGCAGGTCCTGGCAGAATCCGTGGAGAGAGAAACAGGGGCTGGAATTTTACATCGGGCCAGAGGCCCCGCACACTGGCAGAAAAAGTCGGTGGCAAGCCCGCCTCCGCTGGGTCTGGAAGCCAAGACATGATTTCATGTGGATCAGGCCCTTAATTGGCCTTGGGTGGGGGGACTTACGCCCCTCTGAGGCAGGAGGTCCCTCCTCCAATCAGCGCCACCGGGTGTGCTGGTCACTGCTGGGACTGCACCCAGCCAGGTGCAGCAACACAGACAAGGCCCTGGAATACAGGTAAGCGTGTGGGGCCTTGACGGGGACAATCGCTAGGCCCCGGCAAGGCAGGGGCATGGGGGTCGCTCAAGAGGGGTTTAGGGAGGTGCTCCAGTGCGGACGGCTTGTGCCAATGGGGGGAGGGGACGTGATCAGGAGGGCCCCTCTACAGCCCGCAAGACGACTGCCAGGTTTTACCGGGTGGCCTCCTCAGCTGCCAAAGTGCCCATCCACCACTATTAATATACCAGCGGTGGCGGGAAGAGGCCCTTAAGCGGCACCGGACACAACAAAGGCAAACCCAGCCCCGTCAACCCTGCAAAGTCCTCCTTACTAACATCTGGGGCATATGCCAAAGTCAGGTGAGGAACAGCCTGACATAGTCATACTCACCGAATCATACATTACAGACAATGTCCCAGACATCACCATCACCATCCCCGGGTATGTCCAGTCCCACTGGCATGACAGACCCACCAGAGGTGGCGGCACTGTGGTATACAGTTGGGAGCCAGTTGCCCCGGGAGTCCTCAACATTGACTCCAGACCCCATGAAGTCTCGTGACATCAGGTCAAACATGGGCAAGGAAACCTCCTGCTGATTACCACCTACTGCCCCCCTCAGCTGATGAGGCAGTACTCCTCCATGTTGAACAGCACATGGAGGAAGCATTGAGGGTGGTAAGGGCACAGAATGTACTCTGGGTGGGGGAGTGTACTCAAGAGTGGCTCGGTGGCACCACTATTGACTAACCTGGCTGCGTCCTAAAGGACATAGCTACTAGACTAAAAAAAAGAAAAAAAATGTTTTTAAAAGAAAAAAAAAGGGCGGCACAGTGGAGCAGTGGTTAGCACTGCAGCCTCACAGCTCCAGGGACCCAGGTTCAGTTCTGGGTACTGCCTGTGTGGAGTTTGCAAGTTCTCCCTGTGACCACGTGGGTTTCCGCTGGGTGCTCCGGTTTCCTCCCACAGCCAAAGACTTGCAGGTTGATAGGTAAATTGGCCATTATAAACTGCCCCTAGTGTAGGTAGGTGGGAGGAGAATGGTGGGGATGTGCTAGGGAATATTGGATTAATGTAGGATTAATATAAATGGGTGGTTGTTTGTCGGCACAGACTCAGTGGGCCAAAGGGCCTGTTTCACTGCTGTATCTCTCTATGACTCGATGATTCTAGACTGGGTATGCGGCAGGTGGTGAGGTAACCAACATGAGGGAAAAACATACTTGACCTCGTCCTCACCAATCTGCCTGTTGCAGATGCATCTGTCCATGACAGTATTGGGAGGAGTGACCACTGCACAGTCCTTGTGGAGATGAAGACCCGTCTTCACATTGATGATACCCTCCATCGTGTTGTGTGGCACTAACACCGTGCTAAATGGGATAGATTTCAAATAGATCTCGCAATGCAAAACTGGGCATCCATGAAGCGCTGTGGACCATCAGCAGCAGCAGAATTGTACTCAACCTCAATCTGTAACCTCATGGCCTGGCATATCTCCCACTCTACCATTACCATCAAGCTGGAGGATCAACCCTGGTTCAATGAAGAGTGCTGGAGGACATGCCAGGAGCAGCACCAGGCATACCTCAAAATGAGGTGTCAACCTGGTGAAGCTACAACACAGGACTATCTGTGTGCCAAACTGCGTAAGCAGCATGTGATAGACAGAGCTAAGCGATTCCACAACCAATGGATCAGATCTAAGCTCTGCAGTCCTGCCACATCCAGCCGTGAATGGTGGTGGACAATTAAACAACTAGTAGGAGGAGGAGGCTCCACAAATATCCTCATCCTCAATGATGGGGGAGCCCAGCACATCAGTACAGAAGATAAGGCTGAAGCATTTACGATAATCTTCAGCCAGAAGTACCCAGTGGATGATTCATCTCGGCCTCCTCCTGAAGTCCCTAGCATCACAGATGCCAGACTGCAGCCAATTTGGTTCACACTATGTGATATCAAGGAACGACTGAAGGCACTGGATACTGCAAAGGCTATGGGCCCTGACAACATTCCAGCAATAGTAGTGAAGACCTGTGCTCCAGTATGTTCACGCCCCTAGCTAAGCTATTCCAGTACAACTACAACACTGGCATCTACCTGGCAATGTGGAAAATTGCCCAGGTATGTCTTGTACAGAAAAAGCAAGACAAATCCAACTGTACGAATTACCGCCCCATATGTCTACTCTCAATCGTCAGCAAAGTCATGGAAGGTGTCATCGACAGTTCTATCAAGCGGCGCATGCTTAGCAATAACCTGCTCAGTGATGCTCAGTTTGGTTTCGCCAGGGCCACTCAGCTCCTGACCTCATTACAGCCTTGGTTCAAACATGGACAAAAGAGCTGAACTCAAGAGGTGAGGAGAGAGTGACTGCCCTTGACATCAAGGCAGCATTTGACCGAGTATGGCATCAAGGAGCCCGAGCAAAACTGGAGTCAATGGGAATCAGGGGAAAAAACTCTCTACTGGTTGGAGTCATACCGAGTGCAAAGGAAGATGGTTGTGATTGTTGGAGGTCAATCATCTGAGCTCCAGGACATCACTGCAGGAGTTCCTCAGGGTAGTGTCATCTTCAGCTGCTTCATCAATGACCTTCCTTCAATCATAAGGTCAGAAGTGGGATGTTCGCTGATGATCGCACAATGTTCAGCACCATTCGCAACTCCTCAGATACTGAAGCGGTCCGTGTAGAAATGCAGCAAGACCTGGACAATATCCAGGCTTGGGCTGATAAGTGGCAAGTAACATTTGCACGACACAAGTGCCAGGCAATGACTATCTCAAATAAGAGAGAATCTAACCATCTCCCCTTGACATTCAATGGTATTGCGATCACTGAATCCCCCACTATCAACATCCTGGGGGTGACCAGAATTTGAACTAGAGTAGACATACAAATATGGTGGCTACAAGAGCAGGTCAGAAGCTGGGAATTCTGCAGCGAGTTACTCACCTCCTGACTCCCCAAAGCTTGTCCACCATCTACAAGGCACAAGTCAGGAGTGTTTTGGAATACTAAAATAAAATCAAAATACTGCAGATGCTGGAAATCTGAAATAAAAACAAGAAATACTGGAAATACTCAACGGGTCTGGCAGCATCAGTGGAGAGAGAAGCAGAGTTAACGTTTCAGGTCTGTGACCCTTCATCAGATTGGAATGATGGAATACTCTCGACTTGCCTGAATGGGTGAAGCTCCAACAAGACTCAAGAAGCATGCCACCATTCAGAACAAAGCAGCCCGCTTGATTGGCACCCCATTCACAAACATTCACTCCCTCCACCATCGACGTGCAGTGGCAGCAGTGTGTACCATCCACAAGTTGCACCTTCCAAACCCGCTACCTCTTCCACCTGGAAGGACAGGGGCAACAGCTGCATGGGAATACCACCACCTGCAGTTCCCCTCCAAGCCACACACCATCCTGACACGGAACTATATCGCCGTTCCTTCACTGCCGCTGGGTCAAAATCCTGGAATTCCCATCCTAACAGCACTGTAGGTGTATCTACCCCACATGGACTGCAGCGGTTCAAGCTGGCAGCTCACCAACATCTTCTCAAGGGCAATTACGGATGGGCAATAAATGCTGTCCTAGCCAGGCGGCGCCCACATCCCATGAACGAATTAAAAAAAATACTGGCTCCAAGATGACATGCCTGTTGATGTGCCATTGAATGGTAGGACAGGCTAGAGGGGCTGAATGGCCTATTACTTTTTATATATTACCATTTTCCTATGACATTGTGCTGATCATCCGTCAGCATACTCGGGAATCCACCGTGCACTCCTGATCTCCCTGACTGTCGGAAAGCACCATTTGAGAAGACCATGGACGGAATTTTAACTGCCAATGAGTGGTGGGTTTGGGTACAGGTGGGCGGGAGGTGTTAAAGAACTGAGAAATGGTGTCAGGTCGGGAGCCCGACATGATCCTGCCCACTTCTGGGTTTAACCTGGGTGGGTTTGGAGACAAGCGGGGAATCCCCGTGCAGCTGTTGGGTGAACCCATTAAATATGCAAACCGGCAATTAACTGTGAATTCAACCTAGCATTCTGGCCTCAACAGCCAGAGCATGTGTTTCCCACTTTGTGTGGAACTCGCCAGGGTCACTGAAGTGAGTGCACAGCAGGGAGTGTTTGTTCAGTGAAACTGTTCTGCACTCTCGTCTCCTGCAGGTAGCGACAGCAGATAGCTGTGAGTGTGGAGAGGAGGGAAGGACAACATTAGTGCAGGGTGACTGTGAGGCTTGGGTCTGAGGTGGCACAATAAAGAGGGTGAGTGTTGGCTGTTCAGATGGGGCTGTGAGGAGGTGTTTGGAGAGAGAGGGATGAGTGGAGCTACAAGATGTGTTGGTCTGAGGAGCGTTGCAGAGTCAGAGTGTGGGCTTGGCATCTGAAAGTGTTATGCCACTCACCTGTCTTGCCCTTCTCGGGTCCTTGAACCTCCTGGGGCACTGATTCCAGCTTTGAGGGAGCACACTCGCACTGCTCACTTCCTCGGCCACTTTCAACCACTCAAGCTTGATTTGAGAGGCTGGCCTCTTCCAACCATCCTTGGCAAACATAACCTCACTGCAGTCCCTCAGATCCCACAGCAGGACCTCCAGGTAAAAGTAATAGTTCGATGGGGTGGGGGTTGGGGGGGGGGGTTGGTGTTGGTGGGGTGGGGAGGGGCGGGGGGGAGGTGCGGTGGTGGGTAGCCTTCCCAGACCTCCTTTCCATTCCTATGGTTGTTGAAGCCACAGGAATAAATGTACAATTCAGCCATTCTAACCCCTGTCAGGGTCCCTTTAACTGGAAATCCTTCCTTTGACAGATTCAGCATGTCACTTCACCTGCCCTCTGTGATTGGTCATTAACCCAGAAGCACAAAGATAAAGAGGCTGAGTTAAAGAGCCAGGGCAACGCCGCTTTCTGACCCTCTACCAGCCCCCGGCTGCAGGCAGGTCTGTTCAGATAAAATACAACCACATATTGTACAGGCTAAAGTGACTAAAACATTATTTATTAGAAAGAAAGATTATACAGAAGCAAGTACATGCCAGCAGATTGAATAGATTACTGTAATTGACTTAACTTTACCCACAGCTTGTTCCAAAACAATAAGAGCTCTACAGCAATTGCTGTTCCCTTTCAGTAACTTTAAACCATGCACTGGTAACGAAAAGCTTTAATGTGTGAAACATGCCTCACGGTTTTCCACGTCAACCCCAACTTGTAAACTCGTACAGCAAAACAAGGAACTAAAGAGTACTGAGTGCCAGCCTGCTTAAGTCTCTCTTCTCCCAGTCTGGCGTGAATGGAAGAGGGCCTCTCACAGAAGTAATTGAATCCGTTTTACTTTGAACCAGTGCTGACAGTGAAGAATCATAAATCAAGTCAATCTTTAGTCAAAGGCACAGATGCAGCCTCCCAGGTTCCCTGATACAATTATCAACCACCTTGAGCAAAATGAAACTGCTCCAATGATTGGGATGCATCTCCCCCAGTGGAACCACCATCACAAAGACCTCTACCACCTAGAAAGACAAGGGCAGCAGACACATGGGAACACCTGTAATGGAATATAGGTATAATAGGCTTAATTAGGTAGTTTTTAGATATAGTTAATATATTATACCTTTTAGAATTAAAGATTGAATCAATGGTCAGTTTTCAAGACACACTGACATTCCCTTTAAGAAGGTTGAGTTAGAATTCCAAGGTCTTTCAAGGTCCCTGTTATGAACCAGAAACAAGTTGGAAAATCCATTTGTTGTCAGGGACTTGGCAGATAAACACACACATTGAAATATTCTGTGTGACATCAGTAAGAGGTAGCAATAAACTTAATTAGTTTATGGGATTATTTATGCAGACAGATCGGCTCAAAGGGTTGTTTTAAGGTACCATAAAAAAGGCAATTATAGGTAATAAAACAATAAATGGAATGGACGTACAGGAACAAGAGGTCAAGTAAACACAATTATAAACATTTTGACCAGATAAATGCTCACAACTTCAAGAACAGGGGATTTCCAGTAAAACATTAAGTGGAGAGTTAGTTAATGATACTACCAAATATGGATCTTGAAAGCAAGAAAAACACACACAGATAGGTAGCATCTATCACATGACACCTTAGCAACAGTATAAACATGAGAGTTTTTGAAGCAAAGGTTAGAAGTGTTGACTTCCTCAAACAATACTTTTCACCCTATGCCTTACTCGGAGAATTTAAGGTAAAAGTTTACTTTAAATTTTGATGGATATTCTAAGATATTTTTCCGTAACATTAACATTCCGTAACTTTTGGATTCTATGTTAGAAATAAGATTATCTGTTACATCTCTTAGTATTATTTGATATTGTGATTATACTTATCCACTTAGAAGGGTGTTGTATGTTAAATTCTTTAATAAATATATAAAAGTTAATAAATTGTCTGATGTAGTATTCTGTATACAACTATAAGAACCCCCTCTCTGAGTCTCTTTAGTGGAGAGATATGTATTGAAGAGAGTATCCCAGACCCTTATAATATCTGAGATATTTATGACTTAGCTCTAATTAGCAAAAAAAAAGTAGTCTATCCGAAAGATGGTAATATTCTCCGTTAGTTTTCTTTGTTTGAGGGAAAGCTACTTCAATTCTTTGGACCCAAATAAGTGTCTATAAGAATTGATCTGGTTTGAACTTAAGTAAAGGAGATTAATAGGGATGTACTCTTGATTTGATTTAGTCCCTATAAGGGGTTAAAGTCATAAATCACTTCACATCACCTGCATGTTCCCCTCCAAGTCGCACACCATCCTGACTTGGAACTATATCGCCATTCCTTCACTGTCACTGGGTCAAAATCCGGGAACTCCCTTCCTATTAATTGGTGTACCTATACCACACAGACAGCAGCGCTTCAAAAAGGCGGCTCACCACCACCTTCTCAAGGGAAAATAGTGAAAGGCAATAAATGCTGGCCTTTCCAGCAATGCCCAAGTCAGGAATGAATGAAAGGTACAGCATGTTGTCGGCACTGTATTTAAGTGCATAGTTCTGTGCTCAACTCCTGCTGTGGGGCGTGAACACATGACCTTCTAACTCAGAGGTGACAGCACTACCGACAAAGTTAAATACATCACACGTGTATCATGCATCCGACTTTTGCAAGAGACACACGCACCCAAACTGTATAAACTGTATAAACTGTGGACTGTAAGATGGTGAGACTGAGGGAGGTCAGGAGTTCCATAGATTGGGGTAGGATATACTGCCCACTTTGGACCAGATACAGTTACAAGGACCTCCCTCCCACTCAAAAAAAGATCAAAGATTTCTATGAGACCCACAAAACCCTGACATTTTCCCTTGTGTTAGCTGTAAACATGCAATCAATGTAAACAGTCAGGTGCCTTTATTGCAAGTAACATAGCAACAAGGGCAGCAGGAAAGTTACAGAGTGACAGCATCAATAAGTTCAATTTTGTGTCACCAACTGTGAGCAAGAAGCTCAAATGGTTTTTGAGTGTCATTTTAATCCTATGATATTGCGACTGCCCTGAGTTCCCTCTTAGGGTGCCTGTTCTTTTACATATTAAATGCCCATTGGTGACAGTTTATGGATCCTGGTGGCCTTACCTTATCTTGCGCTCCACCATGTGACATCAATCAGTGAATATTACAAGTACCTGTGACGTATGCAAATACCTGATACAAGATCAGACAGCTGACTGGAGCAAATTATTGCAAGTTTTGTTCATGAGATTACGGAATAACTTACTTTGGATAATTACAGTGACTCATTTTGAAGTTGGTTGAATTCAAACTGTTTCCTTTAGTGACTCAGTTGGCGAATGCACTCCCTGGGTGTGGAACTGAGACGTGAAGGCCTGCTGGGGTTTGCAAATGAAACCCGACCCGAGCCCGACAGAACCACATCTGACCCCGAGCCCGACCCGGCCCGAGTCCCTCCATTTTTTCTCGCGCCCGACCCGCCCATCAGTTAACCCACCTTCCTTTTACACTTTGTTCCTTATCTGCACAAGCTTAAAATAACTGTAACAAAACCACCTTTCAAGTACAACAAGTAAATTAAGATTGGAGCCACTTACCTGAGGTGGTGATAGAGTGTGTTCGTCCTGGCCTGACCTGACCGTAGCCGGAAGGCTGGACCCGGAAGTGCGGCCCAACCCGACCCGACCCGACCTGACCCGAACCCAACACACGTCGTCAGGTCCCATCGGGTTCGGGTCGGGTAGCAGGTCTTTACTGAGACGTATCAACCAAGCAGTACAAGGAGTAAAAGAAAGCAAGCTCAGGCAGACGCAGGTAGAAAACTAGAAACCTTCCCAGTATCTTCTTCATTACTCTCATTAGGTAGCATATTGCCTTCTGTTAATATCAATTCAGCCATTTAACCATTCCCGTGTTTCCAATAAAATGCTTTGCAGATCATTCCACTTTTTGTCTTATGTTTCTGTATGTGTGTGTGTGTCTGACTGGGACCCTGTGTGACTGTATGTCTATGTGTACGTGGGAGATGCCTGCATTTCCAAAACAGTTGAAAGCAGTTGGTAATGTCAATTGGTCTTAACTGCTCTTTTCTGGTCTCAACTGCAATTAAGTGGTGTCATGGTGTTGTCTGGATACAGCTGGGATAACTGGCAATCTTAACTGGTAACCATTTGGTATTCCCAGTCTTCCAGTTAACTTTAACTGGAACCATTTGGGGACCAGATGGCAGACAAAGTGGAACCAGTTAGAATTAAACGGAGCCAGTTGACATACAGCTGCTTCAGTTGTAACCAGTTGGCAGGCGGAACTTTGAACTGGAAAATATTACTGAGAGTCAGTCAATCCAGTTGAATCCAGCTCAGTGAGAAGGTGTAAAATAAGTTTAAATTTATGAAAAGGTTTTTTTTTGTTGTGTTAGTTTTTAAAGATGCTGATTCTATTGCGGGACGGTGCCATTAAGTCTGGCGTGAGACATGCAGGAACCAATCAGGTTAGGAAAAAAGTATCAATTGTTATAACTTCAGGAAGGACAAGCTGAACAGAATTTGCACTTCAGCACATAGGCTCTGAAAAAAAAGATACAGAAAAGCAGGGTGACAGAACAGACAGAGACAGAGACACAACAAGAACCACAGACAAAGACATACAGAGAAGAAGAAGCCAGAGTAGAAGAAGACATCAGAGAAAGACTGAAGACAACATCACTGTGTCCAAGCACTTTCAAGGGTCAAGGATCGACAGTGGCTTGTCTACTATTGCCTATTGTTAAGTATTTTGTTTAGCATTTATTCTGTTGACTTGTTGCACCAAACCATTTTGTGTTGTCCTTTTCGTCTTATCCAAGAATTCAGTCATCTGGTGAACCACCAAACGTCGAAAAAAGTGTTGTCCAACATAAGGCCTGGGGCCAGGCTCCGGTCCACCAAATGTTTCCATCTGGCCCGCGGATGTAAAAAGTTCCCGGGGCCGTTCCTCATCCTCACCATGACTGGAGTTGAGAAATTTCCCAGTGTCTTCTTCTTACAGAGCTACCTTTTAAAAAACATCGAGCTGTCAGTTTCACAGCCAACAGATGTTGACATCAGGAACAGCCGTTTTCCAACAGACTCCGGGTTTTCCGGCGGGTTATGAGGTTTTTTTAAAAACCTGTTGGAAAACGGCTGTTCCTGACGTCAGCCGTTGGCTGCGAAACTGACTGCGCGATGTTTTTCAAACCATCTGCTGAGCGTTCCGCTCTCTGCAAGTGTGTGTGAGGGGGAGAGGGGACAGAGGGGGGGGGCAGGGGGAGAGGGAGGGGAGAGAAAGGAGGGAGGGGGAGCGGGGGGGGGAGAGAGAGTGAGAGGGAGGGGGAGAGAGAGGAGGGAGGGGGAGAGAGGGAGGGGGAGAGAGGGAGGGGGAGAGGGGAAGAGAGAGGAGGGAGAGAGAGAGAGGGAGGGGGAGAGGGGGGGAGAGAGAGAGAGGAGGGAGAGAGAGGAGGGAGAGAGAGGAGGGAGGAGGAGAGAGGGAGGGGGAGAGAGGGAGGGGTAGAGATTGGAGGGAGAGAGAGAGAGGGAGGGGGAGAGGGGAAGAGAGAGGAGGGAGAGAGCGAGAGGGAGGGGGAGAGGGGGGAGAGAGAGAGAGGAGGGAGAGAGAGGAGGGAGAGAAAAAGAGGGAGAGAGAGGAGGGAGAGAAAGAGAGGGAGAGAGAGGAGGGAGAGAAAGCGAGGGAGGGCGAGAGATAGGAGGGAGGGAGAGAGAGGAGGGAGAGAGAGAGGAGGGAAAGAGAGAGGGGGGAGAGAGAGGAGGGAGAGAGAGAGAGAGAGGGAGAGAGAGGAGGGAGCGAGAGAGAGGGGGGAAAGAGAGGGGGGAGAGAGAGAGAGGGAGGGGGAGAGAGGAGGGAGAGAGAGAGAGGGAGGGGGAGAGAGAGGGGGTGGAGAGAGAGGAGGGAGAGCGAGGGAGAGGGAGAGGGGGGAGAGAGAGGAGGGGGAGAAGGAGAGGGAGGGGTGAGGGAGGGAGATAGGGAGAGGGAGGAGGGAGAGGGGGGAGAGGAGGGGGAGAAGGAGAGGGAGGGGTGAGGGAGGGAGATAGGGAGAGGGAGGAGAGAGGGGGGGAGAGAGAGGGGGGAGAGAGAGGAGGGAGAGAGGGAGGGGGAGAGAGAGGAGAGAGGGAGAGAGAGGGGGTGGCGAGAGAGAAGGGAGAGAGAGGGAGAGGGGGGAGAGAGAGGAGGGGGAGAAGGAGAGGGAGGGGTGAGGGAGGGAGAGAGAGGGAGATAGGGAGTGGGAGGGAGAGGGAGGGGAGAGGGAAAGAGAGTGGGAGAGAGAGATAGGGAGGGAGAGAGAACAGAGAGAGAGAGAGGGAGGGGGAGAAGGAGAGCGAGATAGGGAGAGGGAGAGGGAGGGAGAGCGAGATAGGGAGAGGGTGGGAGAGAGAGAGAACAGAGAGAGAGAGAAGTGGGAGAGAGAGAGAACAGAGAGAGAGGGAAGAGGGAGAGAGAGAGAACAGAGAGAGGGATAGGAGGGAGAGAGAGAGAGAAGAGGGAGAAGGAGGAAGAAAGAGAGGGGAGAGAGAGAAAAGAGGGAGAGAGAGGGGGGAGAGAGAGAAGAGAGAGGAGGTAGAGAGAAGAGGTAGAGGGAGAACAGAAAGAGGAGGGAGAGAGAGAGAGAGAGGAGGGAGAGGGAGAAGAGGGTGAGAGAGAGAGGGAGAAATAGAACAAAGAGAGAGAGGGAGAGAGGGACAACAGAGAGGGAGAGAGAGAAAGAAAGGAGGGAGAGGGAGAAGAAGGAGAGGGAGGGAGAGAGTCAAAGAGTCATTTACTTATGGCACAGAAGAAGGCCATTCTGTCCATCGAGCCCATGTAGGCTCTCCATGGAGCTGTGCAGTCAGTCCCACTCCCTGGCTCGATCCCCGTAGCCCTGCAAGTCTATTTCTCTCAGGTGGCCATCCAACTTCCTCTCGAAGTCATTGATCATCTTCACTTCCACCACCCTTGTGGGCAGCGAGTTCCAGGGCATTACCACCCACTGTGTAAAAAGATGCTTCCTCATATTCCCCCTGCATCTTTTGTCCAAAACTTTCAATCTGTGTCCCCTAGTTCTAGAGGGTGGGGCAGCGAAAGAGACAATGAGACACACATACACACACACACAAACACAGCACGGGGAGATAGGAGAGAGGCATCAAGGTCTCTCCTGACAGATGAATATCTATCCAGAATACTCTGTATCGCTACATCAAGTGTGCGGGCAGAGATTGACTACTTATGCAAGCAAAAACAATGCCAAAAATTTAACCAAATCAGTTTTCAATATCGTGATGAGAAAGTAAGTCAGCAAATTAATCTTCTCATTTAAAGCTTCTTCACAAAAATGCACATTTGTTGTTGTTTTTATTAGTAAGATAAATTTTTGATGCTTTATCTTTTAAAATTTGCTGATCGGCCCCCTGGGCCGAGCAAAACTCATAATGAGGCCCTCAGCCCAAAAAGGTTGGACAACCTTGGTTCAAATGTAATTAATGTAGAAGTTTTGTACTTTGATTACAGCTGTAATGTAATGTTTTTACACTTTAACTGCTGTGTTCACTTATTTCGAGATTTCTGCACGGTGTTTAATTTGGTTTTTGCTATTTAACTGTGTTTTGTGTTTTTCTGCACTCAATTGGAGCGAGTTGAGCCAGAAACCAGTCTAACTAGTCACAACTGGAGCCAAAATAATTTCAATCGGAACCAGTACAATTGATCCACTTGTCCCAATTTCAAGGGTCAACAGGTTCAAGTGGACCAGGTACAACTGGTTTGGATTCATGGTTGTGGCTGTGTGCATGTGTGCATGTGCATGTGTTTGGGTGTGGGTGTGTGGCGGGGGTGGGGGGGGGGGTGGTGCTTGTGGCAGTGTCTGTGTGTGTGTGTATGTGTGTGCTCGCGGGTGTGTGCGTCTGTACGTGTGTGTGAGTGTGTGTATGTGATTCCATGTGAGTGTGTATGTGCGTGGATGTGTAAATGTGTGTGTGTATGTGTGTGTATGTGGCTGTGCGTATGTGTGGGGGTGTGTGTGTGGATGTGTGTGTGTGGGTGTGTGAGTGGGGGTAGTGTTTCTGTGTGTGGGTGCTTTTATGTCTGTGTCTATGGGCAGAATTTTTTTCTGCCCATGGAGACGGGCACGGACGTGGAGCAGCAAACAAAATGGCAGAGTTGCTGCTCCCAACCTTGCCTGGGCCTCCTGCTACTTTTTTCTGGAATGGTGAAAGCCGAGGATGGACTTCATGCCCCTGGCTAATTGAGGCCTTTACGTAGCCAATTAATGGTCACTTAAGGACCTCTTCCCGCCTCCACCTCGAACTTGTGGAAGGCAGAGGGACCCATTGCTGAGGGGAGATGCTGCCAGGTAAAGCCTGCAGGCCTCCTAGGGGGAAGGGTTGGGTCCCTCCTTTGAGGGCAATTCAGGGCCCCCGGAGGGCCCCTGCAGCAGCGATTGCCACATTCCCCCCACTCCCATTACAGGGGCCTAGCCTGAATGTCTCCGGCCACCCCGATCCCACTCACCTATCCCGGGGTCTCCGACATCTTCAATGCTGCAGGGCCTCCTGCAGAGATGGCAGTCACTACTGCTCGCAATGGCACGGCCCGTACTGCAGAGCTGCCAGCCCTCCGATTGGCCGACAGCTCTGGAGGGCCAGTGCCCCAACGACGGGCAGTTAATTGCCTGCCCGCCATCAAATGGCTTCAGAGGTCTGATGGAGTGCCGAGATGGGGTATTCCCCATCATCCGGCCTGCCTCGGGAACGCCCGTCACCAGGTTAAAATATAGTCCTATGTGGGTATATGTATGTGTGTGTCTGTGTCTGTCTGTGTACGCGTGTGTATATGTCTTTGTGTGTGTATGTGCCTTTGAGGAATCATAGAATCAGAGAATAGTTACAGCACAGAAGGAGGCCATTCAGCCTGTAGTGTCCGTGCTGGTTCTTTGCAAGAGTGACTCACTTTGTGTCACTCCCCTGACGTTTCCCGTAGCCTTGCAATTTTTTTCTCTTCAGATAATTGTCCAGTTCTCTTTTGAAAGCCACGATTGAACCTGCCTCCACCACACTTTCAGGCAGTGCATTCCAGATCCTAACCACTTGCTGCGTAAAAAAGGTTTTCCTCATATCACTGTTGCTTCTTTTGCCTAAGACCTTAAATTAATGTATGTGGTTCTCGACCCTTCCATCAATACGAACAATTTTCCTCTATCGACTCTGTCCAGATCCCTCATGATTTTCAACACCTCTAACAAATCTCCTCTCAACCTTCGCTTCTCCAAGGAAAACTGTTGTATGATTGCCTTTAAGAGTGATGTCCCTTTAAGATCTTAGTATGCTAATGAGCCAAGTGCCAGGACACAGTCATGTGACTGCGTGCCAGTCTCACTCTGTAATTGAAACACCAAGAGGCAAGTCCTATAAATAGATAGTTCTGCATTGTATATAATAGTTCAGCTGTTAACAATCCTGTTTGAGATCTTCAGCATTACTGGACTCCATGAATCTCATAATAATAAAAGCAAAATACTGCGGATGCTGGAAATCTGAAACAAAAACAAGAAATGCTGGAATCACTCAGCAGGTCTGGCAGCATCTGTGGAAAGAGAAGCAGAGTTAACATTTCGGGTCAGCGACCCTTCTTCGGTTCCGAAGAAACGTTAACTCTGCTTCTCTTTCCACAGATGCTGCCAGACCTGCTGAGTGATTCCAGCATTTCTTGTCCATGAATCTCATGTTACATAAAGAACTCATTACATGGTGGCAGCTGTGGTGAGAAGAAAATGCCTGAGGTTAAAGACCACAGTTAAAACAGCTCTGAAAATTATCTTTCCTATAGCCAGTAGAAAGAAAGTTCAAGAAAAATACTGGCTCAAACAATGAAAAAAGAACTTACCTCAAGCTGTAGAAGACAGAGCACAGAATGACAGGCTGCAAGGAAATTGGGTGAGTCATTGTGCCAATGGGCGAGGGTTACTGGTTTGAAAAAAAACATTTGAAGTCCTTCAAAAGATTTTTTTTTTCTAAAGCTCCATGCAGAAAAAAAACGGGAAGACCCAACTCTTTTCCTAAGCTGATTGAGGTCGGTGCCATTACAGCAGGCAGGAAAACCCAGATCATTGCAGAGCCTTCATCCACATAGCCAAACTTTAAAATATAAACCTATTAAACTACTCAAGCATGAATAAGAGCTTCCATTCACAAAACCACAGTAAAAAAAACAATTAAAATCATTCGAGTGTGACGAACATAAAAAATTCTTTAAAAAACCATTGAACTGTCTATTGAACAGCTGTGTAAACAGAACAGGCTGAAGTGCTGGAAGCAAGATAAATACACAGCACTAGCAAACACCTGCTCCTGTCAATCAAAGCAACCAGTATGAATAAGAGATGAGAACAGAAAGTGCTGGAAATACTCAGCAGGTCTGGCAGCATCTGTGTAGAAAGAAACAATTTCAGGTCTGTGACCCTATTTCCGGCACTTTCTGTTCTCATTTCAGAGTCCCAGCATCCGCAGTATTTTGCTCTTTTAAATAACAGAGAGTCTCTTAAAAGGGAAACAGTGCATGGTCATTGAACAAGTTTTAAAGCAAAAGAACAGCAGAAATATGGATACCAAATTTCCCAGCATGAACTGGAAGGCCTTGTATATCTTATCCAAGTTCCAACTGTTCACACAAAGAATGCAGTTATTCTTCACAGACCAAACAATTGTAGAGCCAGAAAAACAGGATGTAAAAATACTTATAGCAGTTGGAAATTTGGGATTACACTGAATCAACACCTCTATACTATCCGATGAGGACACAGCATTGATGTGCTGCTGGAAGATGGCAGGAAATACGAAGCCATTGTGGGTGAACAACAGCGCCTGCAAGCACAAGTTGAAGCCGATAGTATCGGCATCATAACCACGTCGAAAAGAGCAAGCAAGCTATGTGGTAATTGTGGTTGGTCCCACTCACGGCGGAATTGCCCTGTATTTCTTGACCTGTACAAGACATGAAGTGCAAAAGGACACTGGGTCTACCTACGCAGGAAACGTGGATCGAAAGACACAGCCAGATATCGCAATAGGACACAGACAAACAGAAGACAGGTGCAGCAATGGGGCAACAGCAGCACGGAGAACGCTAGAGACCTGCATAAATGCAAGTCGATGCACAACGTCCACAATGAAACAAACCTGAGACAAGACTCAGAGTGGAGCGATTCTCAGACAGGAGACGAGCAGGCATTTCACATTGTGACCCTGGCACATCACATTGATGAAATCAAACAACTGGAAGCTTTTGCCATTATTAACATCATGTTTCCAAAGAAAGCTGGCAAATATACACCAAGGGTTAAGATTGACATGGCAGCTAGTGCAAATATCCTACCAGTCTGAATCATCAAAGATATGTACCGGAGTCGTTGGAAATCAATGATACAACCGACAACTGCCAAGTTATCGGCATTCAACAGGTCACCCATCCCTTGCAGTGACACATTAACAGTGCAATGCAGCAATGGAAAGATGGCATGGAAACCAGAAACATTTTACCTTGTAGACATGAGCGGACCAGCAGTGGCAGGATTACCTGTGTGTAAGGACCTCAATATCATAACTATCCACAAGGTCACCAAGGTACCAGCTACAGCAGAAGAGACCAAGGGTTATCCACATTGAGTCACAGTCCTTCCAGGACCTTAGTGGTTCTAGTTTGGAGAGTATCAGCCCCTTCTCAGAGATGCCATACCAAGAAAATGAAGATCCAAACTCAGATGGTGAAAGTTCTTTGTCAACAGGCAGTATTTCTTCGCGCTCCTGCGACTCAGAAGAAGAGATTGACGTAACCATTGAGAAGCAAAGGCTGGCAGTGGGGAGCATAGCCAAGGGGAAATCTCCAAGGACCGGAACCCACTCACAGACTCTGGCCAACATCAAACAGTGCAGCCTGGAAATCCAGCAACGGCACAACTGTGCCATGCCCTCACCCCTGCTCTCTAGAGAACCGCCAGCACCAAAACAAACCAGAACAGGCAGGTACCTTCCTGAGGCCAAATACTCTTCCCCCAACAAGTCCTCGACCTTGAGCCCCAGGCCTTCAGACATGCAGGATGAGGAGAGGTGAAGGACACATAATGTCCTGAAGAGGCAGAGAAGGAATGAGTTGAAGCATTGTCTGTTGGCTCTTCGAGATGAGGTGCTGGAACTTTCCAAGAATGACAAGGCCTCAAAAGTGGTCATCCTGAGAAAAGCAACAGAGTATATTAGCAGGCTGAAGGCAGAGCAACAGAAACTGAATGCAGAGAGGGAGAAACTTCAGAAAGAACAGCAACAGCTGAGACGCAAATTCTCCAAGCAAGAGTTGCCAAACCACTGAAATGAACTATTAAGCTCCTGCACATGTAAAGTTCATAATCTCTATAGCTGTGTAAATAATTTTGATGTTATCTAATTTTATGTGTTTTTACTTTCAGCATATGAGACGTATCTTCGGAAAGAAGGGGGATCGTGTATGATTGCCTTTAAGAGTGATGTCCCTTTAAGGTCTTAGTATGATAATGAGACAAGTACCAGGATGCAGTCATGTGACTCAGAGCTGGAGTCACTCTGCAACTGTAACACCCAGAGTAAGGTTCTGTAAATAGTTAGCTCTGTACTGTATATAATAGTCTAGCTGTGAATAAACCTGTTTGAGAACTTCAGCATAACTGAACTCCATGCATCTCATTTATGTTGCATCAGACAACATAAAATAATTCATTACAAGAACAGCTCCAGCTTCTCCAGTCTATCCACATAACTGAAGTTCCTCATCCCTGGAACCATTCTCATTAATCTTTCTGTACACTCTCTAATGCCTTCACATCCTTTCTAAAGTGCGGTGTCCTGAATTGGACACAATACTCCATTTGAGGCTGAACCAGTGCTTTATAAATGTTTTTCATAAAGTCCTTGTTTTTGTACTCTATGCCTCTACTTATAAAGCCCAGGATCCTGTATGCCTTCTTAACTGCTTTCTCAACCTGACCTGCCACCTTCAATGATTTGTTCACATATAAACTAAGGACCCTCTACTCCTGCACCTGCTTGTCTGTGTGTATGTGTTTGTGCATCTGCATGTGTAAGTGTTAATGTATGTTTCTGTGCATCTGTGTGTGTGTGCATGTGTGCATGTGTCTGTCGATGTGTGTGCTCGTGTCTGTCTTTGTGTGTGTCTGTGTCTGTGTGTGTGTGCATATGTGTGTGTCTGTGTGCGTGTGTGTGGCTGTGTCTGTCTGTGTGTGTGTGTGTGTGTATCTGTTTGTGTGCAAGTGTCTGTGTGTCTGTCTGTGTGTGTGTGTGTGTATCTGTGTGGGTGTGTCTGTGTGGGTGTTTGTCTGTCTGCTTGTGCATGTGTGTGCATGTCTGTGTGTATGAGTGTGTCTGCCTGTGTGCAAGTATGTGTGTGTCGGTGTGTGTATGTGTTATTGTGTGTGTTTGTATGTGGACCTGTGTGTGTATGTCTGTGTGTGTCTTTTTTTTTGGATTCGTTCATGGGATGTAAGCATCGCTGACTAGGCCAGCATTTATTGCCCGTCCCTAATTGCCCTTGAGAAGGTGGTGGTGAGCTGCCTTCTTGAACTGCTGCAGTCCATGTGGTGTAGGTGCACCCACAGTGCTGTTAGGAAGGTGCCACTATGTGTTTTTGTGTCTAGGTCTATGTACATGTGTCTGTGTGTGTTTTTCACGGTCTACCTTTTTCAGTGCTGTTTCTGCGTAATTTCAGACCAATAGTTTCACAGTTGAAAGTTAACCCCTCTCTCCTCTCCACAGATGCTGAACAACAAGGTTTGGTCACCAGTTTGAGCTGAAGTCACTGATCACAGGCAGGATAGTTTAAGGTTGTGATAATTGGCCTGTGTTTATTGAGCCGCAGAGGAGAGTGGAGGGGAATCAGGTAGGATACCAGCTACAATCGTGATCCAGTGACCATGCCAGGAAGTGGACACACACAGATGTCTGATGAGATCAGGGTCAGTCTCAAGATGGTGGCTCTGTGACCCAGTGGCCTGTTGTCACACACAGGGCAGGTTCGTGGGTGAGAATAGAGCAGTTGAGGGAGGTACCGGGTGTCAGAGGTCAGCCAGTGTCCATGGAAATGCACTGCAGTCTGACCCCAAGGTGGAGAGTAGAAAATTGGGACAAATCCCACTGAACACTAGGATCAATGTATAGAAATTGGGGCTATATAGGAATTATATCGGGAATTATATGTGCTAGTTAGCAGGAAATAATCCCTCTTCTGTTCAGTTATTCCTATTTTGAAAAAGAAATATTGAAATGCCATGACACAGCAGGCAATTGTGCTCCTGGGGTCTAAGTTTAATTGGTTCGCAACCTGTGCAAATCCTTCCTAAAAGATCTAGTCCTAGCGGCACTCAGGTTTCCAGTGTCATAGAATCACAGAATCTGACAGAAGAAGGCCATTCGGCCCATTGTGCTGGTGTTGGCCGTTTGAAAGAGCTAAACAATTAGTCTCACTCGCCTTACCTTTCCCCATTTTCCCCTTCAAGTATTTATCCAATTGACCTTTGAAAGTTACTACTGAATCTGCTTCCACCGTCCTTTCAGGCAGCACATTCCAGATCACAAAGATGCACTGTGTTAATAAAAGCGTTTCCTCATGTCGCCTCTGGTTCTTTCACTAATGAACTTAAATCTGTGCCCTCTGGCTACAAGACAAAAACAAAGCAAAAACCCTTCAGAATTTGGAATACCTCAATTAAATCTCCCTTTAATATTGCCTGCTCTAACTTTTAAGATTGGGTTTCAGACAACGAAAGAACTCGATAGGGTAAATAGAGAGAAATGATTTTCTCTGGTGAGAGGTCTGAACAAGGGGCTTAGCCTTCAAATTAGAGCCAGGCTGATCAGGGGGGTGGAAATCTGAAGCCCTCTCCCCCAGAAAGGTGTTGAAGCTGGAAGTCAGTTGAAAATTGTAAAGCTGAGATTGATCGGTTTGTGATCGGTAAGGATTGCAGAACCAAGATGGGTAACTGGAGTTACGATATAGATCAGCCAATTGAATGGCAGAATAGGCTCGAGGGGCTGAATGACTTCTGCCTGTCCCTGTGCTCCACATACATGTTAGCCATGCTCTGGATGTCGAAATGCGCAGTGGAGGTTAAAGAGAAGTTACCAGTTTCTGCTTGACAGTGTGAGGTCCCCACTGCTAATTGTAAGCTTACCACAAGGTGGTGCCTTGGTTCAGTTGTTTTGTTCCATCTGGGAATCTTTTTGTCTGATTAGCTTCACTGAATCTACAGCTTCCTCAGGGAGATTTAAAAAAGATACTCTTGGGAACTGTTTTTAACCTTGGTGGATGGGACTGAAATTGTTTGAAGCTGTTTTATCCTCATGTGGGATCAGTCTGGTCCTTTCACATTCCTCATGATTATTTCTGTTATTAGTGTGTCTTTTTCTGCAATGTTGGGGATCACACTCTACAGGCTCGAGCAGGTAGCCAAAGGTTTAGATGCAATGAGATGTCTTCTGTTTGATCCTGCGCAGGTGCTAATGAGACCTACCAGTGACATTGTGAATTCTCAGGTGAGGTGTGTGGGACTCGATTTTGACAGGAACTACTGACAAGAATGTATTTTCCTGCTTCCTCAATGCTGAGGCTAATGTGGCTCCTTAATATCATTATTCTTTATGGGATCAAGTGGGCAGTGGGTTTGGAATGGAATTTACCTGTCTATCTGATCGTGGCCTTTTCGCAAAGCCGAACCTGAACCTTAATCCCAGCCCCAGTCCCAGTTCAAGACCTAGTACCAGCTCTAACTGTGTGTCTAGTATTTCAGGCCCTGCTGATTATCTCCATGTAGATATACATACACTCGCACAGATACAGACACAAACACACTTACACGGATGCATACACACCACACACACACACACACACACATGAACACGCTCACACAGATGCACACAAACAGCACAAACATATGCACACAGACATACTCACAGACATCAAACACGCAGAAATTCTTTATTAAGCATCAAAATCAATCTATTAACACAAACACGCTGTGTCATGCACGCATCAGTTCAAATGCAAGCTCCCTTGAACACAACTGCATACAAAGGCAATTACATGGAGAGAGACCAACGCAGTTACAGCTACAAACTGACTCAGTCACATATAAATCATCAGACCAACCAGGTGTATCAGGGAGCATTGGGTAAAGCTGCAGTACCACCACGGAACCACCAGAGAGCAGGAGAGGCTGCAGGAACAGTGAGACGAGCCCAGTGCTTCTATCTGCAGCCGAGCCCCGCTTCCTGCCCTTCAGCCATCAATTAAAGGACTCCTCTCTTGCCTGCCACAGATTCTCAAATTCATTTCTCCACAAGGAAGTGCTTTCCTGTCATGGTGCAAATTTTGTACAATTAGAAATCAGTAGCTCAGAAACAAATAGATCAAAGTAGGCACCCTTTAAACATGCAATCAATGGCCAATAGTTCTCTTATCTGTGTACCCTAAGATCCTCTCTTATTACAGCACTTTTTGCTGGCATAGCAGGTGCCAGTTTCAGGAACATAACTGAACAAAAACTTTCACTGAATTAACTTGCATTCAATTTTAGTCTAAGGAGTTAGTTCAATGTTTGAAGAGCTCAGTGTTCTATCAGTTCAGTCCTCATCCCAACACAAAACAGACAGGAACCTGTTGACCATCCCATCTAGGAACTACCATTACCAGCATGTTTTCTACACACATTCACTATTATGAGCAGGGACCTCAGAACAACAAGAATTCAAACCAACCCAGAGAATAGCAAATCAATCCACAGAGGGAATAACAATTATCATAGCACTTACTGCAGACATCAGTGGTTACTGGGAGTGTGTTACAGGCTGGAATTTAATCAAGGGTTCAGCTGGTTACTATATATTAAATAACAGATACGCAGGAGTGAATTACATGCTGGAATCGGTTGTATGATCACCTTAAGGGTGATGTCCCTTTCAGAATTCAGTATGCTAATGAGCAAAGTACCAGGATGTAGTCATGTGACCAGAAGCCACAGTCATGCTGCAACTGTAAGACGCTAGACAAAGATTCTGTGAATAGTTTGCTCTCTATTGTATACATTAGTTTAGCTGTTAATAAATCTGTTCGAGATCTTTAAGGCACTGGAATCCACGTATCTCATTGTGTTACGTTACTTAAGATAACATAAAGAACACATGACATGGTGGCAGCTATGGTGAAAAGACAAGCTAGAATCACAGAATCACAGAATAATACAGTTCAAAAGAGGCCCTTCGGCCCATCGAGTCTGCACCGATGCATTAAAACACCTGACCTGTCTACCTAATCCCATTTGCCAGCATTTCTAGCCTTGAATGTTATGACATGCCAAATGCTCATCCAGGTACTTTTTAAAGGATGTGAGGCAACCTGCCTCTACCACCCTCCCAGGCAGGGCATTCCAGACCGTCACCACCTTCTGGGTAAAAACGTTCTTCCTCAAATCCCCCTTAAACCTCACGCCCCTCACCTTAAACTGGTGACCCCTCGTAACTGACCTTTCAACTAAGGGGAACAGCTGCTCCCTATCCACCCTGTCCATGCCCCTCATAATCTTGTACACCTCGATCAGGTCACCCCTCAGTCTTCTCTGCTCCAGTGAAAACAACCCAAGCCTATCCAACCTCTATTCATAGCTTAAATGTTTCGTCCCAGGCAACATCCTGGTGAATCGCCTCTGCACCCCCTCCAATGCAATCGCATCCTTCTTATAATGTGGCGACCAGAATTGCACACAGTACTCCAGCTGTGGCCTTACCAAAGTTCTGTACAACTCCAACATGACCTCCCTGCTTTTGTAATCTATGCCTCGATTGATAAAGGCAAGTGTCCCATGTGCCTTTTTCACCACCCTATTAACCTGCCCTTCTGCCTTCAGAGATCTATGGACAAACACGCCAAGGTCCCTTTGTTCCTCGGAACTTCCCAGTGTCAGGCCATTCATTGAATACCTCCATGTCACATTACTCCTTCCAAAGTGTATCACCTCACACTTTTCAGCGTTAAATTCCATCTGCCACTTTTCTGCCCATTGACCATCTCGTCTATATCTTCCTGTAACCTAAGACACTGCACCTCACTGTTAACCACTCGGCCAATCTTTGTGTCATCCGTGAACTTACTGATCCTACCCCCACATAGTCATCTATGTCGTTTATATAAATGACAAACAATGCCAGCACAGATCCCTGTGGTACGCCACTGGACACTGGCTTCCAGTCACTAAAACAGCCGTCTGTCATCACTCTCTGTCTCCTACAGCTAAGCCAATTTTGAATCCACCTTATCAAGTTACCTTGTATCCCATATGCATTTGCTTTCTTGATAGGTCTCCCATGTGGGACCTTGTCAAAGGCTTTGCTGAAATCCATGTAAACTACATCAACTGCACGACCCTCATTTACGCACCTGGTCACATGCTGAAAAAATTCAATCAAATTTGTTAGGCATGACCTCCCTCTGACAAAGCCATGCTGACTATTCCTAATCAAATTTTGCCTCTCCAAGTGGAGATAGATTCTCTCCTTCAGAATTTTCTCCAGTAGCTTCCCTACCACTAACGTGAGACTCACTGGTCTATAGTTCCCTGGCTTATCTCTACAACCTTTCTTAAATAGTGGGACCACATTAGCTGTTCTCCAGTCCTCTGGCACCTCCCCCCTGGCCAGAGAGGAATTAAAAATTAGGGTCAGAGCCCCTGTAATCTCCACCCTCACCTCCCACAGCATCCTGGGACACAAATCGTCCGGACCTGGAGATTTGTCCACTTCTAAGCCTTCCAAAACCTCCAATACCTTGTCACTCCCTATGACAATTTGCTCTAGAACCTCACAGTCTCTCTCTCTCAGTTCCATATCTACATCCTCTTTCTCTTGGGTGAAGACAGATGTGAAGTATTAGAATTAGAATTAGAACATTACAGCGCAGTACAGGCCCTTCGGCCCTCGATGTTGCGCCGACCTGTGAAACCATCTGACCTACACTATTCCATTTTCATCCATATGTCTATCCAATGACCACTTAAATGCCCTTAAAGTTGGCGAGTCTACTACTGTTGCAGGCAGGGCATTCCACGCCCCTACTACTCTCTGCGTAGAGAAACTACCTCTGACATCTGTCCTATATCTTTCACCCCTCAACTTAAAGCTATGTCCCCTCGTGTTTGCCATCATCATCCGAGGAAAAAGACTCTCACTATCCACCCTATCTAACCCTCTGATTATCTTGTATGTCTCTATTAAGTCACCTCTCCTCCTTCTCTCTAACGAAAACAACCCCAAGTCCCTCAGCCTTTCATCGTAAGACCTTCCCTCCATACCAGGCAACATCCTAGTAAATCTCCTCTGCACCCTTTCCAAAGCTTCCACATTCTTCCTATAATGCGGTGACCAGAACTGCACGCAATACTCAAGGTGCGGCCTCACCAGAGTTTTGTACAGCTGCATCATGACCTCGTGGCTCCGAAACTCGATCCCCCTACTAATAAAAGCTAACACACCATATGCCTTCTTAACAGCCCTATTAACCTGGGTAGCAACTTTCAGGGATTTATGTACCTGGACACCAAGATCTCTCTGCTCATCTACACTACCAAGAATCTTCCCATTAGCCCAGTACTCTGCATTGCTGTTACTCCTTCCAAAGTGAATCACCTCACACTTTTCCGCATTAAACTCCATTTGCCATCTCTCAGCCCAGCTCTGCAGCCTATCTATGTCCCTCTGTACCCTACAACACCCTTCGACACTATCCACCACTCCACCGACCTTCGTGTCATCCGCAAATTTACTAACCCACCCTTCTACACCCTCATCCAGGTCATTTATAAAAATGACAAACAGCAGTGGCCCCAAAACAGAACCTTGCGGTACACCACTAGTAACTAAACTCCAGGATGAACATTTGCCATCAACCACCACCTTTCTTTCAGCTAGCCAATTTCTGATCCAAAGCTCTAAATCACCTTCAACCCCATACTTCCGTATTTTCTGCAAAAGCCTACCGTGGGGAACCTTATCAAATGCCTTACTGAAATCCATATACACCACATCCACGGCTTTACCCTCATCCACCTGTTTGGTCACCTTCTCGAAAAACTCAATAAGGTTTGTGAGGCACGACCTACCTTTCACAAAACCGTGCTGATTATCGCTAATGAACTTATTCTTTTCAAGATGATTATAAATCCTATCTCTTATAACCTTTTCCAACATTTTACCCACAACCGAAGTAAGGCTCACAGGTCTATAATTACCAGGGCTGTCTCTACTCCCCTTCTTGAACAAGGGGACAACATTTGCTATCCTCCAGTCTTCCAGCACTACTCCTGTCGACAATGACGACATAAAGATCAACAACAACGGCTCTGCAATCTCCTCCCTGGCTTCCCAGAGAATCCTAGAATAAATCCCATCTGGCCCAGGGGACTTATCTATTTTCACACTTTCCAAAATTGCTAACACCTCCTCCTTGTGAATCTCAATCCCATCGAGCCTCATAGTCTGTATCTCAGTATTCTCCTCGACAACATTTTCTTTCTCCACTGTAAATACTGACGAAAAATATTCATTTAACACTTCCCCTATCTCCTCCGATTCCACACACAACTTCCCACTACTATCCTTGATTGGCCCTAACCTATCTCTAGTCATTCTTTTATTCCTGATATACCTATAGAAAGCCTTAGGGTTTTCCCTGATCCTATCCGCCAATGACTTCTCGTGTCCTCTCCTTGCTCCTCTTAGCCCTCCCTTTAGATCCTTCCTGGCTAGCTTGTAACTCTCAAGCGCCCTAACTGAGCCTTCACGTCTCATCCTAACATAAGCCTTCTTCTTCCTCTTGACAAGCGCTTCAACTTCTTTAGTAAACCACGGCTCCCTCGCTCGACAACTTCCTCCCTGCCTGACAGGTACATACTTATCAAGGACACGCATTAGCTGCTCCTTGAATAAGCTCCACATTTCGTTTGTGCCCATCCCCTGCAGTTTCCTTCCCCATCCTACACATCCTAAATCTTGCCTAATCGCGTCATAATTTCCTTTCCCCCAGCTATAATTCTTGCCCTGCGGTATATACCTGTCCCTGCCCATCGCTAAGGTAAACCTAACCGAATTGTGATCACTATCGCCAAAGTGCTCATCTGCATCTAAATCTAACACCTGGCCGGGTTCATTACCCAGTACCAAATCCAATGTGGCATCGCCCCTGGTTGGCCTGTCAACATACTGTGTCAGAAAACCCTCCTGCACACACTGGACAAAAACAGACCCATCTAAAGTACTCGAACTATAGTATTTCCAGTCAATATTTGGAAAGTTAAAGTCCCCCATAACCACTACCCTGTTACTCTCGCTCCTGTCGAGAATCATCTTCGCTATCCTTTCCTCTACATCTCTGGAACTATTCGGAGGTCTATAGAAAACTCCCAACAGGGTGACCTCTCCTCTCCTGTTTCTAACCTCGGCCCATACTACCTCAGTAGATGAGTCCTCAAACGTCCTTTCTGCCGCTGTAATACTTTCCTTGATTAACAATGCCACACCCCCCCCCCCCCCTCTTTTACCCTCTTCTCTGTTCTTACTGAAACATCTAAATCCCGGAACCTGCAACATCCATTCCTGCCCCTGCTCTACCCATGTCTCCGAAATGGCCACAACATCGAGATCCCAGGTACCAACCCATGCTGCAAGCTCACCCACCTTATTCCGGATGCTCCTGGCGTTGAAGTATTCGTTCAACACCCTACCAATGTCCTCTGGTTCCACCCACAAATTTCCCCCTTGGTCCCTAATGGGTCCTACTCTTTCCCTGGTTATCCTCTTCCCATTGATATACTTGTAGAATATCTTAGGATTTTCCCTACTTTTACCAGCCAGAGCTTTCTCATATCTCCTCTTTGCTCTCCTAATTGCTTTCTTAAGGTCCATCCTACACTTTCTGTACTCCACAAATGCTTCCATTGATTTGCTCTCCTTGTGTTTGCTCATCGTACCCTAAATGTTTCTGGTCATCCATGGTTCTCTGGGCTTGTTGCTCCTACCTATTACCCTCGAGGGAACATGTTGGGCCTGTACCCTCCCCATTTCCTTTTTGAATGCCCCCCAATGCTCTTCGGTAGATTTCCCGACAAGTAACTTTTTCCAGTCTACCTTGGCCAGATCCTGCCTTATTTTACTAAAATTTGCTCTCCCCCGATCCAAAACCTTTTTTTGCAACTTGTCTATTTCTTTCTCCATAACAAGCTTAAATTGTACCATGTTGTGGTCGCTATCACCAAAATGCTCCTCCACCAACACATCAACCACCTGTCCGGCTTCATTCCCCAGAATTAGGTCCAGCACTGCACCCTCCTTTGTTGGATCCTCTACATATTGAGCTAAAAAGTTCTCCTGTATACATTTTAAGAAACTCCACTCCATCTAAGCCCTTAACATGATGACTATCCCAATTAATGTTGGGAAAGTTGAAATCATCTAATATAATTACCCTATTATTTTTACACACCTCTGCGAATTGTGCACATATTTGCTCCTCAATTTCCCGCTGACTATCTGGGGGTCTATAATAAACACCTAGCAATGTGGCTGTCCCTTTTTTATTCCTAAACTCTACCCATTAAGCTTCATTTGATGCCCCCTCCGAGATATCATCTCTCCTTACTGCAGTAACTGACTCCTCAACTAATATTGCAATGCCCCCTCCTCTTTTACCCCCTCCTTTGTCTCACCTGAAGATTCTACATCCCGGGATATTGAGCTGCCAATCCTGCCCCTCCCTCAGCCATGTCTCCGTGATGGCTACTATATCACAATTCCACGTGTCAATCATTGCCCTTAACTCATCCGTTTTACCTGCAATACTCCTGGCATTAAAGTAGAGGCCTTCCATCCTGGTCTTACTCCCTTGAAACTTACTTCTGCTGTATTCCCTCTGACTTGTTCGCTTTCCTGTGTTTAGCTGTGTCCCTATTCTGCTAGGAGTCTGCATCCCCTCCCCCTGCCAAATTAATTTAAACTCCTCCCAACAGCACTGGCAAACCCGCCAGCAAGGATGTTGGTCCCCCTCTGGTTCAGATGTAGACCGTCCCGCTTGTACAGGTCCCACCTTCCCCAGAAACGGTCCCAGTGGTCCAGGAATCTAAAACCCTCCCTCCTGCACCAACCCTTAAGCCACGCATTCATCTGTGCTATTCTCCTATTTCTATACTCACTAGCACGTGGCACTGGGAGTAATCCAGAGATTACAACCCGAGAGGTCCTGCTTTTTAGTCTACTGCCTAACTCCCTGAATTCATGATGCAAGACCTCATCCCTCTTTCTACCTATGTCATTGGTACCAACATGTACCATGACCTCTGCCTTATCACCCTCCCCCTTCAGGATGCCCTGCAGCCGTTCAGTGACATCCCGGACCCTGGCACTAGGGAGGCAACACACCATCCTGGAGCCACGTTGACGGCCACAGTAGCACCTATCTGTTCCCCTGACTATAGAATCCCCTCTTACTATTGCTCTTCCTCTCTTTCCCCCTTCCTGTGCAGACAGGCTGCTTGTGGTGCCAGAAGCTTGGCTCTGTCCGCACTCTCTGGAGGAACCAGCCTCATCAGCCTCCAAAATGGAATACCGATTTGCAAGTGAGACCCCAGGGGACTCCTGAACTACCTGCCTGTTTCTCTTGGACTGCCTGGTGGTCACCCATTCCCTTCCTTCCTCAAGTCCCTTCAGCTGCGGTGTGACCACCTCTCTAAACGTGCTATCCACGATGCTCTCAGACTTGCGGATGCTCCACGGTGTTTCCATCCGCCATTCCAGCTCTGAAACCTGAGCTTCCAGGAGCTGCAGCTGGACACACTTCCAACACACATGCTGGTCCCAGGGACTGGAAATGTTCCTGGATTCCCACATGCAGCAAGAGGAGCAAACCACGGCTTCAAGCTCTCCTGCCATGACTAAACCCTATAAATTTAAAACTTTAGAAGATTATAATTTAAAAAAACAACTAAGTCTTGAAGACCATGGGCAAAACAGCAAACCAGTGAAGAAACTTCAAAACAAGTACCTGAAAAGAAATACTGGCACAAACAGTGGAAAGAAGAAAAAACTTACCTTCAGCTGTGGGAGACAGAGCACTGAATGACAAGCTGAAAATAGATTCCTGTCATTGGGTGAGTCATTGTGCCAATTGTCGAGAGAACCCAGATTTTTAAAAAGTGCTTTAAAAATTGATTTTTTTAAAGGCTCCGTGGGAGAGAAAAAAAAGGGAAAACCCAATTCCTTTCTCAGGCTTACTGAGGTCGACGCCATTACAGGAGGTGTCCAAAAAAAAGCACAGGAAACCCCGAGCACTGTAGAGTATTCACTGAAACAGTCAAGCTGCAAAAATCATTAAACCAGTCAACCGTGAAGAAGGTGAAAGCCCTTGAACTGCCTATTAAACAGCTGTGCAAACATACAAGCTGAAGTGCTGAAAGCAAAATAATCAAGCACCTGCTACTCTCCATCAAAGCAGCTAGTCTAAATAAAAGAGAATTTCTTAAAGGGGAGACAGCACAGAGTTAATAGAACAAGTTTTAAAACCAGTTTCAAGCCACAAATAGAAACGTCATAATAAATACAGTGCTGCAGGCACACACAAAGCTGATCAAAGTTAAATACAGAGCAGAAAGCAAAAGAATAGCAGAAAGATGTATATTAAATTTCCCAGCATGGTTGGAGGCCATTTATATCCTATCCGAGTTCAAACTTTTTAAACAAAGAATGCAGTTATGCTTCATAGACCAAGCAGGTATAGAACCAGAGAAGCAGGCTGTGAAAATACTGATAGCAGTTGGAAATGAGGTGTTATACAGAATCAATACCTCTGGTTTATCTGAAGAGGACCAGAAAGAGCCCGCAAAGATATGGAAAGTGCTAGAAGATCAGCTTCGGATAAGAGTGAATTGTAGAATTCATCAGCTCGAATTGATGTCCTCCAAGCAACAGCCAGAGGAATCAATAGATCAATTCGTCAGTAGATGCCGTAGTAAGGGCAACAAATTCAGCTTTTCAGAAACTGAGCTGTTGGAGTGAGTAATGGAGCAGGTGATTGTCTCAAAACCTATTGAAACGTTTCCAAAAGACCTCATGGGAAAAAAGGAAGATCACAGCATTGATGCACTGCTAGAAGATGGCAGGAAATATGAAGCCATTGGAGCTGGACAGCAGCATCTGCAGGCACTAGTTGTAGCCGACAGTATCGGCAGGATAACCAGATCGCAAAAAGCAAGCAAGCTGTGTGGTAAGTATGGTTTGTCTCACTCACTGCAACGTTGTCCTGCATTTCAAGACCTGTACAAGGCATGTGGTGCAAAAGGACACTGGGCCTGCCTATGCAAGTAATTTGGCTCCAAAGACACAGCCAGAAGTCACAATAGGACACAAACAAACAGAAGACAGTATGGCAAGAGCAGCAAGGAGAGCTCCAAAGACCCGCAAAAATGCAAGCTGATACACAAAGTCCACAGTGAAATAGACCCGAGACAAGGCTCAAAGTGGAGCGATTCTCAGCCAGAAGATGATCAGGCGTTTCACATTGTGACCCTGACACATTGTGTTGACAAAGTCGAGCAACTGGAAGCTTTTGCTACTATCAATATCCCGTGCCCAAAGAAAGTTGGCAAACACACTCAGGACTAAGATTGACATGGGCGCTAGTGCCAATATCCAACCAGTCCAAATCCTGAAGGATATGTACCGGGGTCGTTGGAAATTAATGATACAACCGACAACTGTAAAGTAAACTGCGTACAAAACTTGCAGTGGCACACTAACAATGCAATGCAGCTGTGGCAAGTTAACTTGGAAACCACAAATATTTTACCCGATAGACATGAGCGGACCAGCAGTGGCAGGACTACCAGCCTGTAAGGACCTCAACATTGTGACTATCCACGAGGTCACCAGGGTACCCTCTATAGCAGAAGAGACCAAGGATACCCGCATTGAATCAGTCCACAACCTACAATAAATGCACCCAGACAAGTTCGACGCCATAAGAGATTTCAAAGGCGATATCATACTGCACCTCAGAGAGAATACAATTCCGTCAGTTGACCCCCGCCTCCCCCCACCCCCCCCCCACCCCCGAGAAAGTGCAGCGTGCACATACAAGAAAAGCTTAAGCGCGAGTTGGATGACATGGAACACATTGGCATCATCCATCATGTGCATCATCACACAGACTGGTGCAGCTTAATCACATGCGTACTGAAGAAGGATGGAGCAATCAGGGTATGTCTAGATCCGAGGCATCTAAACCTCTCCCTAAAGAGATACCCCACAATTTCCAACATTAAAAGAATTGAATCCCAAGTTCACAGGAGCCAAATTCTTCTGCAAGTTGGATGCTAAACATGGCTATTGGTCGGTACACCTAGGTAAGGAATCTCAGGAAGTCACCACCTTCAGAACACTATTTGGAAGATATTGATTCCAGAGACTACCCTTCAGCATATCTGTCAGTCAAGATCTGTTTCAGCAGCATATGGACAGAATTATAGAAAACATGCCTGGATGTATATGTATTGCTAATGATATTGCAGTAATGGGAAAAAACAAAGAAGAGCATGATGCACTTTCTGGGAGGGTTAATTGACGGAACTGCATCCTCTCTGAGGTGCAGTGTGATATCGCCTTTGAAGTCTCCTATGGCATCGAATCTGTCCAGGTGCATTTGTTGTATGTCGTGGACCGACACACTGCGGGTACGCTTGGTCTCTTTTGCTATAATAGGTACATTGATGACCTCGTTGATCGTCATGATGTTGGGGTCCTTAAACGCTAGTAGTCCTGCCACTGGAGATGATCTGGCGCAAACCATTGACAAGTGCCTTTAGGGAAAGAAATCTGCCCTCCTACCTGGTCTAGCCTACATGTGACTCCAGCCCCTCAGCAATGTGGTTGGCTATGAAATGGCAGAGTAAGTCACACAGTTGCGAGCACTGTGGCTGTACCTACACCACATGGACTGCTGCAGTTCAAGAAGGCAGCTCACCACCACCTTCTCAGGGGTAATTAGGGATGGACAAGAAATACTGGCCGAGCCAGCAATGCCCACATCCCATGAAGAAAAAGGGCGGGAAAAAAGTAGGGAATTTCTCCTGGTGTCCGGGCCGACAATTATCTCTCAACCAACATCATTAAAACTGGAAAGATGATTTGGAGCAACCAATGTCAATAATTAAAGACACTATGAAGTGTGATTTTCCCAGCCTGCTGGCATTTTGCCTGTAGTGGAGGGGCACTGCTGCCACATGGGGAGACCACCAGCTTCATGGAATAACGTTCACGCCACACAAGTGCCAGGCAATGACCATCTCCAACAAGAGAGAATCTAACCATCTCCCCTTGACATTTAATGGCATTACCATCGCTGAATTTCCCAGTATCAACATCCTAGGGGCTACCGTTGACTAGAAACTGAACTGGAGTAGCCATATAAATACCATGGCTACAAGAGCAGGTCAGAGGCTAGGAATCCTGTGGCGAGTAACTCACCTCCTGACTCCCCAAAGCCTGTCCACCATCTACAAGGCACAAGTCAGGAATGTGATGGAATACTCTCCACTTGCCTGGATGGGTGCAGCTCCAACAACACTCAAGAAGCTCGACACCATCCAGGACAAAGCAGCCCATTTGATTGGCACCCCATCCACAAACATTCACTCCCTCTACCACTGACGCACAGTGGCAGAAGTGTGTACCATCTACAAGATTCACTGCAGCAACGTACCAAGGTTCCTTAGACAGCACCTTCCAAACCTGCGACCTCTACCAACTAGAAGGACAAGGGCAGCAAATGCGTGGGAACATGGCCACCTGCAAACTCCGCTCCAAGTCACACACCATCCTGACTTGGAACTATATTGCAATTCCTTCACTGTCGCTGGGCCAAAATCCTGGAACTCCCTTCCTAACAGCACTGTGGGTAAACCTACTCCACATGGACTGCAGCAGTTCAAGAAGGCAGCTCACCACCACCTTCTCAAGGGCAATTAGGGATGGGCAATAAATGCTGGCCTGGCCAGCGACGCCCACATCCCATGAATGAATTTTAAAAAAGCTGTGTGGTGACCCATTGGAGCTGGAGGCTTCATGGCCCTGCAAGGAGGCAGTGGGCAGACAAGAACACCCCTGCGGTATGAGTGGGCCATTCATGGGGCCTACCTGCTTGGGCCTTCATGGCCTCCATGATTGGGCCAGCAGCATCTACATCCCGCCCACTGTCCTTAATTGGACGGCAAGCCTGGAGGCGGCTAATCAGGAGGCTGCCTCCAGTAAAATTGCTGAGCTGGTCCCTCTGCCAGAAAGTGTGGACTCGGGACTCCCATTTGCTCCCAATGTTGGGATGCTGAAGCTCACAGTAAAATCCTACAAAAACAAGGAGGTTATGCTGAAGCTTAGTTCTCAGTTGGAGTATCGTGTTGAATTCAAAGCATCACACTTTATGAGCTCTTTAAAAGAGCAGGCACAGGCACAATGGACTGAATGGCCTCCTTTTGTGCTGTACTATTCGATGATTCAATGGTATGGTGTGTAGGCCAGCTACTGCCTGATAAGAGTCCAAACAGGCCGAATAACCTTGTGTTGTACTGCCCCATGGCACTATTCGAGGAAGGGCAGGGAGGTTTTCTCCAGTGTTCAATCACACTGCTGTTTGTGGGAACTTGCTGTGCGGAGATTGGCTGCTGCGTTTTGTACATGACAACAGTGACCACACTTCAAACGTGCTTCAATGGACATTAACTGCTTTGGGACATCCTGAGGTTGTGAAAGGGGCTTGTAAATGCAAGTTCTTGTGTCTTTTTCAACCCTCCCTCCTTGAGCTAGCCTCATTCAACTGCAGTAATTAAAAACATCAGGTAACGCAGTGGAAATTACAGCATGCTGTCGAAGCCTGGGGCAGCAGAAGCTTCAATTGCCGTACCGTAAAGCTTATCATCAACCTGTCTGATGGATGAGCAAAGAAAAACACTTGCATGCATGGGACTTTAATTTTGATTGCCAGAGGTAGGGAAAGAATGTTTACTCGAGGGCGTAAGGTAATTTTCTTCTGTTTTTGTGTTTAATTGAATTACTGATCTGGCAAAAGAACAATAAAAGACAATGAAAGAGATTGTGGCCTCCAGATGACGGGAAGCAGAGGTAGAACCCAATTGTAGGTTTGCAGTTCTTTGGAATCAGGATCTCTGCAAGCTCTTTTAACCCCTCAAGTCCTGTGTTCTCATGCCCTCAACACAGGTATGATGTCCCTTCCCAATCATTTAATGCCATCCTTTCTCCAACAGAAATCGGCAGAGACCAGAGGTAGATTTGTATCTGTCACACACCCCTTGGTCAGGTAGACCACCAACGCTCACATGACAGTCAAAAAACGTGACTGGGCAACCGTCAACAGCTTCCGAAAATTGGAAAAGCAAAATCAACAAAAAGAGGTCCTCGGCCGTTTTCCTACACCCAGTACCCTACTGGAATTATCCAGTACGGGAGGTCAGAATTGTAGGTTGCTGTTCACTTTACATTGTGTGACCAGGTGTACAAACCCTCAATGTGTTCATAAGATGTATCTTTCTTTGCTGCCACAATTGGGCATCAATCCCACTTGAATATGTTAAGAGCAATTGGAATATTGTTAAGAGATCAGACTCTAACACACTGTCATGCATGGAAGGAGCCATGATGAAATCAACAATGAAATGAACAACTATGAATTTTTAAAGTCAACTGCTAAACAAAATCAGAAGAACGCGGACACTAATACACAGTCAAAATGGAGTAGCGGTCATGTGACCCCTCCTGTACTGGAAATCCACAAACTCGTCTGCAAAGATGAGGCTCATTAACCTCATCTGAAACAGCTCTGGGGAGAACCGCTTTGCAATTGAAAGGAGCGATTGCATATTAATGACTCTGATCGACATGAATGGATTAACAGGGAATACTGGATACAGTCTGACTCATAGCCAAACTAAGATGAATAAGGTGTGAAGCAGCAACATCATAACAGAACAATTCCCATTTAAACATTAAACGATGGACATGGTTACGTTACAGTTTTCTGACTGCAACAGTTATTCCTTTTAACCAGTGCATGTATTTACCACCTCCGTCTGTGTTTTGTTGAGTTTCATCCCGAGCTGCTCTGTAATACAGGAGTCTGTGCTCTATGGGCTGTTCCCAGGGACGCACACCAAGATAAACTGCTGTTGGAGCACCATCAACTCGGTGAAAGACACACTTTGGTCTGCCCGAAACTTGCTGGTCTTCCAGCGCAAAGAATTGTCCACGACCGAGTGTTGCAGACTGGCACATTCCAAGGTCCAGGACTATGTGCTGAGGGACGCATTAAAGCTTGGGGCAGATGCCACAAAGGCTCAATGGGGAAAGGCCACTGTGTAAGGCCCTCCCACCATAGTCTTGCGCGGGGCTGGAACCCTGTGTAAAACCCCTCGGGCTGTATGCATCAATATATGTTTTTTCTGTGTAATGCAAATGTACATTGCATGTAAAGTGGAATGGCAAGAGTTGTGAGACAATTCATGTACTGTATCGAAGGAATCTGATTTCTATTGCACTTTCAGAAATGTCAAATTTGAACTGTTTTGTCATATACCTTTTACTCATTTTTATAAATAAAGTATATTTTTAGAGAAAAAAAAAACATTTTGCCTTTACTATGACTGCAAAAGAACCAATCGGACAGATTTTCTGGAGTTTAAACAAGAAAGAGGTAAGTTTATTATACTTTACACTCTAACCCCAACTTAAAAATACTAAAAAATACGCTATACATTTACACCCATGTTCACACAAGAATCACATACACACATAAATAGATTACAGAGGGAAAAATAGATTTGGTGGTTGGATTAAAGTCCAGAATAAATGGAACTTAAATACACAGTCTGTGAACTGGATGATCCAGTAGATGACTGAAGCTGTATTCTTGAAGGTCTCACTGGTCAAAGTGCACTTTGGCTGGCTTGCTTTGCTCAGGGTTTTCTTGAAGGCAGAACTGTAGTTGGCTCTCTTCCCCTGGTCTCTGGCTGTAGCAGTCTGTAGGCTTGGAGAATCCCCAGTCGCAGATGGTTTTCAAACTTGGTGCTTTCTAAGGAGAGAGAGAGAGAGAAAGAGAAGCACGCAGCCTGTCTGTGGCTAAACTCTCAGTTACTCCTTGTCTTCTGTCCAAAGGAATTCAGCTTCCCCTGAATTGGACAGATGGTCACATGGCAGCTTTGGGTTTTCTGGAACCTAATGAAATTCAAGGTTAGGGATTAGCTCCACATGCCCCAGGATGCCAATTCACGCTTGGAGGGAGTTTGCTCTTTCAAAGTCAATATGTCAGGATTGCCGAGACTGTTGTGCTAATGAAGCCATTTTAGGTAATTCAATCACTTAGAGAAAGCCATTGTCCTGGCTGAGATTCTTGTTAGATTTTTGTCTCCAGTGCAATCTCCTGGTATTTCAGATGCAAATTGCAGTGGCCATCTTGGTTTTTTAAATGTTACTGTTGGATTTTATTTCCTTTAAAAGCCTCATGTAAGTTTCCAATCATTGAATTTAATATTTCTCATTTGACATATGGGGTTTTCTTGACAGTTATCATACCTTGACTCATTGTGTGGTCACAACAGGGTAGAGGACCATGTCTCTCCTAACAGAAACTAGTTTGAGAGAATTCTACCTTAAAAGATAGCTCTCTGGAGAAAGAGAGAGAGAGAGGGGAGATCAAGCCAATATCATAGAAAGCCTGTGAGAAGGATTCAGTAGAAAGAGAAGAATCCTGCTGACCAAGAACATCCACCACAGCAGAGACATCATAAAGTGACTTTGAGACCAACCATCAAACTACACATCACCAGCTTTAGGCTGTTACCACAACCATGAGAGCTCCACAAATCTTCCACAAATTCAAGACTGCAAATATTCAGGCCTGCAACTTTAAAACAATAACTTTTCCTCCCAAGAGCACTCAATAATCATCTGTAAACCACAAGCACTTACCTCACTTGGAACTTTAAATGCCCTCTTATGCTTTTTTCTCTATCTATCTATTCTCGAGTATGGATGTGTGGATGAATGTGTGAGTGAGTGAGGTTGTGATCATTTCAGGATTTGTTTAAAAATGAACAGTTATCTTTTTTTTAACCTACGCGATAACCTGTAATTTGTCTGTTTATTTTACCCTCAAGACACTCAGGGGCTAAAGCATCATTTTTAACAAAACACGATTGCAGTCAGTTGGGAGGTGAACAGTGGGAACCGCCCCTTACCACCTATCCATAACAATACAATAACAAAAACATCTTGCATTTATATAGCACCTTTAGCATAGTAAAACATGCCAAGGCACTTAACAAGAGCGTTACAAAATATAATTTGCCACTGAGACACATAAAGAGATATGAGGACAAGTGATGAAAAACTTTGCCAAAGTGGTAGGTTTCAAGGAGTGTCTTAAAGGCAGAGAGGTGGAGAGGTGTAGGGAGGGAATTCCAGAGCTAAGGCACAGTCACCAATGGGGGAGTGATTAAAATCAGGAATGCGCAGAAGGCCAGAATTAGAGGATGCAGATATCTCAAAGGGTTGTGGGGCTGGAGGAGGTTATAGAGATTGGGAAGAATTAGAAAATAAGGATGAATAGCTTAAAATCCAGCAAGTAACATTCGTGCCACACAAGTGCCAGGCAATGACCATCACCAACAAGAGAGAATCCAAACATCTCTCCTTGATATTCAATGGCATTACCATGACTGAATCCCCCAGTATCAACATCCTGGCAATTACCATTGACCAGAAACTGAACTGTGCCAGCCTTATAAATACCGTGGCTACAAGAGCAAGTCAGAGGCTAGGAATCCTGCAGTGAATAACTCAACTTCTGACACCCCAAAGCCTGTCCACCAGCTACAAGGCACAAGGCAGGTCTGTGATGGAATACTCTCCACTTGTCTGGATGAGTGCAGCTCCAACAACACTCAAGAAGCTTGACACCATCCAGGACAAAGCAGCCAGCGTGATTGGCACCCCATCCACAAACATTCACTCCTTTCACCACCGACACACAGTGGCAGCAGTGTGTACCATCTACAAGATGCACTGCAGCAATGCACCAACGCTCCTTACATAGCACCTCCAAACCCACGACCTCTACCAACTGGAAGGACAAGAGCAGCACATACATGGGAGCACCACCACCAGTACGTTCCCCTCCAAGCCACACACCATCCTGACTTGGAACTATGTTGCCATTCCTTCACTGTCGCTGTGTCAAAATCCTGGAACTCCATTCCTAAACAGCATTGTTGGTGTACCTACCTCACATGGACTGCAGCGGTTCAAGAAGGCAGCTCACCACCACCTTCTCAAGGGCAATTAGGGATGGTCAAGAAATGCCGGCCTGGCCAGCGATGCCTACATCTGCGGAACAAATAAAAAAAGGAGTCATTATAGGACAGTCAACAGAGGTGATGGGTGAACAGACTTTTCGACCCGCCTTGTATAAGCAAACGAGTGCATCTCACCACCACCCCACTCCATGAGACCTCCAGCCTCCACTTTATTGACGATATTTCCTGAGCGATGGGGTCATTGATCTTCATTGTGAATTTTACTGCATGTTCAGAGCTCTGTCAGCAGAGCCAGAGCTCCTATGTGTAATGTACTCTTAAGGAAATAGAGATCCTGTGTGTAATGTACTCTTCAGGAAATAGAGCTCCTGTGTGTAATGTACTCTTCAGGAAATAGAGCTCCTGTGTGTAATGTACTCTTCAGGAAATAGAGCTCCTGTGTGTAATGTACTCTTCAGGAAATAGAGCTCCTGTGTGTAATGAACTCTTCAGGAAATAGAGCAGGTGTGTGTAATGTACTCTTCAGGATATAAAGCTCCTGTGTGTAATGTAGTCTTCAGGAAATAGAGCTCCTGTGTGTAATGTACTCTTCAGCAAATAGAGCACCTGTGTGTAATGTACTCTTCAGGAAATAGAGCACCTGTGTGTAATGTACTCTTCAGGATATAGAGCTGCTGTGTGTAATGTACTCTTCAGGAAATAGAGCACCAGTGTGTAATGTACTCTTCAGGAAATAGAGCTCCTGTGTGTAATGTACTCTTCAGGAAATAGAGCACCAGTGTGTAATGTACTCTTCAGGAAATAGAGCTCCTGTGTGTAATGTACTCTTCAGGAAATAGAGCAACTGTGTGTAATGTACTCTTCAGCAAATAGAGCACCTGTGTGTAATGTACTCTTCAGGAAATAGAGCTCCTGTGTGTAATGTACTCTTCAGGATATAGAGCTCCTGTGTGTAATGTACTCTTCAGGAAATAGAGCACCTGTGTGTAATGTACTCTTCAGGAAATAGAGCACCTGTGTGTAATGTACTCTTCAGGAAATAGAGCTCCTGAGTGTAATGTACTCTTCAGAATATAGAGCTCCTGTGTGTAATGTACTCTTCAGGATATAGAGCTCCTGTGTGTAATGTACTCTTCAGAATATAGAGCTCCTGTGTGTAATGTACTCTTCAGGAAATAGAGCACCAGTGTGTAATGTACTCTTCAGGATATAGAGCTCCTGTGTGTAATGAACTCTTCAGGAAATAGAGCACCAGTGTGTAATGTACTCTTCAGGATATAGAGCTCCTGTGTGTAATGAACTCTTCAGGAAATAGAGCACCAGTGTGTAATGTACTCTTCAGGATATAGAGCTCCTGTGTGTAATGTACTCTTCAGGAAATAGAACACCAGTGTGTAATGTACTCTTCAGGATATAGAGCTCCTGTGTGTAATGTACTCTTCAGAATATAGAGCTCCTGTGTGTAATGTACTCTTCAGGATATAGAGCTCCTGTGTGTAATGTACTCTTCAGGATATAGAGCTCCTGTGTGTAATGTACTCTTCAGAATATGGAGCTCCTGTATGTAATGTACTCTTCAGGAAATAGAGCACCAGTGTGTAATGTACTCTTCAGGATATAGAGCTCCTGTGTGTAATGTACTCTTCAGGATATAGAGCTCCTGTGTGTAATGTACTCTTCAGGAAATAGAGCACCTGTGTGTAATTTACTCTTCAGGAAATACAGCTCCTGTGTGTAATGTACACTTCAGGAAATAGAACTCCTGTGTGTAATGTACTCCGAAAAATAGAGCTCCTGTATGTAATGTACACTTCAGGAAATACAGCTCCTGTGTGTAATGTACTCTTCAGGAAATACAGCTCCTGTGTGTCATGTACTCTTCAGGAAATACAGCTCCTGTGTGTAATCTACACTTCAGGAAATAGAACTCCTGTGCATAATGAAATCTTCAGGGAATAGAGCTTCTGTGTTTAATGTACATTTCCGGAAATAGAGCTCCCATGTGCAAAGTACTCTTCAGGTAATAGAGCTCCCAGGTGCAATGTATTCCTCAGGAAATGAAGCCTCCATGTCTATTGTACTCCTCAGGAAATAGCGCTCCTGTGTGTAATGTACTCCAGGAAATAAAACTTCCATTCGTAATGAACTCTTCGGGAAAAAAATGCCAGGTATCTCACTAAATCAGTGTCCAACTTAATGACCAGAAAGTAAGTCAATAAATTTATCTTCTCATTTATAGCATCTTCACAAACATGCAGCTGTGTTGCTGCTTTGATTAATAGCAAGATAAATTTTAATACCTTTATCTTTTCAAAATTATCACACTGGCCCCACCCCCTCCCCCTATTGGACAAAAATTATAATGTGGCTCCCCAGATGAAAAGGTTGGACAACCCTGGTGTAGAGGGAGCTTTACTCTGTATCTAACTCATGCTGGTCAGGGAGTGTTTGATGGGATGATGGAGAAGAAGGGAAAAGGATAAGCGATGTCTTGAAATTGGGTAACATTATCCCTGCTTTCAGGATGTCCCAACGTGCTTCATAAAGTATTAATTCCTTTGAAGTTAAGCAACTGTTGCAAACTTGGATCAGATGTATGACGAGTTAATCTGTTTTAAGTGTTGTTTGAGTGATATTTTAGCAAGGACACTGGGAGAACTCCCCAGCTCAACCTCAGATAGTGCAGTGGGATCTTATACTGAAGAGAGAGACCGAGCCACAGTTGAACTTCACATCCGAAAAAATACGTGTAAGACAGTTAATTGGATCTAACAAGTTACCTGAATCTATGGAATTTACAAAACAATCACGATACATGCCTGGTCTCCAGTCAGTATAAGACACTACATGTTTCTGGAAGCAGATTCAACAGTCTGAAATAGAGAGGGGGAGGGGAGAGAGAGAAATGAATGAAATGGATGTTTGAAGGTGCTGAGAGTAATTCTCAAGTGTCGAGCACAGAGCAATGAGAAGAAAGCAAAGTACATTTGAAATGCCATTGAAGTCTGACTGCTAAAAAGGTCAATTATGAGGTCCAGTCAAATCCCTTCGAGTCTTTTCAACCAATACCATCAGCCGCACTGATTAAACAACGGCTTGACATTTTACCAGCCATTACCATTGATTGAGGCAGCTCTCTAAAGTAACAGTCTTGTAAACCATATGTATTTTATGCAAAAATCAATACTCGCATTACTCTGATTCAATTCGGGACAAGTCATAAAGACCCCTCATGAGTCGCCCGACTGATGAAGGGTTAAGGTTTACAGGGTGTAAAAGAAATAAACTTCTTTCTCTTTGTCGTGCCGACGGGAGATGTGATTCATGTTGGCCAAAATTAAATTCTCAGCCTGCTGTTAAGCAAAGAACAAAGGGAGATAGAGCTCAGCAGTGAAGTGACATTGAGACTATTTAAAAGCTAGTTCAGTAAAGTCAGGCCTGTCAGAATTGGGGAGATGTTAGGAGTGAGGTTGATAATTAGATGGTGTGGGACGGATTGTAAACCCTTTTCAACATGGAGATGTGTTTCATTGGTTTCAGACTGTGATATACATTTTTAATGTTGTGCCGGGAAAGTGGGCTTCGACAGCTCTGGAACTGCAGTTAATTGTGCTTTGTAGTATCCTGTGGTACATCAACTTTGCTCTTGTTGTAACCACATCACATTAATAGGAGTTGTCTACAGACCATCTAATAGTAGAAAGGAGGTAGAGGAAGAAATATGAAAACAAATCAGGGAAATGAGTAAAAATTGTAGAACAATCATTGTGGGTGATTTTAACTACTCTGATGTTAGTGGTTAAACAGGTAGATAAAAGAGATCAGGGATTGGAGTTGCTACAATGTATACAAGACTCCTTTCTAACCCAATATGTAAGAAGCCCAACAGGGAAGGATTTGTTTCAGGATCTAGTAATCGGGACTGAAACAGAGCAGATAAAAGAAGTAAAAGTAGGGGGACAACTAGGCAATAGTGACCAAAATATAATACACTTTAAGATATTAGTTGAGAAGGACATAAGTATGACAAAGGCCAAAGTAATAGATTGGAGAAAAGCTGATTTTGAGGGGCTGAGAACAGAACCTGGATAAATAAAATGGACAATATTGGCAAACAATGAAGTGGAACAGCAATGGGAAACGCTTAAAACGGTATTCAACAGAGTACAAGAAAAAGATATTCCACTAATATACAAGAACAATCTAAGTATTAATGAGGCACCATGGATGAATAAAGACATATGGAAAAATTTGACAGTAAGGAAAGAGACATAAACTAAGTGCATGGACAGCAGGGGAAAGCAAGACAAGGGAGAATACAAAGAGATTCGAAGAAGTCAAAAAAAACTATTAGGAAGGCAAAGAGGAATGATGAAATTGAATTATCAAGGAGCATAAAACAAAATAGTCAAATAATTTATAGACCCATAAATAAAAAAGGAGAGTCACGTTGGGATTAGGGCCACTTAATGTTGGGCAGGATAATATCACAGGCAGTAATAGAGAAATGGCAGAAATATTAAATTTTGCTTCAGTATTTACCGGGGGACAGATCAGGTGGGCATGACATTGGATGATGAGATTATGAATGAGGTAAGTGCATTTAAAATGAAAAGAGGTGAAAATTAACTGAACTAATCAACCTTAAAGAGGATAAAAACCCTGGTCTAGGACAGAGATAGCAGAGGCATTACTACATAGTTTTAATAATTCATTAGAAAAAGGTTTAGTGCTAGTAGACTGGCAGATAGCTAATGTTACATCTATATTTAAAAAGGGAAGTAGAACAGGGAACTGTAGACTAGTCAGCTTAACATCAGTGATATGAAACGTAATGGAATCCCTACTAAAGGAGAGAATAGAAGAACATATAGAAACATAAAAATATAATAATGAATGGTCAGTATGGATTTCAAAAGGGTAAGTCTTGCTTGACCAACCTTGTTGAGTTTTTTGAAGAGGTAACAGAGAGAGTGGATAAGGGTAATGCAGTAGATATAATTTATCCAGAATTTCAAAAACCTTTGGAAAGATGCAACATAATAGGCTAATTAATAAGGTCAGAGAATGCGAAGTCAAGAGTCGAGTGGCAGAATGGATTATTAGCTATCTTCAAGACGGAAAGCAGAGCGTGTGGATAAAGGATAGTTATTCAGACTGGCAGAAAGTGGAAAGTGGGATCACACAAGGATCAGTGCTGGGACCACTGCTATTCACAATTTACATTAATAAGTTATACAGTCATTTCAGCACTGAAGGAGGCCATTCAGCCCATTGAGTCCTTGTCAGCTCTCCACGGATCTATGCAATCAGTCCCACTCCCCGGCTTGATCTCCGTAGCCCGCGTAGCTTTTGGAATCAAAAACACAATTTCTACATTCATACCTGACACCAAATTGAGGGGTGGGGGGAACAGTTAACACTGAGGAGGACTGCAACAAATTAACAAACATGCAGAATGGGCATACAATTGGCAAATGAACTTCAACTGAGGTAAATGTGAGGTGTTACACTTTGGCAAGAAAAATATGGAGGTCACATATTAACTAGAAGATAGGAATCCAAATGAGGTGGAGGAGCAAAGGGATCTAGGAGTACAAATACACAAATTACTAAAAGTAGTGACACAGGTTAATAAGGCCGTTACAAAAGTAAACCAAGCACTAGGGTTTATTTCTAGAAAGATAGAATTGAAAAGTAGAGAAGTTATGCTAAACTGGTATCGCACTTTGGTTAGTCCATAGCTGGAGTACTGCATAAAATCTGGCTCCCATATTATAAAAAAGATACAGAGGCACTGGAGAGGGTGCAAAAATGATTTACAAGGATGAAGCTAGAAATGTTGGGGTATACCTATCAAGAGAGGATGAACAGACTGGGTCATTTTTCTCTTGAAAGGAAAAGGCTGAGCAATGACCTAATAGAGGTCTTTACATTTCTGATAGAATTTGATAGAGTAGACACAGAGAGAATGTTTCCACTTGTGAGAAAGAGCAAAGCTATAGGCGATCGATATAATATTGTCATCAAGAAATCAAATAGGGAATTCAGAAGAAACTTCTTTACCCAGAGAGTGGTGAGAATGTGGATCTTGCTGCCCCAAGAAGTGGTTGAAGCGATTAGTATAGATGCATTAAAGGGGAGGCTAGATAAACATATGAGGTAGAGGGAATAGAGCATTATACTGATAGAGTTAGATGAAGAAAGACAGGCGAAGGCTCAAGTGGAGCATTAATGCCAACCTGGGCTCTTTGTGTTTGAATGGCCTGTTTCAGTGCTTTATATCCTATGCAATCCGATGTAAAAAGGGGGTGGTGTGGAGTCACAGATTTTTTTAAAGTTCATTCAGAGTATGTGGGCGTTGCTGGCCAAGCCAGCATTTATTGCCCATCCCTAATTTCCCTTGAGAAAGTGGTGGTGAGCTGCCTTCTTGAACCGCTGCAGTCCATGTGGTGTAGGTACACCCACAGTGCTGTTAGGAAGGGTGTTCCAGGATTTTGACCCAGTGACAGCGAAGGAATGGTGATATAGTTCCAAGTCAGGATGGTGTGTGGCATCACCCTCACAGTTTCTCTGCCCTCTTGAGGACTTTCTTTGTCTCTGCATGTGCCTGTAAATGTTGTTAGCAACTCTGGTGGGGTGCTTATAGTGTCTGCATTTACAGAGGAGGATGTTGGGTCTAATTTTTCAAACATTTCGGGACTGGCTGACCGGACAGTAGGGGTTTTCATCCGGGATTCCTCCCGGGCTTCCTTTAACCTGCCATTTTGGTCCCTTTTTCCCCTTTCCTGTCTAACCTGTTGCCAGCCTTGTGCCTGCCTGTCCCCTTTTGTTCTCGGCAGGGGTTCTTTACAGTTCTCCAGCCCTCTGATGGAGGTTGCTTCAAACACCGATACAAGACTTAGTTCACTGTAGGTTGGGGTTTCCCCTCAACCTGGCACATGTGGCAACTCCTACAGTACTCCACCACATCTTTGTGGAGTTTTGGCCAGTCAAACGTCTGTCTTATGCGGACTTTGGTTTTTCGTTACTTACAGTAACAGTACAGCCACTGTAATCTCATGGGACATTCTTACTATTTCTCTCCTGTACCTCTGTGGCACCACTACCTGGTGAACCACTGTCCACTCCTTGCCCTCAGATCTGTGAGGAGAACTCCATTGCCTCATCAGTACCTCACTCTTTAAATAGTAGCAATCAGGGACTCCCTCTGCTTCAATTTCAGACTGGGCAGCCTGTGCTAACTCTCTCAATACTGGGTCAGCTCACTGAGCCTCAGCTAGGGAAGATTAATTTAATTCATTCCCTGGGTCTTCTAACTTTCCAAAGAAAGTCTCAGACAGACACTGTGCCGGGGCGGCACAGTGGCGCAGTGGTTAGCACCGCAGCCTCACAGCTCCAGTGACCCGGGTTCAATTCTGGGTACTGCCTGTGTGGAGTTTGCAAGTTCTCCCTGTGTCTGCGTGGGTTTTCTCCGGGTGCTCCGGTTTCCTCCCACAAGCCAAAAGACTTGCAGGTTGATAGGTAAATTGGCCATTAGCAATTGCCCCTAGTTTAGGTAGGTGGTAGGGAAATATGGGGATGTCGTAGGAATATGGGATTACTGTAGGATTAGTATAAATGGGTGGTTGATGGTCGGCACGGACTCGGTGGGCCGAAGGGCCTGTTTCAGTGCTGTACCTCTAAACTAAACTAAACTAAACAACCTCATGGTCATCTGCCTGCAGTGCCAATTCAGTCTCCTCTGGGGGAGCTGGTTTGATCATGGCCTGATTCACTACACATTCAGGGAAACTGCAGGAGTCCGTCTCCTGTCACTGCTGTTTCTCTGACCTCCTGCGGTCTTTCTTTCACTATTGGGGGGCTACCACCTTCATCCCCACCAGATCATTACCAAGGAGCAGGTCAACCCCATCCACAAGTAAACTAGGGACAATCCCTGCAGTCACTGGTCCCGAAACTAGGTCGCACTCCAAGTGCCCCCGGTCTACAGGTGCATGCATACACTGCCCTCCAAAACCATTCACCACCATTCTGGTGTTTACTGCACTCTGTGAGGGGCGGGAGTGGGAGGGGGCGGGGAAGGTCAGGCCTTTTCACAGTAAGAGGGATCTCGTGGCCCCTGTGTCCCTGAGAATTACTATGGTCTTGCCTGCCCCAATTCAGGGGTATGGGGTTACTCTCCCTTCAGACACAAACCCTGATAACCCTAGGGAATCCTATTAAATTTCCTGCAATTGCAGCATTAAGCGCCCTTGATCTCACTCTCACTGCAGTTAAAGCTGCAACTTGTTCAGCTGTGCTTTCTATCAGGGTCCCATCTTCACTGAACGGGCGAGCTCTGATTAACCCTACAACTTTTCACTTTAGTTTCCAGCAGTCAGCTCTAAATGCCCTGCTTTATTACAATGGAAGCACATAGGTCTCCAGGTCTCACTCCTACTTATAGCACCTTCCTTTTTGGCTGGAGGAGGGCCCCTCTGTGTCTCCTGCTTTCCTTTCCCTCCCAGGACTGCTTGGGCTTCTATCACCTTCCCACCCTTTGTCCTTTTCAGATTTGTGGGGGTGATTAGGAAAGGTTCTCCCCTGGGAAACCGACTTATAAATGAGAGCAAACTCATCGGCCAGGGCTGCTGCCACCGGACTCTATGAGCCTTCTGCTCTTCTACATGTGTCTTTATGGAGAGTGGGAGAGAGTTTTTAAATTCCTCTAGCAAAATTACTTCTCTGATATTTTCATAGCTGTGCTGTACTTTAAGAGCTCTCAGCCACTGGTCAAAAGGCTGCTGCTTATTTTGCTCAAACTCCAGGTAAGTTTGATCAGCTTGCTTCTTGAGGCTTCTAAACTTTTGGCGATCGGCTTCTGGTACTAACTCATATGCCCCGAGGATAGCATTTTTTGTCAGTTCATAATTTGATGCACTTTCATCTGGCAAAAGGGAATAAACCTCATGGGCTATTCCTACTAATTTACTCTATAACGGCAGAGTCCAAGCCTCTGCTGGCCCCTTTAACTGCCTTGCCAGTTTTTCAAAAGACACAAAAAATGCTTCCACATCTCCCTCATTGAATTTTGGGGTCAGTTGGGAAAGTTTTAACAATTCTGTACTCAGCCCTGAATTACGCTCTTCCATATTGGCCATGTTTTCACTGGGGTTACTCTGTAGCCCCCTTCCGCTTCAGCGCTCTCTCTTCGCATTCTTTCTGGAAAATTCTTTCTCTTTCTCTCTCCTCCCTCTCTTTGTCTTCACGTTCCTTCTGGAAGGCTCTTTCTTTCTCTCTCTCCTGTCTCTCTCTTTCCTTCTCCTCTAATTCAAGTTTCCTCTGTTCCAACTGTAGCTTTGCTAGCAATACCCTGGCGGGGTCTACTTCTAACCCTGCTTCTTCAGATTCAAGGGAAAAATGGTTGGCCACTAGTCTTAGGAGTTCAGACTTCCTAGCCTTGCTAGGACAGTGCTCCCACACTGCTCAGCCATTTTCCTCAACTCCTCCATAGACAGTGTTTTTAACTTATCCCAAATTACTTCACACTCGGGGAGCTACTAGCTTCAGTCACAGACTTGTTAGTATTCAAGCACACACAACCACAAGAAAACCTGCATTGAAATATTTTCTCTTTTTGTTTGGGATCAATTTGACTTCCTACTTCCAATTTCCTCATTTGTCTGTGGGTCAAATCCAGGATGCTAGCCCCCAAATTTCTGTTAGGACCAGGTGAGAAAGGGTATAGGGGTTCCCTCTCAGGCTTTGCCTGGTTTAACCACAACAGAGTCTAATTTTTTAAACACCGTGTTTTAGCCCCCACCTCAGTGAATCCTTGTTCATTGCTCCAATTGTAAGGCAAAGAAATCAAACAGGTTTCCTTAGATTTAAACAAGAAAGGTGGAAGTTTATTAATCTTAAACTCTAACCCGGTTAACAACTACGAATATGCGATGTGACCACGCTAGCATGCATACGCAATAAACACGCAGGCAGATAGAGACAGAAAAGGTAGAAGGAATAAAGGGGAAACGTTTGAGGCAATATCTGGTAGTTACAATTCTTTAAGTTCAATGTGGAGTCTTTGGTTGCCGGTAAGTCTTGCAATTCTTGGGGCCCAATTCATGCTTCAACTTATTCCAATGTAGGAGTCTTTTCTCTCTTGAGGTTTACATGTCTTCCGTGGGTCCGGAGGCTTGGGAGAAAGTGAGAGAGAGAGAGCAACTTCCTTGTTCCAGCTTCAGTTTCAAACTTCCTTCTGTTCCTTTCTCTGTGGCACAATTTAAAAACCCCAGGTTGCCCAGCAGGTTAATCATGTGATTATCTCCTTATTTGGAACTGTCTCTCTTGTGGGGTTTGTGGATTGTATTACCTTAGCAGTCTCTGGAATGCACTTCCTTACACCTTCAATGTCTGGTGATCAAAATCCATTTGGGTTAATTGCAGCAGGGAATAGTCTTTGTCTCCACAAGCAGTGTCTCTTAGTCCAGGGTCCTTCCAGCCCAGTGTCTGGTGATCTTCAAACAAGTAATTTCTTCACTCCAGCAACAGTTTAAAATCAATGTTCATATGGCAAAATTAATATGCCTCATTCTTGTCAGGTGGGGATCTGCATGACAAGAGGTTTCCAACGACTCCTACCCCCACTTTAGGAGCGTGTGTTAATAAACCCTACTTCTTTGTTTGAACTTTAGCGACAGTGCTGTTGTGGTCCTTCACCAATCAGGGTTTAAAAGAGGAACATTCAATCACAATCTGCTTACGGACAGGTTGTTGAAAACACAGAGAAATTTGTTTTAAAAAAATTAACTACCTGTTCGTAACACCCTAACGTGCACTAAAATTGCCCCTAACCCACCTTAACTTACCCTAACATTAACCTAACAGTAGTATAAGGGTCTGAAAAAGTTACTGTTGAGAGGGTGTAAAGAATGCCTCCTACCATGATGATGTAAGAGATCATGTGAGAGAGACTTGAAGATAGATGCAGCATGGCTTTGGAGGAGTCACACAGACTGGTGTGAGTCTGTACATAGTTATCAGGTAGGAAAGGTTAATGTTCTAATTACTCCAGACTAAGGAATCGTTCTATGCTAGACTAACCAAGCAGATTACAGTGGCAGCATACCATACAATATGGTGATCCGCGGCGAGATCGTAAACAACGGTGGTTCGTACCATAGTTACCATTTCAGGTCTGTGACTTTTCAAAGGTGGGATTCAGCACGTGGCTGAAAGGGCACGGGAAACTTCCGATACTGGAGGAAAAACCCCAAAAGTGAAAGTAAAACAAATTGAAGCTGTGGAGCTTAAATTTACAATACCAGAGAGGTTTGGGCACATGTCAATCAAAGATGCCATTAAACCCTGCCAGCGATGTGGCGCCAAAGCACCCACAGGCACAAACATTGTCCTACAAACAAAGCAGAATTCTTCCACTCTAAGAAGATAGGGCATTTTGGTAAAAGGTACCAAACCAAAATCTCTACTCCCTCAAGTTCAAAAGAAAAAGCATTCAAGCATGGAGTGTTTAACCTCCTTCAGGAGAGCAACCAAAACACTTTCTTGGTAAGATCAATGATCCTAATCAAGCATTTTGGTCTGCAGATATATATGTCAATGGACATATCACTAATTTTAAACTCGACACTGGAGCAAGTGTAACTGTCTTATCAGACAAAGAGCTATGGTTATCAACACATTTTCTGCAACCAACAGAAACTAAGTTACATGGCCCAGGAGGGGTTGAACACAAAGTAAAGGGGAAGCTACAGGCAACACTCCAGTACAAGGGAAAGCAGATATTAGAAACATCATATGTTCTAAGGAATCAGGAATTCTCTATTTTAAGTTAGAAGAACTTGTATTGACCTTCATCTTGTAAAGAAAGTGAAAGAAGTTAAGCAACAAGAATCCAGGAGTTGCTTCCAAGAGGAATTCCCGAAATTGTTTACTGGTTTAGGGAGACTGAAGACCAAATATAGTATTACTTTGCAGAAAGATGTTGAGCCAGTTTGTCTTTTCATGCTTGGAAGATTCCACACCCAATAATGAAGCAAGTCCAACATCAATTAGAATACATGAACAGAATGGCAGTCATTATTCCTGTAACTGTACCTACAGAATAGAGTTCAGGAATGGTTTCAGTTCCTAAACCTAATGGTGATCTTCACATTTGTGTAGACTTAACTCAACTCAATAGTTCATCCGATGTCCTCAGTGGACGAAAGCTTGGCAAAGTTATCCAAAAGTATCACGTTCATGAAGCTTGATGCGAATAGTGGCTTTTGGCAAATTCCATTGGATAAGAAGTCAAGGTCATTGACAACCTTCATTACTCCAGTTGGAAGATTTTGTTTTAATCATCTACCATTCAGTGTCACGTCAGCACTGAAAATATTCCAATGAACTAAATCAAATATTGTACAGGGCCTTGAACATGTAATATGATATATGGGCAACATCCTGGTTCATTGTGAGGCCAATGAAGAACATAATCTGAGGGTTAGAATGGTTTTGAATCATCTGCGGGATGAAGGCCTAACACTTCATGAGAAGTGGGAGTTTTCAAAAACATCCATCTGTTTTTTAAGACATATTGTCAACAGTACCGGCATAATGGCAGACCCGGAAAAGATAGGAGCCATTAGTGAATTCCCACTTCCTATTTCTGTCCAACAAATTCATCATGTGCAGATGCAAGATGAAGAATGCATCTATATCCACCAATATTGCAGGCAAGGATGGCCACAACAGAGCTGAAATTGTTTACTGGTTCAGGGAGGCTGAAGACCAAATAAATATTACTTTGTGAAAAGATGCAAAACCAGTTTGTCTTTTCACACTAGGAAAATTCCACACCCACTGATGAAGCAAGGGTAAGGGGATGAAAAACTTCTTTGAACACACAAGACACTTCACCATAGTGGATGATTTGCTGGTATATGACGAGAGACTGGTGATTCCAGAGTCACTATGGGTAGATAACTTGGACAAAATACATCAGGGTCATATGGGAATAACTAAATGCAGAGCACGAGCTCAGGCATCTGTGCGGTGGCCAAGAATATCAAAAGATATAGAAGAAATGATTTCAAATTGCCATGTATGTGCCGTGCATAGACAGGATCAGAGAGAACCTCTTATCTTGACCCAATTCCCAACCAGACTGTGGAAACGTCTAGTGATGGATCTATTCATCTTTAACGGAAAATCTTATCTGATTGCAGTTGATTACTTTTCCAGGTCGTTCCAGGTTAAACGTACATACACAACAACAATTGAAATCATCATTCGAGTGTTACAAGAAATCTTCGCAACACATGGTATACCTGATCAGATACTGTCCGATAACGGAACACAATTTGCAAACAATTACTTCACGCACTTTGTGGAAACTGTGGATTTGTACATCGAACAAGTTCCCCTAGGTATCCACAATCTAATGGAGAAGCTGAATAAGCAGCCAGAACCATTAAAGCACTGTTAAAGAAAAATCAAGATTTCCAAAGAGCACTTCCGACTGCTACTCCATTGTTATGCAGATTAGCACCATCTGAACTGTTAATAGGAAGAAAACTTAGAACACAACCTCCAATCCTACCCAAGAAGCTACTTCCAGGGCTATAACTCCATGATTATCAGAGGGTTCAAGGCAGAGAAAAGTCTTACCGAAAGCAACAAGCCTATAATTATAACAGGAAATACCATACCAGGAACCTACTGAAGTTGTCAGAGCAGCGAAAGGTGTGGGTACAAGGCCAAAACAGAGAAGGAATAATTCTCCAGAGAAAGGAGAATAAGCAGCAATCTTACTTGGTAAGAACTTCAGAAGATACTATAAGAAGAAACAAAAGGAATCTTATTCCTATTCAGCAAAGACGCCAATTGGTCATACATTTGGATGAATCAGATGTTGAACCTGAAACTCAGAAAGCAGCAGATTCTGCAAATCTCAATGAAGGCCATCCAAGGAACAAGAGTTCAGAGGAAGACTACCAATCTTCCGCATCTGACGACAACACAATCAGCGAGAGTTGTGAAGTCTCGTGACAGATTGAATCTATGAAGTCAGAGACTTGGTGGGGGGGGTGGGTAGGCGGATAGATGGGGTAATATGTAAATAAAAAGTGAATGTGTGTAAATATATACGTTTGGATAAAGAATTGGGGGGGAGGGTGAAGATGTATAAGGGTCTGAAAGGGTTAATGCTGAGAGAGTGTAAAGAAATACATGTAAGAGAGACTTAAAAATAGATGCAGCATGATTTTGGAGGAGTCACACAGACTGGTGTGAAGCTGTTCACAGTTATAATGTAATAAAGGTTAACATTCTAATTACTCCAGAGGAATCTCTCTAAGCAGGGCTAACTAAGCATATTAAGGTGGCAATGTACCAAACAAACATACAACACTAACGCACCATAATATTGCCCCAACTTACCCTAATATTGCCCCAACATACCCTAATATTGCCTCTAAACTAACCAACTTACCCTTAACTTGCCCCAACTTACCTAATATTGCCCCTAACTTACCCTAGTATTGCCCCTAACTTATCCTAACATTGCCCCAGCCTACCCTAACATTGTCCTTAACTTCCCCTGACATTGCTCTAATGTACTCTAATATTGCCCCTAACCTCGCCTAACTTACCAGAATATTGCCTCAACTTATCTTAATATTGCCCCTAACTTACCCTAACATTGCCCTAACTTACCCTATCAGTGGCCTGCCAGACTAAATTGTGCACATTGCGGCCTAGCTGTCTCCCACCCTCCAGACTCTCGCTAACAGAGCCTCTGAAGCTACAGATGTCACTGTATCACACCGGTGTGTACAACTATACTACTGTACACACATCTCATGCACGTAGTGGGAAATGTACATGTGACAGTTGGGGGAGGAAAAAAGATTCAAAGAGGAAACAGTGAATCTGAGATAAAACTAGAAGACACTGCAGCAGGTCCATCAGCTTCTGTAATACGAAAGGACAGGTAAACATTTCAATCGTCAGACAACAGGTAATAAGCCCTTTAATGAGACTAAATTAAATTCAGGAGCAATCTGTCTTTCAGTACTAATGCTTCTTTCTTGAGGTAATTGATGGACATCACCCAGAATTAACCCATTAATTGCCATGATCTCATCGGATTTCACATGCTTGACCCTGATCTCTATCTATTGCTCTTTGTTTTGCTCTGTCCTTTCTTGCAGTTTGCTACCTCTGTCCACCCATCCAACTCCTATTAAGAACATAAGAACATAAGAAATAGGAGCAGGAGTAGACCATACTGCCCATCGAGCCTCCTCCGCCATTCAGTACGATAATGGCTGATGTTTGGCTTGAAGTCCACTTTCCCAACTGCTCCCCATCTCCCTTGATTCCCTGAGAAACCAAAAATCTGTCTATCTCAGTCTTAAATATATTCAATGATGGAGCATCCACAACCCTCTGGGGTAGAGAATTCCAAAGATTCACAACCCTTGAGTGAAGAAATGTCTCCTCATCTCAGTCCTAAATGATTGGCCCCTTATCCTGAGACTGCATCCCCGTGTTCTAGAACCCCCAGCCAGAGGAAACAACCTCTCAGTGTCCACCCTGTCAAGCACCTTCAGAATCTTTTATGTTTCAATGAGATCACCTATCATTCAGCTAAACTCCAGAGAGTATAGATCCAATTTAGTCAGCCTCTCATCATAGGACAACCCTCTCATCCCAGGAACTAACCTAGTAAACATTCGCTGTACCACCTCCAATGCAAGTATATCCTTCCTTAGATGTGGAGACTAAAACTGCACATAGTACTCCAGGTGTGGTCTCACCAAAGCACTGTACAATTGTAGCCAAACCTTTTTATTCCAATCCCCTTGCAATAAAGGTGAGCATGCTATTTACCCTCCTAATTGCTTGCTGTACCTGTATGCTAACTTTCTGTGTTCCTTGTACAAGCACACCCAAGTCCCTCTGAACATCAACATTTACAAGTTTCATGCCTTTTAAAAATATTCTGCTTTTCTATTCTTACTACCAAAGTGAATAACCTCACACTTCTCCACATTATACTCCATCTGCCACCTCGTGACTCACTCAGTTAACCTGTCTATATCTCTTTGCAGTCTCTTTGTGTCCTCATCACAGTTTGCATTCCACCTAGCTTTGTATAGTCAACTTAGATACATTACTCTCTGTCTCTTTGTCTAAGTCATTATTAAAGATGGTAAATAGCTGAGGCCCCAGCACTGATCCTTGCAGCACTCTACTAGTTACAGACTGCCAATTTGAAAATGCCACATTTATGCCTACTCTCTGCTTCCTGTCCATTAACCAATCCTCTATCCATGCTAATATATTACCCCCAACTCCATGAGCCCTTATCTTGTGTATTAACCTTTTGTGTGGCACCTTATCGAATGCCTTTTGGAAATCCAGGTATATTACATCTACCGGTTCCCCTTTATCTACCCTACTAGTTACATCCTCAAAAAACACTAACAAATTTGTCAAACATAATTTCTCTTTCATAAAACCAGGTTGACTCTGTCTGATCATACTATGATTTTCTAAGTGCATTGTTAAGACTTCCTTAACAGTAGATTACAGCATTTCCCGACGACTGATATCAGGCCTGTAGTTCCCTGTTTTCACTCTCCCTCCTTTCTTGAAAAGCGGAGTTACATTTGCTATCTTCCAATCTGTTCCAGATGCAAGGGAATTTTGGAAAATTATAACCATTGCAGCTACTATCTCTGCAGTTAAGTCTTTTAGAACCCAAGGATGTAGGCCATCAGGTCCTGGGGATTTGTCAGATTTTATCCCTTAAGTTTCTCCAGTACCTTTTCACTGCTGATATCAATTATCTTATTTTTCTCACTCTTAATAGCTCCTTGGTTATCCTGATTTTTTTTTTTGGCATGTGATTTATGTCGTCTACTGTGAAAATAGACACAAAATATTTGTCCAATATCTGCCATTTCCTCATTTCCCATGATAATTTCTCTTGGCTCTACCTCTAAGGGACCAATGTTTACTTTGGCTACTCTCTTCCTTTTTATATACTTGTAAAAGCTTATATAATCAGTTTTTATATTCCTGGCTAGTTTACTCTCACTCTGTTTTTTCCCTTTCTATCAGCCTGATGGGTGCCCTTTGCTGGCTTCTAAAACACTCCCAATCCTCAGGCTTGTTACTATTCTTTGCAACACCATAAGCCTCTTCTTTTAATCTAATACTATCCTTAACTTCCTGAGTAAGCCACAGATGGATCTTTCTTGCTGAGTTTTTATTTTTCAATGGAATGTATTTTTGTTGAACATTTTGAAATTGTTTCTTTAAATGTTTCCCACTGTTTATTTACCACCATACCTTTTAGTCTACTTACCCAATCAACCTTGGCCAGCTTTCCCCAAATACTGACATACTAGGCTTTGTTTAAGTTTAAGATTCATGTTTGGGACTGGAGTATGTCGCTTTCAACTTAATATGGAATTCAGTTGTATTATGATCACTTTTTCCCAGCAGATCTTTTACTATGATAGTACTAATTAACCCTACCCCATTGCACAATGCTAGATCTAAATAGCTTTATTCCGAGTTGGTTCCACAATGTATTGTTACAGGGAACTGCCACAAAAACATTCTACAATCTCACCTTCCAGACCACCTTTGCCAATTTTATTGGTCCAGTCAGTGTGAAGATTAAAGTCCCTCACAATTATTACATTTCCAGCCCCTCGCTTTGATATTAAGAGTCACAATAGTGAGAATGTTAATCTGAAGTGAGGGAACATGCTTTCTGCAAATTTTGTCTTCCTCAGAGAAAATTCCAAGGGTAATTTTCTATCCATTCCTCAAGCTCCAGTATGTGCCTGCACAAGTCGCTGATTATCAAGAGGGCACCTGCAGGATATTGCACTAAGTGGTGTAGCACAGTCAAACCGCTTCCTCACCTCAGCTAACAGCCTCAAATGCAAACATTTTCCCCATGAATCACAATCTGGCAATCTCGAGGAGGAACGCTGTCTCAATATTTCCCCACCACCACCTCACCCCAGTCCCTTACCAACCTCCAAGCTGAGAGTACCAAGCCCAGGGCAGGCTGGAGGTTGAAACCTGCTCCATGGGGCTCCACTACTCAGGGAGTCAATACTGAGCCCATCCATGTCACTCTGAATGAGTAATACTCGAAACCATGCAGTAGATATTTAGTTCCCGAGATTAATATGAAAATAGGAACTGATAGATGAGATAAGGCCAAGGTCCAAATGCTTTGCCTTCTACCATCCTGACAGTCGCATAATACAGCAATAATGGAGTGATTGACTAATCATAAAAATCAATCTCTCTCAATTCGTCCACAACAGACCCAGAGAAGAGGTGAGGAAAATTCAGTGGTGGAAAGCTTTGAGACCATAGGTCCAAAGATTGACCACTCAGTCTCAGAAATAATGGGCTGGATTTTGCCAGCTTTCTGGAGACGGGGTGGGAGGTGGGAGGCATCAGAAAATAGCAGCAGAAGGCATCGGGAGGGGTGTCCAATGTCTTCCCTCTGTCACGGGATATTAACAGCAGTGGGAACCTCAGCAGTATGACCACCCACCTGCCCACCTCTTGCCCCGGCCAGCATTTTACCAGCGTCAGGAGGGGCCGCCGAGGCATGGGAGACCACAAGGGTTCCTGTGGGGGAATTCCTTTTATGGCTGCTCCATGGCCCATAACAGTGGCCGTCTCCACAGATAGGGTGCTGCTGCTTGAGGGTGCACCCCACCCCCCCCCCCCCCCCCCAAGCGTAGGGGCCTGCCTGCCTGGATCCAGCACGGAAATAAAAAACTTACCCTGTCATTCAGGCTGCCTCAGCATGGAGGTGCCCTCTCCTTCTTCCTGCAGCCTCAGCAGTAGCTCTGATTGGGCCAACAGTTCTGGGGGAGTGGGCCACTATCCTGAATTAGACAGCGGCCCCAGCTGCAGCCTCTTAATTGGCTGCCGCCGGTAAAATGCCACCCAGGGTCCTGCTGCCCACCCATCTGGGGTCAGGTTCCTCTTTCAGTCCTGGTGGCGGGACAACCCTGGACTTGAGAAAATTCTGGACAATGTTTCTGTGGATTAATTTTGAATTGGTCCCTCATCAAGTGCAGGGCGTGTCCTCTGGTTCTACTGCTCTGGACAAGGTGAAACAATTTGTCATGGTCGACATTATTTTTTCCCTTTAGAATCCTAAACCAGCAATCATATCACCTCTGCCTGAATAAGTGGGTAGCACTCTCACCTCACCTCTCAATCAGAATGTTGTGGATTCCAATCCCACTCCAGAGTCTTGAGTCCAAGTACAGTATTGAGGGAGTGCTACACTGTCATGACGGAAACCACACCTGCCAAATGGAAACATACTAATTTTGGCATATGGAACACTATTTGAATTGTTACTGGGCATTGAACATAACTTGTTTAAAAGGACCACAGAACAGTGACTAAAAGCATGACTGCATATTTGCATTCTGAGAGACAGTTGCCTAGAGACACAATGGGAGTACTCCCTGATTCAATTAGCCAGATGAGTTTTGTCAGTAATGATGATCAAAAGACATTGAGAGTCATTGTCTGTGTAAGAACCAGCATTCCACCCATCCCCAACACCCCCCACTCCACTGTGTGTGCCTAGTAAGCTTAGAAGAATCAACAAAACTTGCAGGCGGTGCTGTTTCAAACAAAAATATAGTCACATGACTAACCTGCTGGCTAACCTGGAAATTGATTGAATAGTGCTCACAGAAAAGTTTTGAGATGGACAGCATTTTAAAGACCAAAGGGAAACAAAGTCTCTCTCTCTGTCTCTCTCTCACGCAAAGTTCCAGGGATCCACAGAAGCAACTTAAGCCTTAAGACAGAAGATCCCTGCAGCCTTCTGATGCCAGCAAAACAATTTTGAAAGTGTGCACTGGGCCTCAATGAGAACTGCAAGACTGAACTTCAATCAAAGGCTCTACAGCAAACCGAAAAAAGCAGTAACTGAATTCCATGTACTCTTCAAATCTGTATCTATTTGTGTGTGTATTTATCGCCTATGCATGCTAGCGTGGTTGTGTCACATATTTTTGGTAGTTTTAACTGAGTTAGAGTTTAAAGTGTGATGGAAACCACAGCTGCCAAAATGAGACATATTAATTTCGTCATATGGAACATTTATTTTTGAACTGTTACTAGACTTGAAATAACTTGTTTAAAAGACCACAACAGTGGCTGAAAACATGGCTGCACATTTGCATTCTAAAAGACAGTTGCATGAAGAAGACAATGGGAGTACACCCTGATTCAATTAGCCAGATGGGTTTTGTCAATAGCAATGATCAAAAGACATTGAGAGTCATTGAGCCAGTATTCCAGCCCCCCGCCCTCACCCCCACCGCCCCCCCCCCTCCTGCTGAGAGGAGCACCCTAGGCCTCTGTCTCACTTGGTCATAACAGAAATTTGGGGGCTAGCATCCCGGATTAGACCCACAGACAAATGAGAAATTGGATGTGTGAAGTGAAATTTATCCAATCAAAAAGAGAAAAGATTTCAGTACAGGTTTTACAGTGTGGGATCACTGTCTGTGCCAAGGCTAGAAAGTCTGAACTCCTAAGACTAGTGGCCAACCATTTTTCTTTCGAAACTGAAGAATCAGAAACAGGGTTAGAAACAGACTCTGACAGGGTATTGCTAGCAAAAATACAATTGGAACAGAGGAACCTGAGTAGAAGAGAGAGACAGAGAAAGAAACTTCCAGAAGGAATGGGAGGAAAGAGAGCTGAAGCAGCTTGAGTTAGCTTGTGGGGGACAGAGTAACCCCAGTGAAAGCATGGAAAATGCAAATGGTGCGGGGCTGTGTACAGAATTGTTAAAATTTTCCCAATTGATTCTAAAATTCAATGCGGGAGACATGGAAGCATTTTTTGTATCTTTTGAGAAACTTGCAAGGCAGTTAAAGTGGCCGGCAGAAACTTGGACTCTGCTGTTACAAAGCAAGCTAACAGGAAAAGCCCATGAGGTTTCTTCCCTGTTGCCAGATGAGCATTCATCCAATTATGAACTGATAAAAAATGCTATCCTTGGGGCACATGAGCTAATACTAGAAGCCTGCCACCAGAAGATTTGAACCCTCAGGAAGCAAGCTGATCAAACTTACTTGGAGTTTGAGAGAAGTAAGCAGCTGGCTTTTGACCAGTGGTTGAGGGCTCTTAAAGTGCAGCTATGAAAATCTCAGAGAGGTGATTTTGCTAGAGGAATTTTAAAAACTCTCTCCCTTCTCCATAAAGACCCATGTGGAGGAACAAAATGTAGATAGAGCGAGGCAAGCCGCAGTTCTGGCTGATGAGCTCGCTCTAATATACAAGTTGGTTCCGCAGGGGAAAACCTTTCCTAGTCACCGCCGCAAACCCGAAAAGGACAAAGGGTGGGAAGGAGATAGAAGCCCAAGCAGTCCTGGGAGAGAGAGAAAATCAGGAGACACAGGGAGCCCTCCTCCAGCCAAAAAGTAAGGTGCTGTAAGTAGGAGTGAGACCTGGACACCTGCGTGCTTCCATTGTAATAAGGCAGATCATCTAAGAGCTGACTGCTGAAAACTACGGGGAAAGTCTGCAGGGTAGTTAGGGCACACCCGCTCAGTGATGGAGAAAGGGAGCCTGATGGAAAGCACAGCTGAACAAGCTGTGGCTTTAACTGCAGCAGTAGCAAGGCCCAGAAAACATACTGCTGCGGGTGCAGGAAAATTTAATAGGATTCCTGAAGATTATCAGGATTTTGTGTCTGAAGGGAGAATAACTTCATATCCCTCGAGTGGGACAAGCAAGCCCATAGTAAGCCTCAGGGGCCACGAGATCCCATTTACTGGGAAAAGGCCTGACTTTCCCCCCAGAGAGTGCAGTAAACACCAAAATGTTGGTGAATGGTATTGGAGGGTAGTGTACGCCTGTACCTTTACACCGGGTGCATTTGGAGTGCAACCTAGTTTCGGGACTGATGACTGTAGGGATTGTCCCTAGTTTGCCTGTGGATGGGTTTGATGTGCTCCTAGGTAATGATCTGGTGGGGGCGAAGGTGGTAGCTTCCCCAGTAGTGAAAGAGAGACTGCAGGAGGTCAGAGAGACAGGACAGTGTCAGCAGATGGTACCCTGCAGTTGCCCTGAATGTGTAGTGAATTGGGCCATGATCAAACCAGCTCCCCCAGAGAAGACTGAATTGGTACTGCAGGCAAATGACCATGAAGTTTGTCTGTCTGAAATTTTCATTGGAAAGTTAGAGGACCCAGGGAATGAAGTAAATGAATCTTTCCTAGATGAGGCTTAGCGAGCTAACCCAGCACTGAGAGAGTTAGCACAGGCTGCCCAGTGTGAAGGGTGAAGCAGAGGGAGTCCCTGACTGCTACTATTTAAAGAATGAGGTAGTGATGAGGAACTGGAGTTCTCACAGACCTGAGAGCAAGGAGTTGACAGTGGTTCATCAGTTAATGGTGCCACAGAGGTACCGGAAAGAAATATTAAGAATGGCCCATGAAATTACAATGGCTGTGCATGTCGGTATACAAAAAAAACAAAGCCCGCATAAGGCAGCAATTTGATTGGCCAAAACTCCACAAAGATGTGGTGTGGACTGTAGGAGTTGCCACTTGTGCCAGGTTGAGGGGAAACCCCAACCCACAGTGAAATCTGCATCCCTGAGTCCTGTACTAATGTTTGGAGGACCCTCCAGCAGAGGGCTGGTGAATTGGAAGTGACCCCTCCCGAGAACAAAAGGGGACAGGCAGGCATAGGGCTGACGAAAAGTTAGAGAGGAAAGGGGAAAAAGGGACAAAGAGGACAGGATAAAGGAAGTCCAGGTGGAATCCCAAATGCAAACCCCTACTGTCCAGTCAGCCAACCCCGAAATGTTTGAAAAATAAGACCCCACATCCTCTATGTACATGCAGACACCAGATGTACCCCATGAGAGTTGCTAACAGCGTTTACAGAAACCTGCAAGGACAAAGGGTGTCTCAAGAGGGGAGAGAAACTGTGAGGGTGATGCCTCACCTAGTCGAAGTGCCGCAGGGGAGCTTTAGTTGAATCTGGACAAACACCTGCAAGCGGGAATATCCCAGAGGACAAAGGGAAGATTAACAAAGAATCCTCCCCCACAGTCAGGAGAAAAGGGAACCAACCATACCCTAAAATGAAAAGCCCTTGCATGACTCAGCAAAGCACTGAAAGAGAGATCAGAGTGGATCCACCCACTGTTGACTCTCATGAGCAGAACTCCAATCAGGGCTAATTAAATCTGACCATTCCCCCTGCAGACTTCAGCAGGAACAAAGGCAACCGAGACTATCATGGAAATATGCAAACTGCAAATCTCCCCAAAAATCATATGTTTATTGGGATGCCCATTCCCAACGTATTGCAGGCTGATGGTGAAGAAACTTTAAACCCCTTGGGCAACACATAACTATCTCAGACTCACCTCAAGGGAAAAGGGGCAGTTTAAAGCAGCACTGCTACAAAGGAACGACAGGCTGTAACAATTTTTAGGATTTTTGAATGAGTAAGAATGAATGAGAGAAATGCATATGCGTTTCCCTGTACTTTCTCCTCTTTCTATTTTTTAATGAAATGCTCTCTTAATATCACATTTCATTCCGCTGGATGTGGAGGTGTGATGGAAACCACAGCTGCCAAAATGAGACAGATTAATTTCGTCATATTGAACATTATTTTTGAATTGTTAATGGATTTGAAATAACTTGTTTAAAAGACTACAACAGTGGCTGAAAACATGGCTGCACATTTGCATACTAAAAGATAGTTGCATGAGGAAGACAATGAGAGTCCACCCTGATTCAATTAGCTGGAAAGGTTTTGTCAATAATGATGATCAAGAGACATTGAGAGTCATTGAGCCAGCATTCCACCTGCCCCCACCCCCCACCCTACTGAAAGTGTCTGGTAAGCTTGGGGGAATCCACAAATCTCGCAGGCGAGGCTGCTCTAGACAAGGAGCTAGTCACATGACTGACCTGCTGGCCAACCTGGGTTTTTTTTTAATTGTGCCTGACACAGAACAGTTTGGGAAGAGACTGCAACCGAACTTCAAGAAGAGAGCATCTCTCTATCACACGCAAGGTGCTAAGGCCCCACGGAAGTAATTTAAGCCTCAAGACAGAAGACCTGCAAAACAAGTTTGAAAGTGTGCACTGGGCCCCAATGAGAACTGCAAGACTTAACTTCAATCAAAGACTTTACATCCAATCCAAAGCCAGTAACTAAATTCCATCTACTACTTTAAACCTCCCCTCCTTTAATTCTTTCTCTTTTTCTGTCTCTACTTGCATGTGTGTTTATCACGGATGCATGCTAGGGTTGTCGCATCACATATTTTTAGTAGTTTTAACTGAATTAGAGTTTTAAGGGCAATAAACTTACACCTTTCTTGTTTAAATCTGAGAAAATCTGTCTGATTGATTTATTTACCATTACAATTAGACAGCAGTGAGCAAGGACTCAATAAGGGGAAGCTAAAAACACGATGTTTTAAAAATTAAACCTGTTACGGCCAAAGCAGGAAAAGGCTGAGAGGGGAGTCCTGGACCCCATTCTCATCTGGACATAACATAAGGTTAATAAACTTACACTGTTCTTGTTTAAATCTGAGAAAACCTGTCTGGTTGATTTCTTTGCAATCTCAATTAGACAGCAGTGAGCACGAACTCACTGAGGGGAAGCAATAAACACTCTGTTTTTAAAGTTAAACCCTGTTACGGCCAAACCAGGAAAAGAGCGAGAAAGGAGCCTGATACGCCTTCCTCACTTGGTCGTAACACTGTCCAAATGCTGCCTTTTGGTTTAGATGTTAAACCAAGGCCTATCTGCCTTTTCAGGTATACTTTAAAAATCACACCGTACTATTCAAAGGCGAGCAAGAGCATTTTAGCTTTATATCGTTCATTTGACGTCACTGGCGGTCCCCCGCTTGGAAGTCAAGCTTGACAGGTTTGGCTTCCAGTTGGGCAGGAACTGCTGGAGAAGATGCCGCAGGACCAGGTAGGTCTGATCCCTCATTCTGGAGAGGTGTAATCTGACCCCTGACCCCAGGGAGGGGGGGGCGATCATTGACCCTCCTGGGGGGGGTGGGCTGGTGGCCCAATCTCTGACCCTGGTGTTTGGGGGCCTAATGCTGGGGTGGGTGGGATCCAATCCCAAGTGAAACAGGGAGTCCAGTCCTGCAGGTCGGAAGGGAAGGGGTTGATCTGTGGTGGGTTGGGCGGGGCGGGGTGAGGTGGTGTTTAATTGCATGTGGGGTTTTGAATGGGGAGCATTCTGATGGTTGGAGTAGCTCAGGAGATTGAGGGGAAATAATCCTGTTTCTGCAGTCCACAAGAAGTGCTTCCCGAGACTGTACTGGCCTGTTGCTGGTGCTGTGTTTCCTGAGGCCTGAGAAACTAGGCCGGCCATAAATCCGAGGCTTCCAGCTCATTAACTTATTTCAAATGGTAACATGCCTCCTAGGGCCGGGTTGGCTGTCCGTCCCTTGTTCCACCCGTGTAAAAAACAGATCTCACTGGCTTGCAGCCAGCTGCTTTACACGCATCCATTTCTTTGGCCATTTAACTCCTTATCCACACCCAATCACACCCAGTCTCTCATGTTAAAATTCCCTACACTGTCTGTGAAATGTTTTGGTTGTTCTGAGGACTTGATAGAGCACAATATAAATGAACACTCTTGCTCTCTATCCAGTATGTGGACAGTGGGCAAGGACAGACTTGGATTCCACATGGTTCAGTAGCCTGGGTGCACACATGTGAATTGGCCCATCTCTGGAGGTGCAAGAGACTATGGCTGTCTATTGTACTGTTATGGCCAGGTCTTATTTGCCTGCAATCGGGTTTATTCTTTTTAAACAGTAGTTGTAGTTACCACCTCAGTGAGTGTTTTACCTTTAATGTGATCATAAAAGAACCAATCAGACAGGTTTTCTTGAGTTTAAACAAGAAAGAGATAAGTTTATTAGACTCTACAAGTAAAACCCGATCTAAAAATAATTTAAAAATATGCTACACATTCATGTACACATGCACTTGTGAATCACACACACAAATAGATTACAGAGTGGAAAGTAAGTTTTTTGGTTGGATTAAAATCCAAAATAAATAAAAGTTAAACACACCGTCAGAGGTTGGTGATTCAGTGGTCTTCCAGCTGGAGTTTATTCTTGAAGTTTTTGTCTGGTCAAAGTGCACTTCCTGGCTGGCTCGCTCGGCTCAGGGTTTTCTTGGAGGCAGACTGGTTGGTGGCTCTCTTCCCCTGGATTCTGGCTGTAGCAGTCTGTAGGCTTGGAGAGTCCACAGTCACAGACAGTTTTCAAACTTGATGCTGTCTGGAGAGGAAAAGAGAGAAAGGGAGGCACACAGCCTTCTCTGCTAATGCAGTCTCAGTTACTGTCAGTATCTTTGTGTGTAACCAAACTCCCAGCTTTTCACAGCCTAGAGAGATGGTGACACGGTTCTCTCAATCCCCTTTGTTTTCAATGAGGTTCAAAATTTAAAACCCAAAACCTCTCTCAGGTGGCACTGTCAGTGTTTATCCCCTGAAGGGAGATCTCCATTCATGAATGCCTCAAGATGGCTTTGAATGCCCAGCTAATGAGGGTGCTCTGATAATCTACTCAGTTAGCCAAAGCATTGTCCTGGCTGGGCTCCTTGTTAGACGTGTGTTGTAGGATCAGAATTCCTTCTCTGCACCCATCACCGCCCCCCCGCACCTCCACCGCCAAGTGGATTTTAAAACTTTTTGTGGAGTATGGGGAAGGAACCTCAACTCCCACGGACAATAGTACTGTGAATGAGAGCCAAAGCTCAACACAAAGCACACTGAGGCAGGCTGCTTTCGAGGGGTCAATTTCAAACATTCCAACATCACAACAGAACTGATACTGTTAAAGGACTGGAATTTGGGACATTATCATAACAGTGGCACAGGATAACTGCCATCATGTTAAGTAATTGGGGAGGCCATTGTAACAGCTAATCGGCCCCAGACCACAGCATTCACTCCTGTCAAGACAGGAGAGAAACCTTTTTCTTGTATATCAGCTCTGGAGCCTGGGCTACCTCACCTTGGTGGAGTTCATTGTTCTCGGTCAGGGAAATCACATCAGCTCTAAATGGATCTGTCTGGACCAGGCAGGTAGCAGAGAAAAGAGATTAAAAGGTGCTAAGTGCTGACCATCCAGCAGGATGGCTTCAGGAGACGTGCTTATGATATTTCGATAAGGATCATCATAAAAAGGACAAGATCGAAGGGTTTGGCACTGCAGTTATGTGAAGAAGGATGGGGACTGGTCATCTCAGGTCCAGGCCTATAATTAACATTGGTAATAACCAGCATGTGGGTGATTGTAAGTTTTTCAGTCAAATCTTGAAGGGGTTTGTACTGTGGGGGTTGCAGTTGGAAGAAGGGTCAAAATTGGTCATCTTAACTCAGGACCGACAATCAATACCGGGACCGACCGGCCTTGTGGGTGATTGTAAGTGTTTTCAGCCAAATCGTAGTGATCTTGGTCTGAGGGATTGGGACAAAAGCGTAGTGTTTTTGCCTGAAATTTGTAAGTTTGAGCCAAGTCGTAGTGACTTTGTTTTGGGTAACTTGGAACAGTGGTTGAATCGCTGAAGGGTTCAGCTGGGAATTGGGGTGTCAATTTTAAGTTACTGCAGGACGCTTTGTACTGAGGACAGTTTTGTTTTATTTCTGTTTCAACTAACCATAGAGCTGTCTGTATTAGGGATATTATTGGATTCAATAAAACAACAATTCATGGTTAAGCCAAACCCTGTGTCGTGTAAAATTTTGTTCTTGTAATTCCTAAAGTCCAAGAACTGTAGTAAGAGGGTATGGGAATGGAACCTCTTACAGTATCGATGTGAGGTGTTTCAGATGCAAATTGTGGTGGCTATCTTGGCTGTCAGTTTTTTAAAAGTTAACTGTAGGATTTTTTCCATTAAAAATTTAATGTACGTTTCCAACCTCTGAATTACTATTTCTCATTTGGCATATAGTGTTTTCTTACAGTATTCTAGTCTAAATAATCTACTGTCTTCAGCATGGCTAACAAGGAGGGAGGACGAAACAGATATTTAGGAACAACTAGATCTTAATTTCAACCATTGGTGTGAGTTTTAAAATAAAAAAAAATCTTGGGAATAGCATCATATAACATTTGTTGTAATAAGACTGTGATAGGAACACAAGTAGAGTTATGTTCAGGTGAGAAGGAGGTCAAAGGGCGCCCCTCTCTTCGCTCTCCTTGTTTGACCACAACAGGTTTATTTTTTTTTTAATTGATATACGCGCCAATTCAGCGAGTGTTTAACTATTTACCTGCTATGAATATAAAAGAATCAATCGGACAGGTTTTCTTGAGTTTAACAAAGAAAGGGTTTAGCTTTATTGTACTTAAACAGATCTAAGTAAAATAATAAACTACACTCCAACACACACACACACTCGAGGTACACACACGCACAAAAATAGGTTACAGAGTGGGGAAAAATAAATTGGTTGAGTTAAAGTCGAGAGAAATAAAAAGAGGCATACAGTATGTGGAGATTGGTAACTTGGCTGGCTTCAGGCTGAATTTGGTGGTGCTGAGGCTTCCAGTTTGAAGGTGTGGACAGCTGATTCACTGGTTCTCCTGGAGATAACGATGTGGATGATTTCCTTCAAGGGGTCGCTGTCTGCAGCAGTGATAGGCCTAGGTGGTTCTGGCCAGCAGGCAGGGTTTGAGATTTTCAAGGTGGATTGGTGAAAGAGAAGAAGGAGGGCCCCCACTTGGTTTTCTCTTGTCAGTGTCTAGCTGCTTGTCTAGTTGCTGCAGAGAAAACACCAGCTTGAACATACAGATGGTTCACCTGTCACATGACCATCACCCAGTGATTCAACATGATGGTTACCCCTGTGTATTCCCTCTTGCAACTTAATCAGTCCATGTCTATGAATTCCATTTTCTCAACCAGGGTTCCATTGATCAAAGTGATTAGGTTTGAATGGTTCCTCTCCACCAGTTTAATGTCCAACTGATGGCCTAATGTCTTACTAATGGGAGCAGGATAGGTAGTTCAATCAGACTCCCCTGGTCATTGTTCTTGAGGGGACAGGGCAGACAATTCATCTTCATCTCAATGCATTGGAATGTGGAGTATTGTGATGCAAATTGGGGTGGCCATCTTCGCTGCTAGTAGAGTCACCTTTTATCTGTTTCCTTTTCTTTTAAATTTAATTCAGGTTTCCAGCCAGTGGATTAAAAAAAATCATCATTTGACATAGCACATTTTTGTGACAGTAGCCACATGATATAATAATAATGGAGTAATAGACCAAACATTGCAATCAATTGGTCTACAACAGATTAGATTAGATTAGATTAGAGATACAGCACTGAAACAGGCCCTTCGGCCCACCGAGTCTGTGCCGAACATCAACCACCCATTTATACTAATCCTACACTAATCCCATATTCCTACCAAACATCCCCACCTGTCCCTATATTTCCCTACCACCTACCTATACTAGTGACAATTTATAATGGCCAATTTACCTATCAACCTGCAAGTCTTTTGGCTTGTGGGAGGAAACCGGAGCACCCGGAGAAAACCCACACAGACACAGGGAGAACTTGCAAACTCCACACAGGCAGTACCCGGAATCGAACCCGGGTCCCTGGAGCTGTGAGGCTGCGGTGCTAACCACTGCACCACTGTGCCGCCCTAAATGAATATATCGGTAGGGGGTAGAGAATTGCCATTGTAAGACATAAGTGCTGGAGAGCTTTCGAAACCTTAGGTCCAATGTCACTTGTTTCTCCCAATTTTGTTATGTTTATCACATGTCATGCTTCAAATTACTCCTATAATCTATCCCAAAATATTATTTTCAGAAAGAAACCTATCTTAATTTGCACTGGAATGAATCAATAATTATTGCTTTCACCATCTCACACGGGAGCCTGTTCCACAGATTGGCCACTGGCTCACGGACATAATGAGCTGAATTATCCCACCTTAGTTTTTAAAAGGAGGCGGTTTTATTGGCGGGTCCGTGACCCGGAGACGAAAGTGCTGTGCCTTCCGGTTCAATCTTCCGGAAAGTGTGCAATTTAGAACTGGCCTCCGGATCACCGTCCAAGCGGGGTGGTGGGCAGATTGAGGAGGCAGGAGGGTGAATCAGTGTCTGTGATTGAAAGGGCAGCCAGCAACCTTCACTGTGGCTGCAGTGAGAGTGTTGCTGAGGTGACTGGCACACAAGAGGCCAGAGCAAGATGGATGTGAGATGATGCTGAAGGCACCCATAGGCATGTCTTAGACAACCCCACCTCCCCACTCCATCTTCAAACGCACCTCCATGGCCCTGGGACATTCCCCCCATTGTTCACAAAGATTGGTTTTGATTAGGCAGATTGGCCGACTCGCTGTACAGCTTTGTGTTGGCTCTTAAGGTCTGTGTCAAGCATAGTATGTTAGTCCATAAGAATTTATAGCCAACATTCACCCAGCTCCCTCCCTTTTCTCAAAAGTAATCAGCCCCAGAATCTGACACAGTGAGAGGTGAATGTGATTAACTGAGGCCCAGAGAGAAGAACCTGACTAGTAAAAAATGGAAAGACTTGCATTTATATAGAAACTTTCATGACCTCAGGACATCCCAAAGTGCTTTACAGCTAGTGAAGTACTTTGCAAATGTCGTCAGTGCAGTAATGTAGGGAAACATGGCAGTCAATTTGTGCACAGCAAGCTCCCACAAACAGCAATAACGTAAATGGCCAGGTTTTTTTTCCAGTGATGTTGGTTGAGGGATAAATATTGACCAGGACACTGAGGGGAAGATGTAGCTTTAAGGGAAACCAGGATGGATTGTAATAAACTACATGCTTAACAGTTTTAAAATGGAAAGCATTTCTGGGCCTTGAACAAAGTGAATGCATCATACATGAGTCAATCACCTCACTGAGTGCAGCACTGCTTTACTGACAGGCATTGGAACAGCTTTCTTATTTCCTCTCACCCGGAGCTCGGCTCTCATTAATCACCTGTCAGCACTGTCCAGGCTGTTGGACATCTCATCTCGTCCACAGCCCAGCCCTTCCAAGACATCATCTGAATTGATCAGGAGGGAAGGAGAAATGAAGAAGGTTTCCTTCCGCACATGATATGATCACAAATCTTGTTCGGTGATGAGATCTGTATGTTCTTATCACCGCACTTGAGCTGTTAGTTGGCTGCGAGGGACAAACAGCTAGAATTATTGATCGCTGCGTGGTGATAAGAGCAATGTTGCTGTCCTGAATCACATCTTTTGTTCATGGGGTCAAGGATATATCAGTGAGTTGGTTGGCTGAAGATTTAAATTGCTTTTTCACCCATTTATTCTTACATCAAAAGTCTCACGGAATTGAGGTGACAGACTGGCAGTTATGGAGAAGGTTTCTTCCCTTCCTCTTCCTCGGATACTTGCCACTGTCCCCTTCATAGGGCAATTGACATTTACTTGTTCCCTGTGAGCACTGTTCCATGGTCTCATGCTGCACAGAAGGAGGCCATTTGGCCCTTGTGACTGTACCCTGCTGTTGAAAGAAATACCAACTTCGTCCCAATCCTTTGCTCTTTCCCCTTTGCACTCAGAGAAAAGAAAACGGTCAATGCAGGGCACATTTAGCTCAGAATATTGTTTAATACTGATCCCTACTTAATTATGTTGGCATATGAACAGGAGTAGGCCATTCAGCCCCTCATCCTGCTGATCTGTACCTCAACTTCATTTACCAACCTTTACTCAATATTCCTTACCATAATAACCATACACAACTGCCCATTATTATTCCACAAGCACCCTTCACACAGACATGCGGGAGTAGGTGGAGGAGAAGGGGGAGAGATTTACAAAGGACATGAAACATGAAGTGAAACAGCAATTGCAGGAAGCTGAAGGTATGGTGGGAGAAGAAGGTTGTTGAAGGCTTTAGGAGGGAAGGAGAGAGATAGCAAAGCAAAGTCAATTTTTCAGAGGACAGGGCGTCATTCGCTCAAACACTGGCTTCTAATGGTGGACTGGAGAGGATGGGAGGCAAATATTAATCTAAAGACAGAGAAATTGAGAGTGCAGATTGGGACGTAGAGCTTGAGAAGAATTTCTAATACCAAGGCATCAGACAGGTTTGATGCAAGGTAACAGAATAGTATGAAGCAGTTTCACAGATGGGTTAAGCAGTTGTAACAAGGTCACAGAAGGATTTGATGCAAGGTCATAAGTGATATAGGTGAACAGCATAGATGCATTTAAGAGGTAGCTAGATACGTACCCTAGGAAGAAAGGAATAGAAGGATATTTTAATCGGGTTAGATGAAGTGAGGTGGGAAGAGACTCATGTGGAGCACATAAACACGCCATTCGGCCCAACTGGTCCATGTTCCACATGAGTCTCTTCCCACCTCTCTCTGGATCCACTCTATCAAAACCTTTTATAATTTTAAAGACCACTATTAGATAACCCCTCAAACTTCTCCTTGCAGGAGAAAAGAAACCCACCCTGTTCATCCTCTCCTGATAGATATGCCCCCTGAATTTCTGGTACCATCCTTGTAAATCTATTTTGCACCCACTCCAGTGCCTCTATAATTTTTTTCTAACATGGCAACCAGAATTTTACACAGGGCTCCAGCTGTGGTCAAACCAAGGTTCAAAACAAGTTTAACTTAACTTCTTTACTTTTCAATTCTGTCCCTCTGGAAATAAACCCTGATGCTTGGTTTTCATTTTTTTTCTGGCCTTGTTAACCTGTGTTGCTATTTTTAGTGATTTGTGTATTTGTGCTCCCAGATCCTTTGCTCTTCTACCCCATATACATTCTTATTTTCTAATATGTGACCTCCTTTATTTTTCTTGCCAAAATGTAATATCTCATAGTTAGCAATGTTGAAATTAATTTGCCAATTATAAATCCATTCTCCATGTTTGTTAATGTACTGCAGTCCTCCACAATGTTGACTGTGATTTGTTGCCAGCGAATCGTCGAATCACAGAAGGAGGCCATTCAACCCATTGTGACCATACTAGCTCTCTGCGAGAGCAACTCAGCTAGTCCCTCTCCCCCCTGCCCGTTCCCCGTAGCCCTGAAAAACTTTTCTCTTAGGATAATTATCCAATTCTCTTTTGAAACCATCGATTGAATTTACCGCCACTACATTCTCAGGCACTGCATTACAGATCTTAGCCCAGGGGTCAGCAACAAGTGGCTCGAGAGCCGCAGGCGGTTCTTTAACATCTCATTTGCGGCTCCTGTTTCACGGTGTTTATGTTCCCAATTTGTAATGGTGTAGGAACATTGAGTGATCAATGTCTCTGTTCCTACTGGGCCATTTTACAAATGCATTTCAGAGGGCTCATTCTTTCTTTCCCAGCAGTGCAATTCAATCCACCCCAGCAGCTAAAAAAAGACTTTCTACCAGTTGCATTAATCATTCCAAGATCTGGTTTAACTGTAATTCAGAAGTATATATCACCTTTCACCCACCTTATATCTCAATGAATTTTAAAATCCCACATGCTCAAATAACACGGCAGTTAAACTCACTGCAGTGAATCGTGGGAAGTGGAAATTACTGCAATATAAATGGGAAACATACAAAAATATATATCAACTGGATAGATTTTCCTACCCAATTAGTGACTTGTTTTAAACTGAGATTTTTAGACGTGTTTTAGGCTCCAGTCGCATTAATATGTTCCCATTGTAAAAGCTTCACTTCAACACACTATAGACTAAATAGACTAAAGGTTTGTTGGAGGTGTCGATGTGTATCGATACTGCAATCACACTCCCCACAAGTGAGTAGTCCCGAGTAGATGGAAGAGTTGAATTGAAGTTTAGTGTATATGAGCTCCCTCGCTCACCTAACACAAAGCCTTCTATTACAACGTTGAATTGAGAATTGATTTTTGTTGGGGGACTGGAGACGACACTGTTTCTGAATATAATTCTCTACAAACACATAAACGAAAATTAAAATATTTAAATTTTGTGCCAATGATTTTTCAGTTTTGAAAATGTGTCAACGTGGCTTTGTTGTTTGATTTGATGCGTCTCGTTATGGTTTTTTAATGTGTCATGTGTTAAAATGCAACATAAAAATCTTTAAAGTTACATTTAAGAAAACTCTACAAAGGGAATCAGAGTTTCGACTGTATCGTTAACAAAAAATTGAATTCCGCCCAGCAATTGTTAGCAAAGCTCAAAACCTTTGCTGCAAAATATCCGCTTAGAAGTGAACGAAAACGTGCTGTTATGATTTTCCAGGAAAACGGCTATAAAGCTGAAAGCAAATTTAAGATTTGGGTAGCATCAAGATTCAACTTTCAAAATAATAATAACGGTTTCTACCTATTCCTGGGATGTGGACAGTGAATTTTTGCCTGAACTATATGCAAGATTGAAATTACATGAAATTTTGGTGGTGGCTGCGGTCATTCTGTTAAGCACCAGAGAGAAGTTCAAGCAAATGGCTTTTTACAGCATCAAATAAATGCATAATGCTCCTTAGATTCATGATAAGCAATTTTTTCCTCTTAAGGTATGCTTATGACTTTACTCCATTCTTTAATTTGTTTTTTGTCTTGTGGTTGCCAATAGCTTTTATTTTAAGCAAATTTTTTAAACAAGGCTCCTCTGGTTAAAAAGGTTGCTAACCCCTGTCCTAACCACTTGTGCCTAAAAAAGTTTTTCCTCATGTCACCGTTGCTTCTTTTGCCATTCACCTTTAATCGGTGTCTTCTGGTTATTGATCCTTCCACCAATGGGAACCGTCTGAATGCCAAAGGGATCAAGGGATATTGGGAGAAAGCCGGAACAGGGTACTGAATTAGACGATCAGCCATGATTTTTTTTGAATGGTGGAGCAGGCCCGAAAGGCCTACTCCTGCTCCTATTTTCTATGTTTCAATGTTTCTCTCTAGCTACGCTGACCAGACCCCTCATAATTTTGAACACTTCTATCAAATCTCCTCTCAACCTCCTCTTCTGTAAGGAGAATAGCCCCGGCTTCTCCAATCTATCCACATAACTGAAGTCCCTCAGCCTTGGAACCATTCTCGTAAATCTTTTCTGCACCTTCTCTAAAGTCTTGACATCCTTCCAAAAGTGTGACACCCAGAATCAGACACAATACTCCAGTTGAGGCTGGACCAATGTTTTGTATAGGCTCATCATAACTTTCTTGCTTCTGTACTCTATGTCCCTATTTTGAAAGCCTAGGATCCCTATGCCTTTTTAACAACTTTCTCAACCTGCCCTGCCACCTTCAACAATTTGTGTATATAGACCCCCAGATTTCTTTGTTCCTGCACCCCGTTTAGAATTCTATCCTTTATTTTATATTGCCTCTCCTCATTTTTTCTGTCCGTTGATTCCACCAACCCGTCTATTTCCTCTTGAAGTCTATCTCCTCACAGTTCACACTACTTCCATGTTTTGTGTCACCTGCAAAATTTGAAATTGTGCCCTGTACACCCAAGTCTAGGTCATTAATATATATCAAGAAAAGCAGTGTTCCTAGTGCCACCCTCTGGAACCCCACGATATACCTTCCTCCAGTCCGAAAAACAATTTTTTGTTTACCACGACTCTCTGTTTCCTTTCACTCATCCAATTTCATATCTATGCTGCCAATGTCCATTTTATTCCATGGGCTTTAACATTGCTGGCAAGCCTTCTTGAGGTGTATAAAATTATGAGGCACCCAAAACAGAGTGGATAGGAAGGAGCTGGTTCCCTTGGCAGAGAGGTCAATAACCAGGGGGATAAATTCAAAATAATTGGTGGAAGGATTAGATGGGAGTTGAGGGGGAATTTCTTTCTCCCAGAGGGGAGCAATTTTCGTATCATCCGCAAACCTTTTAATCATGCCCTCTGCATTGAAGTTGAAGTCAGTTTATTATGTGGCATTTTATTGAAGGATTTTTGAAAATCTAGATAAGTTACATCTCCTGCATTATCTTTAATGTTTGTGCAGTTCTTTCCTCTACCCTCCTCAGCACTGTGAGCGGTTCATTGCAGTGAGGGAGTGGTGTGTTGGTTATGTACCAGCTTGTCCTACAAGTAGACTGTCAGTGAGTGTGAAACAGCATAGCACAGCATTCACAATGAATGGAAGAAGCAGCACATTGGGGAAGTCAATGAGAGTAGGAGTAGCTGTTGAGTGTGTGAGTACAGGCGGAAGGAGGTGTAGTGAAATATCCAATTGTGCCTGGAGGAGAGATGCATGGACGTGGGTGAGGAAAGAGTGGGAATAAAGTAGACTTCTCCAAAGCTGTGCAGGGAGTAAGTGATATGTGAAGTTGAGAGTCTTACCTTGGCAGTCCTGGTGAGGTCATTAGATTTCTTCCTGAACTGCTGCCAGGTCTTAGCTCTATCCTGCTGACATTGGCTTGTCTCCATTGCTGAAAGCTAATTTGTAGGGGTGCCCATCATCCATCAGAGGGAAAGAGAACCTCCTTCTGGTTCCTGACTTGCTCCATGAGCACCTCCTTTGCTGGATTGGGCAATTAGGAGGTCCGACCGACATCATGCTGCATCAGTAACTTGCTCTTCACCGACCTCCTACGAAAAGTGCCCCCCACCTTGAAGGGCCACAATCTGCCTTTAAGTGGCAGTCATGCCGTGTGATTTTCCGCCAATCAAATTGGTGAGCTGCCTATAAGGAATGCGATTAGCATTTGCAGCTTGAGCCTGTTGTATTCAAATGGAGCCCAACTACGAATATTGATTAGGCTTCCTGCTTACATAATGAGGAATGTGGAGAAGGTACCCTGGCCCTACTAAGTGACACAGCCTGGGAGTTCTGAGAAAAAGGATAGATCCGTAATTCTCGGAGTTTCCTTAAATAGTTACAATCGTTACACTACTTAAATTGAGCATGTTCTCACTGGAAAAGTGAAGGGTGAGAAAGAAAGAAAAAAACTTACAGTGCCTTTAGTGATCTTGGGACATCCCAAAAGGATTTTACATCCAATTAAGTACTTTAAAATTTTAGTCACTGTTGTAATGTGGGAAATGTGGCAGCCAATTTTCACACAGCAAGATCCCACAAACAGCAGCGTGATAATGGCCTGATAATCTGTTTTAGTTGGTTGAGGGGATAAGTATTGGCAAGGACACTGCTCCCCTCCCTGGGGTCTGGGATTGGACACCCTGGGATCACCCCTTCCCCCGTCATTGGGATCAGGGACCACGCACCCTCTTTGGGATCAGGAATCGGACCTACCTGGTCCTGTGGCCTCTTCTCCAGCAGCCCCTGCACAATTGAAAGCCAAGCCTGTTTATGAAGCCAAACCTGACCCCCAGCCAGGGAACCTGTCAGTGACGTCAGATGCACGCTGTGAAGTTTAAACTCCAGACTGTGTGGGGAAACAGGTTTTCCCTGTGCTACTGGACACTCCTTAAATCCCACAATGGTTGGGTAAAAAATTAAAAATTCTTCCCGACGGGTCACTTTGAAGTGCCATCACTGTTTTGCCAGTATAGTGGCTAGTTTGAGTACAGGAAGGTCCTATAAACAACAAAACCAACGAATGACTGAATAATCTGTTTCTTGGGCACTGTTGGTTGAGGGATGAATGTTGCCCAGTGAAGTGACCAGCTTAGAGAATGACATTGGGACAGGTGTAGGATACGATCAGCTTACGCTTTGAAAGCACCGACGCACATCTTCATCAGGCTGCTTGGTTCTCCAGGCAGGTTAAAGATTCTGTGTGGAGAGGAGGCTTGGACATTAAGGGAGTCTGACATTTGACACATGAGTCCTTTTGAAAGACAGGCATGCTGAAGACTGATGAAGATCCCCTGAGGCCCCTGCCTAATCAGCATGCAGCTACCTTGAGTTGGCTCATCCCATTTAAACCAGGAAGGTAAGCCAGGTACAAAACAAGCTGCGAAGTGCATACTGCAATTGGTGTGCTGGACTGAGTGATCTATATTGACACAACAACGATCTGAAGTGATTGACTCTGTTGTCGGGCGCAGGACTATGAACTAGTACTGGTGGACACTGGTGGCAGTGTGAGGACCAACCAGATGAAAAATCTGGGTAGGCCTTGGTGGATGGTGTGGATTAGATTACCAGCTAGTGGCAAGTCCAAAATCCAAAAGAGAAAGATTGCTGAGGATGGGTGGAGAAACAGAAAGGTTTGGGAAGTGGAGGGTGGGCATGTTGAGGAAAGAACTCTGATCTTCAAGTTGCTCATTGGGAAAATCTGTTGACACTTTTATAACTAAAGCCTCCACATCATAAGATGTGGAAATCACAGGGTGAAATTGTGCGGTGTACTTATATCACATCTGAAATATAGCAAAGACACACCAGAAGGTAAGGAGAATGGGATTTTAGACTGAGTAGGGATTGGAAGGAATAATGGGGAGAAATTCCGCGGCAGCCATAATTTCTGTGCAAGGTTGATGGGGAAACCCTGAAAATAAGGTGGGAGTGGCAATTTTCTTCCCCAGTTCTTTCTACTGTGGAATAGGGCAGCTTATGAAGTGAATGGAATGAAGTGACTTGCTCCGCCTTCAGAGACAGACTGAAGGACTGCATGTGCTCAGATGTCAAGGGAATTCCACTGTCCCACTCCCGGATTCCACTCCATCGCGGCACTGGGAGTCAACTGGACAGGCCTCAGCTGGAGTATTGTGTTCAATTCTGGGCACCCCACTTTAGGAAGGATGTCAAGGCCTTGCAAAGGGTGCAGTGGTGATTTACTAAAATTTTACCGGGGATGAGGAACTTCAGTTATCTGGAGAGACTAGTGAAGATGGGAGTGTGCTCTTTAAAGCAGAGCAGATTAAGTAGAGATTTAATAGAGATGTTCAAAATTAAGAGAGGTTTTGAGAGAATAGATAGGAAGAAACTATTGCCACTTACAGGAGGTTCAGTAACCAGAGGACACAGATTTAACATAATTGGCAAAAGAACCAGAGAGGAGATGAGGAGAGTTTTATTATGCGGTGAGTTATGAAGATCTGGAATGCACTGCCTGAAAGGGTGGTGGAAGCAGATTCAATAGGGACTTTCAAGGGAAAATGGATGAATATTCGAGAAGGAAAAATTTGCAGAGCTATGAGGAATCAGCAGGTGAGTGGGACTAATTGGATAGCTCTTACGAAAGTGTCGGCACAGGCACAATGGGCCGAATGGCCTCTTTCTGTGCTGTGAGCTTCTATGATGCCAACTTGAACTTCTGCGAAAGAGCAGGAAACCAAGCTGCTTAAGGAAATGACTGAGCCTGACTAGATCCAGCGGACCAGTGTGTGGGATAGAACTGGTCAGTGAGCCATTCATCCCACACCACAATCAATTCACGTCAATAACCAGGGGCAGACCAACAGTTTGCAACAAGTGGAACAATTTATTTGCATTATGCATTAACAAGTACAAATTAAAAACCCATCAAACCTACACCTCATTATTCCGTGTGCCCTAACCTGGCAATCTTTGTGGTTAAAAATGACACATTACCCAGTGTTGACTGGTGAACACGAACAAAGAATCTAAATTAATTACAAATGGTTCCGTCTGAGTAAAAAAAGAAAAACACATTTAAAAAAAAATGCAGTATCTTACAATGAAAAACAACATGCTAATGTGACACGATTGTTGTGAAATAAAAATCACTCCCCTTCAAAATGAATTATAATCTATCCTTTTAATTTAACCCAAAAAATAAAGCAGAATTGCTTGCATCTTAAGAGCTTCTTGTCAAAGGTGATGTGAAAAGCAGGGTGGTTATTGACTGTTTCCGAGGGAGTTTGCTATGGTTCTGCTGTGAGTGTTCTTTTTTGCTCATCATTCAGCCTCGTAACCAAACCACTCCCCACGTTCTGCCACAGCAGGCTTCTGCAGTATCCATTCCCTATCTCTGTAATCTCCTCGAGTCCTACCTCTGCGCTCCTCCAATTCTGGCCTCTTGCATGTGTTGAGCATCTCCGAATTTCTTCACTCCACTATTGGTGGTCGTGCCTTCAGCTGCCTCGACCTCAAGCACTGGAATTCCCTCCCTAAACCTCTCCGCCTCTTGACCTCACTTTCCTCTATTAAGGCACCCTTTAAAACCTACCTCTTTGACCAAGCTTTTGGTCACCTGTCCTAATATCTCCTTTTGTGGCTCGGTATCAAAATTTTGTCTAATGACGCTCTTGGGTAGTGCCTTGGGATGTTTTACTACTTTAAAGGCACTATATAAATGCAAGTTATTGTTGTTCTTTGACTGGAGATTGGTTTCTTTCTTTAATGCAGGAAGACCACATTGGTGTTGCTGCTGCATTTGCAGAGTGGTTTGGTAAACCGAGAGCATGTGCTTTGAAAAGAAGCTGTGGGGCATGGGTTCAAACAGGTGAAAGGAAAAGCTGAGGACTGATGTCAGGAAGATCTTCACATATACACACACATGCAGTGATCAACACCAGGAATGCACTTCCCCTTGGAGTAATGCAGGTAAAAACGCTGTGATTGTTTTAACAAATAACTTTATACTGCAATGGTGTGGGGTGGGGGGTGGGGGCAGTGAGGGGGGTGGGGTGGTCAGGGAAAGGGGAGAGTTGGGCTTTTCTGGATGGATGGGCTGAATGATCTCCCTATCGTATCTATGTTGCATTGTGATCTTGTCTGGACTTTCTTCGATTGGTCATTTTTCCACTAGTTATCGCTCTGCTACTGAGAAAAATCAGAGGTTTACAGCATGGGAGGTCATTTGGCCCATTGTGCCTTTGCGAACTCTTTGCAAGAGCAATCCAAATTGAATCCCACTCCCCTCCTTGCTTCCCATAGCCCTGTATCAATCCAAAACTAACCCCACTATTCTCCTTGTTCCCCATCGCCTTCTATCAATCCAAATCTAATCCTACTGCCCCTCTTACTCCTGCATCGCCCTGTGTCAATCCAAAACTAACCCCACTGGTCTCCCCACAACTCTCTATAGTCCTGCATCTTCCTTCACTTGAAATATTTGACTTTTTCCTTTAAAATACATTCTTTATGGTGAAGCACTCAATGGTCTAACAACTCTTTGTGTTTAGAAATATCTCTGAACCTCCTCATTCTCTTGGCAATAATTAGCAGCACAAACATGGGACTAGAAACAGTGTAAAAGCAGCTTGGGTGCAGTCGCCTATCCACATTGAAATTCCAACACCAAAACAGGCCATTTGGCCAAACCAGTAGGTGCTGGTCTTTATCCTGCACATGAGCAGTAGTCGTAATCCCATAAGCCTCCCTATTCCCATATCCATGTTCCCTCTCTCCTTCCACCAACATAGAATTACATATTGCGTAGATATGTTCGGAAACATTTCCTTTGTTCTTTTAAATATGTCTCTGATTGCAATGAAATTAGCCAACAGAGGAAGCTGTTGTTGACACTGTGGTTTAACACTATACCCAGTGACCAGAAATATTCTTAGTCCAATGGTGTACTTTTTCAATTTCCTTTACAGCTTTGGTGAGTTTTTGTGCTCATCGTAATTTTGGAATCATTTTAAAATAATGTTCAATGGCGAGGCATTTGCTACAACTGTGCTCAGCATCTGCAATATTCTCACACAAAGCGTAATTTTCAAACTGCAGTTACCAAGTTCCACCGAACTCCTGTTTCCATGAGCTGGTGGGTCAGTAACCAAAGGACACAGATTTATGATAATTGGCAAAAGTACCAGTCGGAAGAGGACAAGAATTTTTTTTTATACAGTGAGTTGTTGTGATCTGGAATCCGCTGCCTGAAAATAATAACTTTCAAAAAGGAATTGGATAAATATTTGGAAAGGAAATAATTGCAGGACTATGGGGAAAGAGCATGGAAATAGGACTAATTAGATAGCTCGTTCAAAGAGCCAGCACAGGCACCATGGGCTGAATGGCCTCCTTCTGCACTGTATGCTTCTATGAACAAGCCACCTTTCTACAAAGTTTGGTGGGGACAAGGGTGTCACCATATCAGGTCATTGTCAGGCAAGGTATTGTCTGGAACAATTGCAAGACTGCAGGATAGGTCTGGATGACAAAGACTATGTGAGTATATGTGTCTAGGGCCTGAAAGGATGCAGTCTGTTCAGCTTTCTGCTCTGCATCACCTAATTAGAACTGAATGATTTTCACGAGATAACTCAGGGTCTGATGGGGAGAGGCCATTACCAGGATAAAGTGACTGAACTCACTCGAAGCTTAATCAAGATCCAGGCCAGGGAGAATCCAGGCAGAACCTAGAACCTCCTGCAGAAGTTCAGCGTCAGATTGGTTCCAGTTTAGGTCTTGTTGAGATTTATTATCTTATTGTAAATGATGCTTCGGGAGGTAATCAGCTTACATTCTCATATGGTCACTGACAGCAGATCTCCCAATGCCCTCGCTATAAGATGCAACACATTACTGAAGCTACAGTGTCATAAGTGCTAGTCCAGTTGGTAATGGGCAAGCTTGCATCATAATCTGAATCTCAAACAGAAAGGAAGAACTTGGATTTATATCATGCCTTTCAGGTCCTCAGGACATCCCAAAGAACTTTACAACCAGTATAGTCACTGTTGTACTGCAGGAAACACAGTCGGGTCCCACAATGTGGTAATGACCAAATAATCTGTTTTAGTGGCATAGTTGAGGGATAAATGTTGGCCAGGACAGTGAGAGGACCTCCCCTGATCATCTTCAAAATAATGCTGTGGGATTGTTTACATCTACCGGAGGGGGCAGATGGGGCCTCTGTTTAATGTCTCGTCTGCAAGACGGTGCCTCCGACTGCAGCACTGGAGTGTCAGCCTAGATTATGTGCTCAAGTCTCAGCAGTGGGCTTGAATCCACAACCTTCTGACTTAGAGGCAAGAGTGCGACCCACTCAACCACAGTTGACACCCAAATAGGTTTGGCAGCCAGTTGATGGAATAGAATGGCTGAGATACGCAGAAGCAGCATTCTGTATCTACCTGACCTCGGGGCATCCTTAAATGTGGATACTGACAACAAGGAGAGGGCTGAAACACTAAACAAGGAGTGGACATTCAGAGCATTTCACTACATCACTGATCAGGGAGACCTCAGTGTCAAGACTGCTTTTCACATCACCTGTAGTTAGCCGTGAGCAGGAGATTATAAAAGATGGGAACCTAAGTGTCTTCTACTCAGTCACCACTAAATACAAGAAGCCAATGGAAGGGTAGGTAGATCAGCACTCTTAGAGTTTTACACAGAAATGGAGCATTTCATCTAAGACAGAATATAATCACCTGTGACACAAAGATTAGCAAACAGTCATCAGATCAGATTCACATGCCAGTGAGAGTAAGGATTACACATGGTACTCTTGACAGTTTTTGGTTCTTTGTTTAACCCCACCCTCCCTCCCTCCCCCGCCCCCTATACAAGAACATTCAGACTTAAATGTTCAAATAATAGCTACAAATAACAAGACTCAAACAGTGAGTGAGGAAAGGTGTGAGGAAAATGTGAGTAAAGCTGAAAAAGAAACCTTACAGTTTGTGTTTTTATTTCTTAAATTTCATTTTCTGTCCTTTTTTTTGCCTTTTGATTGTTTTTGGTATCGCATTAATGGTCTGAATAAATATGTTCATTGCACGAAAGAAAGGAAACCAGTTTATGGGACTGACTGAGAATGAACCAGGTGCCTTCAGCAGATGGACCATATTCATGGTGCGGCCCTCTCCACTTAAAGGGGAATCATCTTCATTGGGTGGGAATGGGGGGGAGGGGGTTGGCCAAACAAGCTTTTTTGTCTTTCTTTCTGACAATGGTGATGTACACATCACTTGCCCTTGAGATCTCAGTGACAAGAATGATCCTTAGCTCTTCATCTCCCCAACTCCCAAAAACAAAAGATCTGATGAATACTATTTCATGAAGACTGTGTCCGTTTAAACCCCAGTCCTCTACCAGAAAACTTACATTAATCTGAATTAAAGATCTCCCAATGATAGGGAAATGTTAACATTATCCACACCCTCCCCCCCAACCTTGGTCTTCATAGCCTGGACCTCCAGATAATCAAATTCAGGAACACACCAGCAATTGATGACTTTAGGCATTCAGTGCTCAACTCTATGGGTCATGAGTTTGAGACTTAAGAGCTTATGAGTCTCAAATCCATTACAAATAATCAGAATAGGGGCCTCAATACCTTGAACAAACAATTGAATCAAGAATGTGACAATTATAAGTGTTGAAGTCAGTTTGAACTAAAGCCCTTCTCCTTCACTGTTGCTTATAGTTTCTAAAACTTTTGAAATCTATCCCTCCCAACATATCCATACCAATGAAGTCTCCTTGACCTGCATTGGGTCATCACAGCTCACCAATCAGTACACTGATGTGAAGATATGTCATTCACTTCCAATGCATTGCCATAATGCCTCACGGACATCCCTGTAGGGGAACTTCTTGTCACTGGGTGGCTGCACATCACTTTGGGCCACAGCATAAAGACCTCAAGTCTCCTTCCTGTCTCTCCTTCATTCAAGAAGCTTACACTATGGATGAAAATGGAGCTGGCAGAGAGAGGCAGGAAAATAAGTCAGGCGTGAATATGAAAACGAGGAGGTGAGGAAGAATCTGTATCAGTTAGACCTCAGTTGGAGCACTGAATGCCACATTGCCCACCTCATTATATAATGAATATTGAAGGCATGGACAAGACATGTGGTATAGATCCAGTGGAATGATACCAGGGCTGAGGGGATTAGAGTAATGATGAGAGACTTGAAGAATCAGGGCTGGAGTAGAGAAAGTGAAAGGGGAGAGATCCAATAGAAGTGTTTGACAGGACAGACAGTGAAAGTTGATTTCCACAGGTGGATGAATCAGGAACAAATAGATATAGGTATAGATTAATACTGAAAGTTTACACCCGGGGGCAGGGGGGCACTGGTGGAAGGAGGTGAGAGATGAAATGTTGTCACCCTTAGCGTGTGGAATCCATCACCACAAGTGTCTGTTGAAGCACAGTCAGGGCATGGGGTAGAGCGGATAGGTACAATGGGTAGAATGGATGAAACGGCACCCTTCCAAATTGAGATTTCTTTGTTTTTCACGTGTTGAGATAGATTGTAAGTGGAGGGTCTGACAACTGTATCTGATGGGAGGCAGAATCTGCAGACTGTAGGCACTGTGTGGTCTCACTGTGAAGGAGAAGGAAATGGTGACAACCCAGAACTGACAAATCTGGCAACAACAACAGTGCTGCTTGCTCAGCACATCCAATGTGGCACTTCAAGTCTGTGGCTGCCTTGTAAATCACCTTGTCACTCTTGAACAATTGGGGGTAATTTTAATCTAGCCCGAGTTTACTCTGCACTTAGTGGAGAGTCATATCAGGTGTGGGGTGTAAAACTGCTCTTCCACTGGTGCTTGTGGGATTCCTGCCCGAGGAGTTAGGTTATAATTACATGTTTGTGGGCACTGAGAATACAAGGTCAAGATGGGCATCTACAAAGATCGCACTGTTGAAATGATCGCAATGCCAAATTGCAGTTGCTACTTTGGCCGCTGTTGCGAAGACAATCAGTAATGTGCCTGATCAGAGGGCCCCTTTAATTTACCAAGCCTCACTGGCAAAACAGTCAACATACAGCTTGCTGACAAAGAACAAGGAGAAAAGGGTAGAATGTCCGATAGGCAAAGTTCATGTATTAACATTTGACTTCTCCTTTGCTACAGTCCAGTGTGCGATTTCACCATATCCATTAACCCATATTAAACAGCCCAAGTAGGAATAGGTCCAAATCCGTTAAGCAGTTTAACGTAACCAGTGCTTTAGCAACATAAACCAGGAATAAGGCTTTCAGCCCCTCAAGCCTATTCGACCACTCAGTTACATTATGGCTGATCTGTATCTAAACTCCATCTACCCATCTTGGTTCTGTAATCCTTAATACAATGACCCGACAAAAATCTATCAAACTCAGTTTTCAAATTTTAATTGACCTCTAGTCTGAACAGCTTTTTGGGGGGGGGAGAGTTGCAGATTTCCACTACCCTTTGTGTGAAGAAATGCTTCCTGTCATCACCCATGAATGGCTTAGCTCTAATTTTAAGGTTATGCCACTTTTCTGGACTCCCTCACCTGAGGAATCTACCTACCCTATCAACTGCTTTGCTCTTGTTAAACACCTCAATTAGATCATCCCTTAAACTTTTATATTCGAGGGAGTACAAACCTAGTCTATGCAACCTGTCCTCAGAATCTGACCCTTTTAGCTTCTCATTTAAACCAAGCAGCCTCTTAAGGTGTTTGTATAGGATGCTGCATTTTTAGTGGGGCTTATCCGTTATGAGATAGAATTACTATTTCCTTCAGAAAAACACTACTGAGTTAAAACTCAAACTGATGATAACATTTGAAAGGTCGGGCAAATGGAGAGCATAAGCCCAGGCTTTGTAAAATGGGAACCAAAAGGCTAAGAAGAACACAGTAACCTTGGAAACAATGACAGAATCAAATTCAGAATTAACCTGACTAAAAGCGAATCTGGTGGGCGGAGGGGGGAAGGAATAGTGTCTTCACACAAAGAATGATGGGAATGCAAACACGCCGATCCAGATGTAGAATTGACTGAGGGAAAATATTCCTTATTTGTGAAGTTAGTAAGTGACTTACTGGATAAAGATGAAGAGTGGGGACCTGTAGCTATTAGCAGAGAGCAGCTATGGTGCACAAAATGGCAGGGGAGTATTCTGTATTCTATACTGGAGTTTTAACTGCGAGGCACCCATACCAGGAGATGGCTCACACCCTGGACTGGTTCACTTAAGGGTTCAATGTACAGATAATGTATTTCAGTCGATTAACCGAGATGCAAGTGCGTGAAAGAAATCAAATTTGGCTTGAGCAGGCTCGAGACTGATACAAAGAGGTAGAGTGCGGGCATTGTAATGTAACGATAGGGATTCCTTATTGGTCTCAGATGAAGTCACAATGAGGTAATTGTCCATTGGGATAGGCGTGAAGATGTTTTATTCCCGTGTTGTCTCACAATGTTCACTTATAGAGTGCGTCTATACCCAAACAAAGACCGAAAGAACTGTCCCAATTGGTTATCAAGCACCCACCAAAAATTAAAGAGAAAGCTGACTGGGGCTTTAGTCGGTTCACCCCACCCATGCCACAAATCACCACCCCCCCCCCCCCCCCCGCTCCCCACCCCCGTCTGATTGGTCAGTGCAGAGTGAAAGCCCATTGGCTGCTGGAATGCCCTGTTGCTACGAGATCAGTTGGAGGTATCAGACTGGACACTTCCAGGCCCTTCTGTTGGTGACGTCACTGAAGATGGGGTAGTTGCATCCTGCCAGCCTCCATTAGTCTGTGAAAAGAAACAAGTAGCTCAGAGCAAGGAATGGAGTGAGTACAATGCTAATTGACAATTGTACTGACAAGGTCACTGAAACTCACATTTATACATTTAAGCAGTTTGGAAACCACTTAAAATGCCTCTTAAAAAATGATTTTATGTCAGTACTGGTGAATTAACTCCCCCTGTCCCTCCAAGTGTCAGCATCAAGCAAGAACTTGAATTTATTTAACACTTTTCACGTCCTCAAGATATTCCAAAGTGCCTCCTGACCAAGGTGTTAGTGCTGAAGTGTAGTCGCTGTTGTAATGTAGGGAAACGTGGAAGCAAATTTGCACACAGCAAGATCCCACAAATAGCAAAACGATAATTGACCAGATAATCTGCTTTTTGGTGCTTGTTCAGGGATGAATGTTGGCTAAGACACCAGGGAGAACCACCAACCACATACCCCACATCCCCCCTCCCCCTCCATCGACTAGCTATTCTTCAGTGTGGTACTGAGGGAATGCTGGATTTCTGGAGGTGATGTCTTCTGGACCAGACATGAAACTAAGGCTGTGCCTCCCTCCTCAGGTGGATGTGAAAGATCCCACAACACTGAGCAGGTGGAGCTCTCCTGGGCTTTGATGTACTCTTATTCTTCAAACAGCACCATCACATTAAACTGGTCATTTATCTCACTGGTCATTTCTGAAATCTTGCTGTGTTCAAATTGACTGCCACCTAAAACAACAAAAACTTGCATTTATATTGTGCCTTTAACAGAATAAAACATCCCAAGACACTTCACAGGAGTATTCTAAAACAAAATCTGACACCGAGACACGAAAGGAAACATTAGGGCGGCTGACTAAAAGCTTAGCTGAAGAGGAAAAAGGTAGAGGGGGAAGAGGTTTAGGGATGGGATTCCAGTTCTTGGACCTTTGACAGCTGAAGGTACAGCCGTCAACGGTGGAGCAATTAAAATCGTCTCACCTAAATTAAAACAGTGATTGAAGCATTCAGGACATGATAAGCTGCAAGATAAGTGGTGGGTTTTCTTTCAGTGTCCTACTGTTTCCTTTAGACAACCCCAATATCACACACAATCCCCCAGCTGGTACAGCGAGTAGTTGGGGTGCTTCTGGTCTTCTTATCTTCCTGTGCTCTGGAGCCAACTAATTGCCCAGGACAGGGTGAGCCAGGGGAAAGGGGACCCTGCACCTCCACCAGGAAGTGCAGCTGGGATTTGGAACTTGGGACAATGCTAGGAGTTTGTTGGGGAAGTCATTGAGCATCACATGACACCACCCAATGCCGTCCAGCATTATAAAACAGGACCAGTGGATAAATGAAGTCCTACCAGCCAGTCTCAGCCTCACCGCAATCAAAGAGAGAAAGAACGGGAGGGAGAAAGAAAATGATCTGTTAGGCTGATCTTGTAAAAAAAAAACAACAACAGGTTCCATAATGCTCTTTACAGAGCAGAGCTCACTATACACAGTCTGATTCAGCTGTGGCTCAGTGGGTGGTGCTGTGGATGAATTTATTGCTGTTATCGGGACCTTGCTGTGTGTAAACTGGCTGCAGTGTTTGCTACCTTTACAACAATGACCTCGCTTCATTGGCTGTAAAGTGTTTGTGGGATATCCTGAGGTTATGAAAGGCACCATATCAACCCAAGTCAATTTTTTTTCCTGTGTGGATGCCCTCTTGGGTAATAAATAGTGTCAACATCCCATTGTTGTGGTTATCGGCATCCTTCCATGCACGTGAGATGCTGGCCATGCAGCAACTCCATTGGCGATGGGATAGTTTCACATGGTGCACTTCTGCTGATGGATGAAGAGACCAATGCGTGAGAGGCAGGTTCTGTCACAAGTGGTGGTTAACAGGTGTCGACATCCCAAGAACAAATAAAAATAAATGCAATGGTGCCAACCCAGTTCACAGATATTAGGTACTCTTGTTGCACTTGGACCATCTTTAGGGGTGGCGTACCACAACACTGAACCTTACAACCGTTACACATGATAGCTTGCGACCACTATTAGTAGCAACTGTTGTTATGCAGGAATGCTGCTTTATTTGGCAGTGTTGATTGTGGGAGGAATGTTAGCCAGGACACTTGCCCTGCTCTTCTGTGAATCCTATCACACGGGATCCCACCTCCGACAATATTTTTGCCCCCTCCTCCTAGTACCACACTGGCATATCAGCAGTAGGTTATTTGCTCAAGTGCCTGAGGTGAGGTTTGAACTCATACCTTTGAACTCAGACATGAGAGTACTAACTACAGAGCCCAGGCTGGCATTCTTGGGGAATTAATCCACTGGGGGACAGTCATGCTAATCACAACCTCTGAGTGGGAGCCTGATGCCGATTCACCTACCCCCGTGTCACTGTCACTTTGCCCTGTACACAGTCCTTTTAAAAAGTGAAACCAAACGGCTTATCATTGAAACCCTTTCCCAAAAGGTCAGGATGGAACAACTCTGCAAAGAGGCTATTACAACAAATTACTGCCTTCAAGATGGCAAGGTAAGTATAAGGGGCAGAAAGCGGAATCAATTTTGTGTCTGGAAAGCAGGCAGATTAAAGTGCACTGGGGACATTAGTCAAAATTTAAATGCCATTAGCTGAGCGGCAGTAGAAAAGGCCTCTTGGCAGCCTCTCATTTCAAAGCCTGTTATTTTATGGTAAGTACTGCCCGGCCCCGATCACAATCCATACACGCACACACATGCAATCAGAACAAGAGGGGGACAAATTCCGATAAAGTGCCCTCTTGGTGAGAGGATGCTTCCCTGTCAGTGCTCTAATTGCCCTCATTTCCTTTTTTTTTGCTGTTAAGACTGTATAAAAATTCCCACTTTGCTTGTCATCGCAGCTGATGGACAGGATCAGAGGAGTGTTTTACACCAGGATTGACAGTGGTGATTTGATGCTTCGGGGTTACAGTCCTCTGCGAGCTTCAGATCCTTGGAGACGGAAGCCATTTAACCCTGCGTAACCCTGCAAGGGTTATACAGCACACACACAGACACACACACACATTTATTTAGAAAACCCTCCTGGCTAGGTCATGGGACATTGACCCTTTAAAGGGATGATGGTCACGTGCCCTTTAATCTCGTCAGCCGCAGAGTTTGTGATAGATGTTCTCCAGAGTAATATTTACCACAGCTAATATTTCCCTCCAGTCATGGGGGTGTCCCCATTGTGTGCCTTTATCGAGTAGTTCTGCTATAGCCCTCTAAATTCTACATCATTCTCAGTGGGATAACAACGGCAGCTTGCATTTGTACAGCAACAGTAAAGCTGAAAAACATCCTGACGTTACATCAAATTTTACAGCACAGGAACAGGCCATTTGGCCCAACTGGTCTATGCCAGTGTTTATGCTCCATTGAAGGTGAAGTAAGGTGGGAGGAAGCTTATTAGCATAGTCTTTTATTCTTTCCTTCCTCATGTACTTAGCTAGCTTCCTCTTTAATACATCTGTGCATTGAGGCGTAAGGAGAAAAAAAATAGAAGGGAGCTTGTTATTCATTTACTCAGGGCACTGTGTATAATTCAGGTTTCCATTCCACAGAAAGGATATAGAAGCACTAGAGAAGTTGAAAAAAAAAATTACAAGGATGATGCCAGAACTGAGAGATTATAATCATCAGAACAGGTTTAAGTTCTTGTTTCTAGAAAAGAGAAGGCTGAGGGATGAACTCATTACGTCTTTTAAGATTGTGAAGGGGTTTGATAGGATAGACATAGAGAAGATGTTTCCACGTGGTGGAGATCAAAACTAGGGGCCATAAATATTAGATAGTCATCAATAAACCCAGAGTGTTGGAATATCAAACTTGCTACCACATGGAGTGATTGAGGAAAATAGCATAGAGGCATTTAAGGGGAAGCTAGATAAGTACATGAGGGAGAAAGGAATAGAAGGATATGCAGAAAGGGTGAGATGGAGTAAGGTGGGAAGAGATTTGTGTGGAGCAGAAACACTGACATGGAGCTACTGGGCCAAGTGGCCTGTTTCTGTGCAGTAAACCTGAATAATTAGTGTCCTTCCTTGAATCCTGCTCTCTACCTTGAAACATCTGATCAGAGGCAAACATGTTTTCCAGAAATTCAGTGGCATCATGTAGGGGCGGCACAGTGGCGCAATGGTTAGCACCGCAGCCTCACAGCTCCAGTGACCCAGGTTCAGTTCTGGGTACTGCCCGTGTGGAGTTTGCAAGTTCTCCTTGTGACCACGTGGGTTTTCGCCGGGTGCTCCGGTTTCCTCCCACAGCCAAGGACTTGCAGATTGATAGGTAAATTGGCCATTGTAAATAGCCCCTAGTGTAGGTAGGTAGTAGGGAATATGGGATTACTGTAGGGTTAGTATAAATGGGTGGTTGTTGGTCGGCACAGACTCGGTGGGCCGAAGGGCCTGTTTCAGTGCTGTATCTCTAAATAAAATAAAATAATTTAAATGTATGGTGAGCACTGCCCATTCACGAGGCTGATGGATGTTAGTGCGTAGGGGGACGGGAGGCTTGAATTCTACACAACACATCTGCTCCCAGGTTGGACTCCAGGCAGTACATTTAAAGTGAAACGCACAGCAGCAGAACATGGCAAAAGGGGCATGGATAAGTGGGCAGACTGCTCCCTTTCCAACAAGTTGCTTTCACACAAACTTGGCTTTCCACCTTGGGAGAACATGCTGCAATCAGTACGAATGTTTTCCAGTAACCACCGCACAGAACAAAGGAATCGTTAAGGCCTTCTCTGCGGAGTGTCACTGACACCTCAGTGCCCCTGCACTAGGCAGTGGGGGAAAGTCAGCCAGGGCCCCACTCTCAATTGTTATTCAGTAATCTCAATGTGAGTAGACTTCAAGTGAAGAAAGCATACGTCTCTGTAGAGTGTTTCACTGTTTTTCTGGTAATTTTGGTGTACCTCGATTCAAAGTTAGCATGTTGCTTTTTATATTTTTTAAAAGGTATCAAAAGGTGTGAGAGGGCGCGCGTCTCTTCACAAGACCTGCCAGGTGGTTTTATGTTTGTAACTGTTGGGTTTCATTCTCCTCTGAATTAACACAAGAACTTTGTAGGAAAAGCCTATTTGTTTGGTCTGTGTAGCTTGTGCCTGTTGATACAAAAATCTATCAGGCCAAACCAGTGCAGCAAGAAATACAGGCATAAATAGGACTGGGTTCCCAGGGCTTTGTGGATCTGGTTTCCAGGGCTTACAAGCTTCCTGTTGCCCGCAGACAGTAGGTTGGACGCTCCTACTTTGCACAACCATATTGCTGGACTTCACAGATTAAAAACTGCCAAAAAAAACATGTGATTCATTCCATCAACCAGTTCTGGGATTAGACCCTAACTGTGAAACTGGGAATTTTAATGAACAGCACCCAATACCAGTGTATTCTTGTTCTGATTAAACTGGGCTTCCACTTAACAAGAATTGACTGCACTGCTTGCAATTAAGACAGTGACAGTAAAGACAGTTACATAGAAGGCAGATGCTGAGCACAGTCTGTGGATGTCAGCCAGTCTCTATGTTGCTGTCATTTCTTGGAGGCAAAATTTAGTGTGTGCCTTTTTTTAATTCTTTAAACCAATTTGCAAAATGCTCATCCACTCAGTCATGTGGAGTGTGTGCACTGCATGCATAGTGACTGCAGGAGAAACAGACCTTAAGGTGTGAGCTGCCCACTACAGACACTCAGTAGTCCACTATATGCCGCAGAGTAGTTATTGTCTGACAGCACTATTCATACGATCACCCACCTGCCCAACATTAGCAGCACCAGACTGACTCTTCTCCTCTCTAAATACTTCCGGGGGGAAATGGATAAGGTCTGAAAGCGGGTGCAGGGATCACAATGTGGGATTAACCCCCACGCCTCTTCCTTTCAAAGCAGGCAGTGCACAAACTTCGTGCTACCTGCTTATTTATATGATTGCAGCATGCAGCCAGTGGTGTTGTTGAGTGGCTAAATGCCAAAGTCGTGAGAGGCTAGCATGAGTTCAAGCTAGCCTGTGCTATTTAAAGCCAGCCTCCACCTCTTAAAGGGAAGGTGGATTTTGGGTGCAGCAGGTGCTAGAATTCATTATACAAGTGGCTTTAACCTGGGAAACACAAAGGAGTGGCAGAACATGGCAGACATCGGGTTCTAAGGTCCTCTGCTGCAGCACTGGAGGCCTTGGTGCAGGAGGTTGACAGGAGGAGAGAGATCCTCTATCCACAGGGGGCTAGGAGACCCTCCAAGAAGGCAATGGGTGCAGATAGCTGTGGAGGTCAATGCCAGCAGTGTAGACCTGAGGACCTGGATGCAGTGCTGCAAGAAGTTCAATGATCTCACGCAAGTGGTCAAGGTCAGTGAATGTATCTTCAAATACCATATCTTATCAACTGCACCACTAACCTCAGCAACTGCTCAATGTACCACACTCCCTTCACTCACCAACAACAATCTCTACCAATCATAACTGATACATAAAATTAATAGCTTCACCTCACCCTCACGCATTTAGCACTGCTGCAAGCCTCACAGCCACATCCCACAACTTTCACACACAGCCAGCTATTCAACCATGACACTCACATCACCCAAACACATTGCTCCACACTTCAGTCTCTCTTGTAGGACACAGTGGCGCACAACTGAAGGCAGCAACACCTAACTGGTGGGGAACAGGCATGGCTGCATGTCCTTACCCGAGAGAGGAGACCATACTCACCATCGCTGGGGTGGCCGTGAGTGATTCTGTGATCAGCGGTGGAGTTAAAAGGATTGAAGATGACAGAATGCTCATACCTAATCCTCTTTCTTCATGTCCCCTTCTCTCTCATTTCACAATCTCTTCTGATTCCCAAACTGCAGAAGGTGTAAGCATCTAGCTCTTACTTTCCAGCAATCCTGCCCTTGTAGCTTTCTCCTTTCAGATACCCAAGAGTTGCCACCTGGTCAGTCAGTGTCACGGCAGTGTGACGTCAGAGAAGAAGAAACTGATGATGATGAAATGCCATCACTTGTTGTCACCCTCACAGCTAACAGCTCAGATACTGGCACTGCTTACTTTCGAAGGTGGCATAGAGGTTGGATCTGCAGATGGTGAGTCACCAGGCAGGAGTCACCTGCAGCTGGCGAAGGGGGAAAGGATTGCATGGTGCCTGTTCCATGGGAGGGGGGGGGGGTTTGAGGTTGCACACGGGTTCAGCTGCAGAGGACTCAGATGAGGACTTCAATGGGGTGGCGTATAGAAAAAGGCTGATGGGAATGCACACAGAGATGCTTGGTGTATTGATAGGCCGGCCAGACAGCCTACTTTCACAGTCAAGGGGCATGGAGGAGTCCGGCTCCAGCTTGGCACAAAGCTTCACACAGAACTTGGATCCCATCCTTTCCAGTGTGAACGTACTGGCCAACTCCATGAGAACACTTGCTGACACACCCATGATGCAGGGTCTGATGGCCGATGTCTCAGCTTCCAATGCAGCACAAGCAGAAGCCACCCAACGACTGGGTGCTAGAGTAGAAGCTCAGACTGAGGTCATGAAATCTCAGCTTGGTGCCATGCAAGCTCAGACTGCTGCCATCACAGTGCTCAAATGGGGTTTTCAGGGTCTCACAGCAGTCCAGCAATATGTCCTCCAACACATTGTTAGGAATTCTGAGACACTGCTGTCCTCTCTCAGGATGACAACCTTTGTGCTCTCACCACTGTCACTTCACCAGTGTCTTTGCTGTTGCCTGTCTGCCAGCCCAGACTTTTGCCACCCATGCTGAGATGGTGCAGTCCGAAGCCAGGCCTTCTAGGCCCAGAGCTGCTTGCACACATCCTGCAAGGCCATCGGCAGCCTCCCCCACTGAAAGGCAGCAGCAATCCACCAGGCTTGCTGCAGCCACTGGGGTAGCACTGTGTAGGAGCATTAGGACAGGCAAAGTCACCCACAAGACAGGCACTAAGGGAATACACAAGGGTGATCAGTTAACTTTTGTATAAAATATTGAATGATTTGAAAAAGTTGATTTGGAATATTTGTTTGGTTTTGGCTTTATTTCAGCATTGTGGCCAAGAGGACGCTGTGATGGACAGTAACAGAGGAAAAGTAAGATATGGGATTGCTGTTGAATGGTGATTTGGGGTTGTGTTCTTTTTTTTTATCCTTTCTTGGAATGTGGGTGTCACTGGCTAGGCCAGCATTTATTACCCATCCTTAATTGCTCTTGAGAAGGTGGTGGTGAGCTGCCTTCTTGAACCACTGCAGTCCATGTGGGGTAGGTACACCCACAGTGCTGTTAGGAGGGAGTTCCAGGATTTTGACACAGTGACAGTGAAGGAATGGCAAAATAGTTTGAAGGCAGGAAGGTGTATGGTTTGGAGGGAAACTTGTAGACGGTGGTGTTCCCAAGCATCAGCTGTTCTTGTCCTTCTAGGTGGTAGAGGTTGTGGGTTTGGAAGGTGCTGTCAAAGGAGCCTTGTTGAGTTGCTGCAGTGCATCTTGTAGATGGTACACACTGCTACTACTGTGTGTCGGTGATGGAGGGAGTGAATGTTGAATACTGATGGGGTGCCAATCAAGTGGGCGGCTTTATCCCGGATGGTGTCAAACTTCTTGAGTTTTGTTGGAGCTACACACATCCAGGCAAGTGGAGAGCATTCCCTCATGTTCCTATGGGGAGATGGTGATGTAGTGGTAATGTTGCTGGGCTAGTAATCCAGAAGCCTAGGCGAATGTCGTGGGGACATGGGTTCAAATCCCACCACAGTGGGAGAATGTAAATTCAATTAATTAACAGAAATCTGGAATTGAAAGCTAATCTCAGTAATGGTGCCACAAAACAATTATCAATTGTTGTTAAAAAACCCATCTGATTCACTAATGGAAGGACATCTACCAACCTTACGTGGTCTGGTTTATATGTGATTCCAGACCCACAACAATGTGGTTGACTCTTACATGCCCTATGAAATGGCCAAGCAAACCACTCAGTTCAAGGGCAATTAGGGATGGGCAACAAATGCTGCCCTTGCCAGTGATGCACACATCCCTTGAACGAATAAAAACACTCCTGATTTATGCCTTGTAGATGATAGACAGACTTTGTGCGGGTCAGGAAGTGAGTTACTTGCTGCAGAATTCTCAGCCTCTGAGATGCTGTTGTAGACACAGTATGTATATGGCTACTCCAGTTCAGTTTCTGGTCAATGGTAACCCCCAGGATGTTGACAGTGGGGGATTCAATGATGGTAATGCCATTGAATGTCAAGGGGAAGATGGTTAGATTCTTTCTTGTTAGAGATGGTCGTTGCCCCTGGCACTCGTGTGGTGCAAATGTTACTTGCCACTTATCAACCCAAACCTGAATGTTATTCAGGTCTTGCTGCATATGGACATGGACTGTTTCAGTATCTTAGGAATCGCGAATGGTGCTGAACATTGTGTAAACATCCCCATTTCTAACCTTATGATGGAGGGAAGGTCATTGATGAAGTAGGTGAAGATGGTTGGGCCTAGGACATTACGCTGAGGAACTCCTGCAGTGATGTCCTGGAGCTCAGATGATTGACCTCCAACAACCAAAACCATCTTCCTTTGTGCTAGGTATGACTCCAGCCAGTGGAAGGTTTTCCCCTAAATCCCATTAACTCCAGTTTTGCTAGGGCTCCTTGATGCCATACTCAGTCAAGGGCAGTCACTCTCACCTCACTTCTTGAGTTCAGCTCTTTCGTCCATGTTTGAACCAAGGCTGTAATGAGGTCAGGAGCTGAGTGGCCCTGGCGGAACCCAAACTGAGCATCACTAAGCAGGTTATTGCTGAGTAACTGCCACTTGATAGCACTGTTAACGGCACCGCCCATCACTTGGTTAATGATTGAGAGTAGACTGATGGGGCAGTAATTGGCCGGGTTGGATTTGTCCTGCTTTTTGTGTACAGGATATACCTGGGCAATTTTCCACATTGTTGGGTAGATGCCAATGTTGTAGCAATTGCCAGGATGTTGCCAGGACCCATAGCCTTTGCAGTATCCAGTGCCTTCATCGTTTCTTTATATCATGTGGAGTGAATCGAATTGGCTGAAGACTGGCAGCTGTGATGTTGGGGACTTCAGGAGGAGGCCGAGATGGATCATCAACTCGCACTTCTGGCTGAAGATGGATGCAAATGCTTCAGCCTTGTCTTTTGCACTGATGTGCTCAGCTCCCCCATCATTGAGGATGGGGATGTTTGTGGAGCCTCCCCCTCCTGTTATTGTTTAATTGTCCACCATCATTCACAACTGGATGTGGCAGGACTGCAGAGCTTAGATCTGATCTGTTGTTTGTGGGATCGCTTAGCTCTGTCTATTGCATGCTGCTTCGGCTGTTCAGCATGTATCTCGTTCTGTGTTGTAGCTTCACCAGGTTGACACCTCATTTTGAGGTATGCCTGGCGCTGCTCCTGGCATGCCCTCCTGCACTCTTCATTCAACCAGGGTTGATATCCTGACTTGATGGTAATGGTAAAGTGGGGAATATGCTGGACCATGAGGTTACAGATTGTGGTTGAATACAATTATGCTGCTGCTGATGGCCCACAGCACCTCATTGATGCTCAGTTTTGAGTTGCTAGATCTGTTCGAAATCTATCCCATTTAACACAGTGGTAGTGCCACACAACACGATGGAGGGTATCCTTAATGTGAAGACGGGACTTCGTCTCCACAAGGACTGTGCGGTGGTCACTCCTATCAATACTGTCATGGACAGATGCATCTGCGACAGGTAGATTGATGGGGACGAGGTCAAGTAGGTTTTTCCCTCTTGTTGGTTCCGTCACCACCTGCTGTAGGCCCGTCTTGCAGCTATGCAGGACTCGGCCTGCTCGGTCAGTAGTGGTGCTACCAAGCCACTCTTGGTGATGGGCATTGAAGTCCCCCACCCAGAGTACATTCTGCACCCTTGCTACCCTCAGTGTTTTCTCCAAGTGGTGTTCAACATGGAGGAGTACTGATTAATCAGCTGAGGGGGGCGGTAGGTGGTAATCAGCAGAAGGTTTCCTTGCCCGTGTTTGTCCTGATGCCATGAGACTTCATGGAGTCCGCAGTCAATGTTGAGAACTCCCAGGGCAACTCCCTCCCGACTGTATCCCACTGTGCTGCCACCTCCGGTGGGTCTGTCCTGCTGATGGGACAGGACATACCCGGGGATGGTGATGGTAGTGTCAGGGACATTATCTGCAAGGTTTGATCCCATGTGTATGACTACGTCAGGCTACTGCTTGACTAGTCTGTGAGACAGTTTCCCAATTTTGGCACAAGCCCCCAGATGTTAATAAGGAGGACTTGGCAGGGTCGAAAGGGCTGGGTTTGCCATTGTCATTTCCGGTGCCCAGGTTGATGCCAAATGGTCCGCTTTTAGACTTTTCTGTAATGGTTTGGTACAACTGAGTGGCTTCCTAGGCCATTTCAGAGGGCAGGTAAGAGTCAATCACATTGCTGTGGGTCTGGAGGCACATGCGGGCCAGACCAGGTAAGGACGGACGATTTTGTTCCCTAAAGGTCATTAGTGAACCAGATGGGATTTTACAACAATCGACAATAGTTTCACCATTACTGAGTCTAGCTTTTTTTTTATTCCAGATTTATTAATTGAATTTAAAGATTTTAACCCATGTCCCCAGAGCATTAACCTCAGCCTCTGGATTGCTAGTCCAGTGAGGTTATCACTACTCCACCACTGCCCCAAAACTGGTTCACTGGTACCAAAGTCAGTTGAGCTGATCACGACACCCCAGCCTGAACAGAGATGTATCGGTTGCCTCCTTCCTTCCTCCTCCTTCTCCTCAGCTGATTGCCATATACCTGGTAGCAAGGGCAGTGCCCTCATGAGGTTGTGCAGGATGCTGCACACCACCATGAATCGTAAAACACACTCTGGCATATAGACTTTCTGGGGGTCTGCGAAAGAATGTGAATGGGACCCATTGCTGTGATGGCACAGTAAGATCAGGTGTGTGCTGTTGGCTGTTGGTTTGAGTTCCTTTGTCCACTCGAGCAGCGCAGCCAAGAGCTCGCCCACTATGGAGTTCGATGTCCTGTGCCAGGGCCTGGTGCACTCGCACAGTAAGCAATCTCTGGGCCAGCATTGGGCCCGAGGCAACTCTGGAAACAAACATGTAACCAGATTAGCATGATATCGAACTGACTGACAATCCCAAGAGAGGACACGAGAGGCCCCAGGGACACCGGGACTGAATTCTCAGGGCTGGTGCTAGGGGAAGAGTAGGAAGAAGCTGCCATGTCAGCTTCGTTCAGGGGCCTGGAAAGACAATCAAGCCAAACTTTGTTCACTGAGTGTGACAGCTGGACCTATAGTGGAGGTTTACACCTGAAATGGTGTCAGGGTCCCAATAGGAGCTACCCAGCCTAATCCCACTCCACCAAAAGCAGGGAGGTGTGATGAGTGAGGTATTCAACAGGCATGTGGCTCAAAGTCTAGGGTTACCTTTCAGCTGAATGGAGGATCAAAGTTTTCACATCATCACTCACATCAATATATTGGACAGCCCTGACAAAATGTCATGCAAGTCTCTAACAGGAGGACACTGATGAACTTTAGATTTAGAAATGTAAAAGTTCAAGGAGTTTATGGTATATTAAGTCAGGTGGTGGGGGGGACGGGGCAGGGGTCTCCATGCTTACTAATCCATTCGAAAAGGGGTTCTTCAACTAAAAGGTTTGAGAATTACTGTTCTAAGTCTTTCAATGCCAACAATATAAGAACAGGAGGAGGCCATTCAGCTCCTAGAGCCTGTTCTACCATTCAAATAAATCATGGCTGATGTTTATCCTAACTCTAACCACTTGCCTTGTTTTTGTAACCCTTAATACCCTTGTCTAACAAAAATCTATCAATCACAGTTTTGAAATTTTCAATTGATCTCCAGCCACAACAGTTTTTCGGTGGAAAGTATTCCAGATTTCCACTATCCTTTGTGTGAAGATGTGCTTTGTGATATCACCCTGAATGGCCGAGCTCTAATTTTAAGGTTATGGCTCCTTGTTCTAGACTCCCCCCTACCAGAGGCAATAGTTTCTCTCTATCTACCCTATTGAATCCTTTAATCATCTTAAACACCTCAACTGGATCATCCCATAATCTTCCATATTCAAGAAAAAACAAGATTCCGTGCAACCTACCCTTTTAACCCCGGTTTTATTCTGGTGAATCTGTGCTGCACCCACTCTAAGGCCAATATAACCTTCCTGAATTGCAGTGCCCAGAACTAAATGCACTACTCCAGATGGGATCGGTGTACGGCTTGCCGGGGGAGCTTAACCCAACTTGCCTTTTCTCCTCCCTATGTCAACAACTTTCACCTTCTCCCTCTCCAACAGTTTGCTTCTCCTTCCATCACACGCTAAAACCTCGCCTTCCTCCTTTCCCAGTGCCAACAACTTGCCCCTTCTCCCTTGTAGCACCAACATATTGCTCCTAACATCTATCCCTCAATGGCAGTCTCCATTTCCATGAAGGAAATTATATTGCTTGCTTTTCTCTTCATTTGTATCTTTCAAGATTTTTGATTGTAGAAAAGCTAATGGCACAGATGGGTAGGTAATCATCTTTTGATTGACCGATCTGAACAACCAACAGCCCATCTATTCCTGTCAACCACAATCAGATGGAACCCTGTCATCAGGCCCAATATGTCTCACCTCTACTGACAGGGTAAGGAGTGAAACACCTTAGAAATAAGCTCAAGTCCAAGCTCCACTGTTAAATGTTCACTCCAATAGGGCAACAATCACTGTAAATATCCACTGTAGCAATTCATTAGTTGCAGTGAAGCTACCAGCCGAGATTGGATAGGTGATCATGGGGAAACTCTAGATTATTTGGTCTTTGCTCAAAAACCAACATATTTCCCATTTTGTATCATGATGATTTTGCAACAAATTTAGTAAAGATATGAAGTTTTCAGAGGCCTGTCTGAAGAATCAGATAGTTATTGTCATCTTATCCTTGTCAACCAGGGCTGTCCCATCTGAATGCAAAGTATGGACCAGACTGAGCCACCACAAGGGATCAAAGGTAAGTCCCACTGCTACTGTTCTAAATGTGTCAAAACTTATGGAAACCATAGTGACTGAACACCATCTCAACTTAGTATGTGGTTGCTAATTTGGCATCAGGTAAAAGCAATCAACTTACAATACTCTCCACTTCATAGATGAGGAATGGAAAGACTTTCTCACTGGATCACTAACAATCAGGGTATGATAAGGACCATAATTCAGAGACAGTCACTGCACTAACATATAATAAGGCCCATTATCTCAATTCGTATGAATAGATGTACAGGCATGCATGTGACTCAGTGGTGAAAGGAAGAGATGAAAAGTGACGGGAAGAGAGAGGTAGAGGAATGGAAGGCAAGGAATAAAGGCAACTGATTCAGCCTTTATTCAGAGACAGGCAGGTGTCAAATAATATTAAGCTTAAATTAGAACAGAGCTCCGAAACTAAGGTTGTAAATCTGGACAAAGCAAATGATGCAGGTATGAGGAGTGAGTGGCTAAAATGGATTGGGAAACTAGATTAGAAGATAAGACAGTAGATAGGCAATGGCAAACATTTAAAGAGTTAATTCATAATTTGAAACGGATTGTAAATTCCCTTAAGGAATAAACACCCTACAGAAAGAAGTGTTCCAACTGCGGCTAACAAGACGTTAAAGATAGTTTTAGTTTAAAGGAAGAGGCTTATAATGTTGTCAAAAAAATCAGTATGCCTGAGGATTGGGGGATTTTAGAATGCAGCAATGAATGACAAAAATGCTGATAATGCAAAAGAAAATAGAATACAAGAGTAAACTGGCTAGAGACATAAAAACAGATTGTAAAAACTTCTATAGGTATGCAAAAGAAAGAGATTAGCTAAAGCAAACATGGGTCTCTAACAGACAGAGACAGGAGAAATTACAATAAGGAATAAGGAAATGGCAAGGATGTTAAATGAATACTTTGTATGTGTCTTCATGGTAGAAAACACAAAAAACATTCCAGAAATAATGGAGAACCACGGCTCTAGTGGGATTAAGAGATTTAAGGATATTAGTACTGGTAAACAAATAGTACTGGAGAAATTAATAGGAATAAAAGCTAACAAATCCCTGGACCGGATGGCCAAATTCCTAATGTTTTAAAAGAGGCGGCTACAGAGATCGTGCTGCATTGGTTTTGGTCTTCCAGAAATCCCTAGATTCGAGAACATGGATTGAAAGGTAACAAATATAACCCCTGTTCTAGAAAGGAGGGAGAGAACAAAACCAGGGAACTATTGGCCAGTAGTCTGAACATTCATGATAAAAAAAATTTCGAGTTCATTTTCGGGAAGTGATAGCAGGGCACTTAGAATATTATAATATGATTTGGCAGAGTCAACATGTATCTATGAAAGGGAAATTGTGTTTGACAAATCTGTTAGAGTTTTTCTGAGGATGTAACTAGTAGGATGGATAAGGGAGAACCAGTGGATGAAGTATATTTGGATTTTCAAAAAGAATTTGATAAGGTGTCGCACAAGAGGTTCTTATACAAAATCAGGGCTCATGCAAATAATACATTAGCATGGATTGAGATTAGTTAAAGGACAGAAAACAAAGAGTAGGACGAAATGGGTGTTTTTCAGGTCAGCAGCCAAAAGCTAAAGTGGTTCCACAAGGATTGGTGTTTGATCCTCAGCTATTTATAAATTGTAGCAATGACATAGATGAGGGGACCTAGTGTAATGTATCCAAATTTGCCGGTAATACAAAGTTAGACAGGAAAGGAAGATGTCGGTAGGATGCATAAAGGCCACAATGGGATGTAGGCAGGTTAAGTGAGTGGGCAAGAACGTGGCAGAGGAAATGAAATGCGGATAAATGTGAAGTTATCCACTTTGGTAGGAAAAACAGAAAAGCAGAATTTTCTTTTAAATAGTGACACTGGGAAATGTTGGTATTCAGTGTGATATGGGTATCATAGAACAGTACAGCACAGTACAGGCCCTTCGGCCCACGATGTTGTGCCGAACCTTTAACCTACTCAAGATCTAAGTAACTACCTACCCTTCATTCTACTATCATCCATGTACCTATCCAAGAGTCGCTTAAATGCCCCTAATGTATCTGCTTCTACTACCACCGCTGGCAGCGCATTCCACGCACCCACCACTCTCTGTGTAAAGAACCTACCTCTGACATCTCCCCGAAACCTTCCTCCAATCACCTTAAAATTATGCCCCCTGGTGATAGCCCTTTCCGCCCTGGGAAAAAGTCTCTGACTATCCACTCTATCTATGTCTCTCATCATCTTGTACACCTCTATCAAGTCACCTCTCATCCTTCTTCGCTCCAATGAGAAAAGCCCTAGCTCCCTCAATCTTTCTTCGTAGGACATGCCCTCCAGTCCAGGCAGCATCCTGGTAAATCTCCTCTGCACCCTCTCTAAAGCTTCCACATCCTTCCTATAATGAGGCGACCAGAACTGAACACAATATTCCAAGTGTGGTCGAACCAGGGCCTTATAGAGCTGCAGCATAACCTCGCGGCTCTTAAACTCAATCCCCCGTTAATGAAAGCCAACACACCATACGCCTTCTTAACAACCCTATCAACTTGGGTGGCAACTTTGAGCGATCTATGGACATGGACCCCAAGATCCCTCTGTTCCTCCACACTACCAAGAATCCTGTCTTTAAGCCTGTATTCCGCATTCAAATTCGACCTTCCAAAATGAATCACTTCACACTTTTCCAGGTTGAACTCCATCTGCCACTTCTCAGCCCAGCTCTGCATCCTGTCAATGTCCCGTTGCAACCTACAACAGCCTTCCACACTATCCACAACTCCAGCAACCTTCATGTCATCGGCAAACTTGCTAACCCAGCCTTCCACTTCCTCATCCAAGTCATTTATAAAAATCACAAAGAGCAGAGGTCCCAGAACAGATCCTTGTGGAACACCACTGGTCACCGAGCTCCATGCTGAATACTTTCTATCTACTACCCCCTCTGACTTCTATGGGCCAGCCAATTTTGTATGCAGACAGCCAACTTTCCCTGTATCCCATGCCTCCTTATTTTCTGAATGAGCCTACCATGGGGAACCTTATCAAACGCCTTCCTTCTTCCTCTTGACTAGCTGTTCCACATCTCTTGTCATCCAAGGTTCCTTCACCCTACCATCCCTTCCCTGCCTCATCGGGACAAACCTATCCAACAGTCGCAGCAAGTGCTCCCTAAACAACCTCCACATTTCTGTCGTGCATTTCCCTGAGAACATCTGTTCCCAATTTATGCTCCCCAGTTCCTGCCTAATAGCATTGTAATTCCCCCTCCCCCAATTAAATATTTTCCCATCCCTTCTGCTCCTGTCCCTCTCCATGACTATAGTAAAGGTCAGGGAGTTGTGATCACTATCACCGAAATGCTTTCCCACCGAGAGATCTGCCACCTGGCCTGGTTCGTTGCCAAGCACCAAGTCCAATATAGTCTCCCCTCTAGTCGGCCTATCTACATATTGAGTCAGAAAACCTTCCTGGACACACCTGACAAAAACTGCTTCTTCCAAACTATTTGCACTAAGGAGGTTCCAATCAATAGTAGGGAAGTTGAAGTCACCCATGACAACAACCGTAGGTTGTTACTTCTGCACCTTTCCAAAATCTGCCTCCCAATCTGTTCCTCCATGTCTCTGCTGCTATTGGGGGGTCTATAGAAAACTCCCAACAAAGTGACTGCTCCTTTCCTGTTTCTGACTTCCACCCATAATGACTCAGTAGACAAACCCTCCTCGACGACCTCCCTTTCTGCAGCTGTGATACTATCCCTGATTAACAATGCCACTCCCCCACCTCTTTTACCTCCCTCCCTATTCCTTTTGAAACATCTAAACCCTGGAACATCCAACATCCATTCCTGCCGTTGTGATATCCACGTCTCCGTAATGGCCACAACATCGTAGCTCCAAGTACTGATCCATGCTCGAAGTTCATCACCCTTATTCCTGACACTTCTTGCGTTAAAATAGACACACTTCAACCCATCATACTGGCTGCAACTTTGCCCTGTCAACTGTCTAACCTTCCTCACAGACTCTCTGCACTCTGTATCTGCCTGTTCAACAGCTACCCCATCCACTGATCCGTGGCTCCGGTTCCCATCCCCCTGCCAAACTAGTTTAAACCCTCCTGAAGAGCTCTAGCAAACCTCCCGCCCAGGATATTGGTGCCCCTCCAGTTCAGATGCAACCCGTCCTTCTTGTACAGGTCCCACCTTCCCCAGAAGGTATCCCAATGATCCACATATCTGAATCCCTCCCTCCTACACCAGTTCTGTAGCCACGTGTTCAGCTGCACTCGCTCCCTGTTTCTAGCCTCACTAGCACGTGGCACCGGTAACAATCCTGAGATTACTACTCTGCTCGTCCTGCCTTTCAGCTTCCAACCTAACTCCCTATATTCACTTTTCAGGTCCTCATCCCTTTTCCTAGCTATGTCATTGGTACCGATATGTACCACGACCTCTGGCTGCTCCCCCTCCCCCTTAAGAATCCTATAGACTCGATCCGAGACATCCCTGACCCTGGCACCTGGGAGGCAACATAGCATCCGGGAGTCTCGTTCGCGACCACAGAATCTCCTGTCTGTTCCTCTAACCATTGAATCTACTATCACTATCGCTCTCCTATTCTCCCCCCTTCCCTTCTGAGCCACTGAGCCAGGCTCAGTGCCAAAGACCTGGCCACTGTGGCTTTCCCCTGGTAGGTCATCCCCCCCAACCATATCCAAAACAGTATACGTATTATTGAGGGGAACAGCCATCCTTGTACATTAATTCACCGTAAGGTAACATACAGGTCTAGCAAGTTAGGAGATCAGCCAGGATCTCAGTGAATGGCAGTGCAGGCTCAAGGGGGCTACTCCAGTTCCTATGTTGCTGTGAATTTTGGGTCTAATATGCCTATCTGCTGCTAAAAATCTCAGACCTTTTTATTCCTTGTCTCCCAGAATTTTCATGTTTTTTCACTGTGCACTTGCTTCAAATGTTTACCTTTTGTTTAGTTGATATTCAGTGTTTTCATGGTTCCCTCCCACTGCTTGATTATTCATCGGAACCATCTTGAAATGACAACACTCATGGACACACATAACCACTACTGTGGCGAGCATTTGCAGAACCAGCAACTTGTAGCCAGGAGAGGTGAGACCAGTTTAAGCTCCCTGTCAGAGGCTCTGCCTCTGTTTATTAATTGTTAAGGACAATCCAGTTGCTCATTTGAACCCGTTACTCTCTTTCACCAGATGTGGAGTTCACTGATGGAGGCAGGAGGGGCTTTAAAAAAATATCAACGGGCATACACAAAGCTTGGCAACATGGTCGGCTACCGACTTCTAATGTGCCAACCATCAACCCTATAGTTCTGTGGGCAACCGACATGCTGGGGTGGATCAAAGGCCTTAGAAAAAGACAGCCATATTTGGATTGGGTTGCCTTTTCTTCCAATGCTCTACTTGGCTCAAGGGTCATTTCCATACACAAAGGTAACTTGTTGCAACAACGTGTCAGATTGATATCTGTGGAGCAGAAGTTGTCCAAGTGAAATCCCTGTGGACATCTGTGGCCCCTGAGCCTTGGCAGTCCACCCCACCAAGCCTGAACATAGGTTCTATTTCTGCCTATCTGTTTTACTCACTACTTTGTGCTGTTTTAATTTAGTAGTCCTGCAGGTTTGTTACTTTTTTTAATGCTGTTGTCCAATTTTTGGATGGACGGCAAATCAGAAGATCTAAGCACTGAGATTCCTGTTGCCAGAGGAGCAGAAAGGCTGATTTCCACTCATGCAGGAACGCAGGAGTTTGGGGAGAACCTGGTTACAACAGGTTTATGTCCCATTTGTCATGCTGCTTTAACTTCTGATTGGTGGTGAGAGGCGGAGGGGTTGGTGTGGTGCTCTGGATGGACCTTCCTCTGTATATTAAGGTAGCATGCCTGGGTGAGTTCTCTGGGAAGTTCTTCCCATTTTATTCTGCCCTTAAGAGGCCTCAGCTACATCAGTTAAAGTGATCAAACTGGCTGTTGTTGCCAGGCCACAATGGGATTGAACCATATCACATAATGAGCTGTATATACTACTACTCCCTGTCACTCAAGCATTGAATCAGCTGGGAGAGCATTTCTTAATGTGAGCTTCAGCTGCTCCCAGTCTTTTGACTGCAGAATCTGACCATGGAATGAAATCTGCATTACAGGCGGATTGTGAGGGTTTATGTCGTGCATTGAGTCAGACTCTGGCTTTGCATCTCTCGGGCCTGAGTTCACATCTAATGCAGACTGATGGGATATCCTCGCTCTGTTGGTTTTAAAAGGTCCTTTGTGAAATGAGGCTGGGCAATCTCAATCCAGCTCCAGGTGAGTATGGATCAACAGCAGTAAATTGTCAGCCTCTGTCAGATAACCCATGGAACATAAGGAATAGGAGCAGGAGTAGGCCATTTGGCCCCTTGAGCCTGCTTCGCCATTCAATACAATCATGGCTGATCTTCTGCCTCAACTCCACTTTCTTGCCTGCTCCCCAGATTCCTTGATTCCATGAGAAATCAAAAGTGTATCAATCTTACTCTTGAATATACTCAATGATGGAGCACCCACAACCCTAAAATTCCAAAGATTCACAACCCACTGAATGAAGAAATTGCTCCTCATCTCAGTCCTAAATGATCGACCCTTTAAAAATGTGAAGAAAAGCATTTTTGGAAGAAAGAATGAGCAAAGGCAATATAAACTAAATGGAACAATATGCAGGAATAGAGATATCTGCGGGTTCGCATACACAAATCTTTGAAGGTGGCAGGACAAGTTGAAAAGGCTGCTTAAAAAAAAGGCTTACGAAATCCTTGGCTTTACTAACAGTGGCATAGAGTACAAAAGGAAGGTGGATATACTAAACCTTTATAAATCAATGGTTAGGTCTCAGCTGGTGTATGGGGTCCAATTCTATGCACCACTTCAGGAAGGATGTCAAGGCCTTGGAGAGAATGATACCAGGGACAAGGGACTTCTGTAATGCGGAGAGACTGGAGAAGCTGGGGTTATTCTCCTTAAAACAGAGAAGGTTAAGGGGAGATTTGGTAGAAGTATTCAAAATGATGAAGGGTTTTATAGAGTAGATAGGGAGAAATCATTTCCACTGGCGGAAGGGTCGATAACCAAAGGATGCAAAGGAAAGGTTTGCAGGACCGGTGGGGAAAAGAGCAGAGGAGTGGCACTAATTGAATAGCTCTTTCAAAGAGCTGACACAGGCACAATGGGCCAAATGGCCTCCTGCACTGTGATTCTATGATTCTATATTGAGTCAAGCTACAAAAGCTGGGTGGGTTCTCTCGGATATATTTTAGTGGTCGCTTATGATACTGGTCATTCTTGTGACTATCATTTGTCATGACAGGGCTACACTGTGAAAGCTTTAATAGATCTTTATTGACCAGCTTCTGATGTAACACTGTATGACAATTCTATGAAATGTTTGGTTACATGATAACAGCATGCTATTCATCACACGAATGCCAGTGCCTGCAATTAAGTGGGGTTGGGGTCTTGCTGGGAAGAGAGAGGGAGAAAGAGCAAGGGGGAGGGGGGGGGGGGGTAAGAGAGAAAGAGAGAGAGAGAGAGTCATAGGCATAGAGCTGGAGAAACCCACAAACGGGGCCTAATTGTGAGGGAGATACATTAACATCAGGAGAGATACAGTCATTAACACAGGGTGCTATGGGGAGGGGTTACTCAGTGACAGTATGAGGAACTGGATTAACATCAGTAGAGATACAGTCAGTAACACAGGGCACTGAGGGACAGGTTACTTAATGACAGTGAGAGAGAGCTGGATTAATATCAGTAGAGATACAGTCACTGACACAGGGGGCTGAGGGAGCGGTTACAGACTGACACAGTGAGGGAGCTGGATTAACATCAGTAGAGATACAGTCAGTAACACAGGGCACTGAGGGACAGGTTACTTAGTGACAGTGAGAGAGAGCTGGATTAATATCAGTAGAGATACAGTCACTGACACAGGGGGCTGAGGGAGCGGTTACAGACTGACACAGTGAGGGAGCTGGATTAACATCAGTGGAGATACAGTCAGTAACACAGGGCGCTGGGGGAGGGGATACTGAGTGACAGTGTGAGAGAGCTGGATTAACATCAGTAGAGAAAAGAGATCACATTAGTCACACAAAAAGATAATGTCAATCTTCATAATGCCATTGTTTAACAGTGAGACCCCTCTCTAAAAGAGGACTCTTGGAATTGTTACACTAATAAATCCTGGCAGTTGTGTGATACATCAATAATGGAGTTGATTGCAATGATTAATCAATCTCTACCCATCAGTGTTGAACAGACCCAGACGTAAGCTGAGGAAAACCCCCATTGATGGGGAAGTTTGGGAACCATGGTTCCAAAGTCACCTGTTCCTCCCAAGCACTTTCCACAGGTCATGTCTTCAGTTACTCATGCATTGTATCCCCAAGTAAGGTCTGATGGAGAGACTGTCCCATTTGTACGGGGTCCAGTCTATGAATGTACAAAACTGATAGGCCGGAAAAGGTCAACTGGTCCATCAAGCTTGCCCCACACTCGTGACTGAAAGTCCATCTTTAAAAATGGCAGTTTGTGAAACTTCCTCTTTAAATGTGATCCTGATAATGTCATCTCTTTAGAAAGGGTCCTGATGGGGAGATTTTCTCTTTAAAACTCCCTGTATGATTAGAATGACCATTAATGCAAATTGTTTTCCCTCCATGGCCTCACACCTCTCTATTGCTTCAGCCTCCTCCAACCTTATAACTCTGAGATTTTTGCGTTTCTCCAATTCCGGCCTCTCGTGCACCTGCAATTTTGATTGCTCCACAATTGGTGGCTGTGCCTTCAGCTGCCTGGGCTCTAAGCTCTGGAATTCCCTCCCTGAACACCTCTCCGCCTCTTCACTTCACTCCCCTCCTTTAAGAGGCTTCTTAAAATCTATCTTTGACCAAGCTTTTGGGCACCTGTCCTAATATCGCCCTATGTGGCTCGGTGTCAAATTTTATTTGATAATGTTCCTGTGAAGCGGCTATTTTCGTTGTAAAATACCTTGCAGGAGAATGACAGGATCCCATTTTACTTTAATCCATCGTCAGTGCTGATGAAGGATTTCAGTCACCTCAGTCTCACAGGAAACAAGACAGGCCCAGCAAGGGTAAAATATATGAAAACTATTGCAGCAATATTTACCGAAGGCCTCAGGTTTGTTAATCTCATTCTTTTTCTCCTCAGTCTTTTTAAATAAATAAATATATAGAGAGAGCAATAATAAAAATTCATCAACATCTCCCGGCAAGTAGAGAATTTGATTTCCTAGGACATCTAAACGCAGGGCGAGCGGCCAGAAGTAACCTGCAGCGATCCAGAAGCTGTAACCCGGCGGTCATGTGTGTGTGTGTGTGTGTGCGGCTAGCCTGCTCTCTCAGCCTGCTGTCACACCCGCTGAGGGGTGGGATGCGTGATCTGAGAAATCAAGTTGGATTGCTGTCCTCTTTGGAGCCAAGGCTCTGGCTGTCTCTGTCGTATCAATTTTCCCCAGCACCACACAGCTTGTCGCTGTGAATTTACAAGCCCACGCAGCACAGGCAGTGCAAGGAGGGGGTGGGGGGTGGGGGGGAAAGAGATAGCCTGCGTGCTGCTTTTGGCTGTGGGAGAAGCACGGTAGCTATTTTTAGAGCATGCGAGTGGTGGTGGAGGAGGGGGAGAAGGGATGGGTTTGTCGGGGGCGGGGGGAGTGGGGGGAGTGCAGATGGTGAGGGGCTTCAGTTAGCAGGCCTATTGAGACACAGAATCGAGGTTACGGCCTTGCAGTAAACCAGGCGGCACCTGCTTTACTCCACTCGGCCTGCTCGACCGCCCCCGGCATGCGTTTGCCGACGCTGACTGTATCTGACAGGTGGGACACGTCAGATGCCTGGCTTTATCTCCCCGCTCGCCTCCCTCACCATCACCCCTCACTCCCCCGCATGGCGGCAAGGCTAATCCGTGCCGTCGGCGAGCTCGCTTTGGCCGCTGGGAGCAATCACCCGACTGGGCTGATCTCGGAGATGTGACAAGTGGGACCTCCGTGTGGTACTGTCTTTGCCTCCAGCTTGCAAATAATGAGAAGTGAGAGGCAGAGAGAGAGAGAGAGAGGCAGCAATAAATAACAGACTTGATGGAGTTCTTTAATATTATGAAGGGGTTTGATAGGTTGGATGTAGAGAAGATGTTTTCACTTGTGGGGAGTCTAAAACTAGTGGTCATAAATATATGATAGTCACAAATAAATCCAATAAGGAATTCAGGAGAGAATTCTTTACCCAGAGAGTGGTTAGAATGTGAAACTCGCTACCACAAGGTATTGTTGAGGTGATTAAGATAGATGCTTTTAAGGGGAAGCTAGATAAGCACATGGGGGAGAAAGGATTAGAAGGATATAAAAAGATAAAGAAGGGTGGGAGGAGACTCGTTTGGAGCATAAACACTGGCATAGACCAGTTGGGCCGAATGGCCTTTTTGTGCTGTAAGGTAATTCTATGAAATGAAGGAGGAGACAGATTTCTTACATTCAGGGCCTGTGGACTGTAGATCCTGCCAGCTCCCAGACCGTCACTGTATCCGCCTGTCTGGTTGATGACATGGCGCAGCGAGTCCACCTGGAAAAGAAACAAGAGGCCTGGTCACACTGTTAGACCATGCTCCATTTCCTGGCACAGGGGCACACAGTGCCTATCCTTACCCCGCAGGGGCCAGGAGGAGTGAGGGAGCTGGCAGCACAGGGAGCATTTCGTGGGCACTGCCTTGCCATCTTGTTACCTCCCCTCCTCCGAGCCCTTCAACAGGTTGTGGCTGTGAATTGGTGGACTCCTGATTGACTACACTGCCCTCTTCCCCAGCTTCCATCATCAGCTACCGTGGCTTTGTTTGGGGGATGTTCTGGCCAGCGTGGTCCTGAGGCTGAGTTAGCTAGTGATAGAGTAAATGCTCCATGTTTGGCCGCAGTGTCCCCTGGCAATAATCAACCAATGTTCCCCACTCTTCTGTTACCTACCTCCTGGGAAGTGTGAGTGAAAGGCAAATTACTGCAGATGCTAGAAATTTGGAAAGTGCAGTGGCTGGAGTGTCGTCTACATCGGTTGCTTTGCGCTTCAATTCTCCATCCTACTCACACTCTGATCTCTCTATCCTCAGTCACCTACATTACAACAGTGAGCGCACTTCAAAAAAAATCACTCCACTGGCTGTAAAGCATGTTCGGACATCCTGAAGTCATGAAAGGCACTGTATAAATGCAAGTCTTTTGTTGACAGTATTAGAACATAGAGCAGTACAGCACATTACAGGCCCTTCGGCCCACGATGTTGTGCCGACCCTTTAACCTACTCTAAGATCAAACTACCTACCTACTCTTCAATATACTATCATCCATGTACCTATCCAAGAGTCGCTTAAATATCCCTAATGTATCTGCTTCTACTACCACCGCTGGCAGCACATTCCACGCACCCACCACTCTCTGTGTAAAGAACCTACCTCTGACATCTCCCCGAAACCTTCCTCCAATCACCTTAAAATTATGCCCCCTGGTGATAGCCCTTTCCACCCTGGGAAAAAGTCTCTGACTATCCACTCTATCTATGCCTCATCATCTTGTACCCCTCTATCAAGTCACCTCTCATCCTTCTTCGCTCCAATGAGAAAAGCCCTAGCTCCCTCAATCTTTCTTCGTAGGACATGCCCTCCAGTCCAGGCAGCATCCTGGTAAATCTCCTCTGCACCCTCTCTAAAGCTTCCACATCCTTCCTATAATGAGGTTCAACTCAACATCGAGGAACAGCACCTCATTTTGCTATGAGGTATTCTGAAGCCCTCTGGCCTTAATAGTAACTTTAATAATTTCAGACCCTAACAGCACACCCGCTTTCTGTTTAGCAGGTAGCGCTGGCATGGGATGGGTGTACTGGCATTTGTGGGGATGGGGTTGGATTGGTGCCAGGGTGAGAAACCTCCATTGCTGATGGGGTGGTCTGCCACCTGGGGCTGAATTTTATAATGGTGAGTGTCCTGACGTTGAGCCAGAAATCTCGAGGGAGTCCCACCTTGGCCATTTGGGGGACCCCCGGTCGCATTTTACGGTGTTCAAGGAGTTAATCGCCTGGCACCAGGATTCCCATCCCTTTCAGGACAGGGATTCTGCCTCCAAGAGCTGCCAGCCAATCAGAGGGCCAGCAGCTCAGCAACGCCATCAGGAGCGGTGGGCACTGCTGGGACTGCACCCAGCTAGAAGAATCAACATGGATGCTGGCCTGGAAAGGAGTTAAGTGGGGGCAGGTTTGCCAGGGCTAGTCAGGCAGGCATTGGTGGGGGGATGGGTTGTTGAGGGCAGGGGGTGTTGGTGCGGGTTGGCCTTTGCCTCTGGGGCCACAGATTGCCTAAACAGGAGGGCAACCCACCCCCTCCTCCAGCCCCCCTCACTGCTCCAGCCGGCAGGGAAGCTGCCTGATTTTACTGGGCGCTCTCACCATGTGGCGGGGATCCCACCAGCCGCCAGTAAAACACCAGTGATGGCGGGAAGAAGCCCTTAAGCGGCCATTAATGCCACTTAAGGGCCTCAATTGGCCTTTGGGCAAAAAGGCTGTCCTCTACCTGCCCTGCCCGTAACAAAATTCAATGGCATCGGGAAGGCGATGGGCACTCCACCCCCGCCACCACTCCCCCCTGCCATTTTATGGGCACCCCCACCTCCCTGCCCACCCTAGAGGGCTAATAAAATTCAGTCCTTGGTGTCAGCTGTTCACTTCTATCAGAATCCTGTGTAAGTTTTAACTATTCCTAATCTATTTAGTGCTTCATGTTTAGCTCCTCACACCCCCTCTCTATCACGTATGGATAGATCTTTTCTAGCTTTGATTTCTCACTTTCTGCTTCCTATTGTTTCACTTTAACATCACTGCTGTCACTTAATCTACATTCCACTTAGGCACTTTGCAGGTCCTTCATCCCCTATGTGTTGTTGGATTTTTTTTTCACTTCCTCCTTCAAGTTGTCCAGATCTCTGTTCAGACTCCATCTGGAGAACTGCATTCAGTTCCGGAACCACACCTCAGAAAGGATATATTGGCCTTGGAAGGTGAGAAGTGCTGATTCACCAGAATGATACTGGGCTAAAAAGGTAAAATGGTGAGGACAGGTTGCATGGACTTGGCTTGTATTCACTTGCGTATTGGAGGCGGAAGGATGATCTAATTGTGGTGTTTAAAACCTTAAAAGGATTTGATGGGTTCATGGAGAGAAACTATTTCCTCAAGTGCAGAAGTCAAGAATGAGCGGACATAAAAAAGGCAGATTATTATCTAGACAGAGAAAGACTATAAAATACTGCAGTACAGAGGGATCTGGGTGTTCTTGTGCATGAAACATAAACGGTTAGCATGCAGGTGCCGTAAGTAATTAGGAAGGCGAATGGAAATTTGGCCTATATTGCTAGGGGGTTAGAGGTTAAAAATAGGGAAGTCTTGTTACAACTGTACAGGGTGTTGGTGAGGCCACACCTGGAGTACTGTGTACTGTTTTGGTCGCCGCATTTAAAGAAGGATATACTAGCATTGGAGGCAGTTCAGAAAAGGTTCACTAGGCTAATTCCTGGGATGAAGGGGTTGTCTTACCAAGAGAATGGCTAAACAGGTTAGACCTTTATTCATTGGAGTTTAGAAGAATAAGAGGTGATCTTATAGAAACATATAAGATTTTAAGGAGACTCGACAGGGTAGATGTTGAGAAGATGTTTCCACGAGCGGGGGAATCTTGAACTAGGGGACATAGTTACAGAATAAGGGGGCACACATTTAAAACTGAGATGCAAAGGAATTTCTTCTCTGAGGGTGTTGAATCACTGGAATTCTCTGCCTCAGAGAGTTGTGGAGGCTAGGTTATTAAATGTATTTAAGGAGGAGGTAGGTTCTGGATGTTGAGGGTCAATTGGAGCTTTCGAGACCGGAGACCAATAGATTATTGTTGGGTAAGGGTATCGAGGGATATGGAGCAAAGTCAGATACATGGAATTAAGGCACAGATCACCATGATCTAACTGAATGGTAAGTCAGGCTTGATGGGCTGAATGGCCTATTCCTGTTCCTAATGTTTCTTGCTCTCTTTGTTAAATGTTGCTCATCTGTATCATCTTCCCGTTCTGATGAACGGCCCATAGGCGAGACCTCGAGCTGTTGGTTTCTCACTCCACAGATGCTGTCTGAGCTGGTGAGCGTTTCCGGCACTTTCTCTGATCTTTGCTAGAAACTATGCCTGATGACAGGGTGAGGTTCAGCTGCAATGTGGCCGGGTAAGCTGCTGCCACTCACTGCCCAGGCCCGCTATGGAGGTGGAGGGTTGAGGGGATGGTGAAGGGGGTGGTACAGGAGTCACTGCCATGACCTGCAGTGGAAGCTGGGGTGGAGGGGGGGGTGTCCAAGAGGGCTGCCGATGTCCTTGGCATGGTACCCTAGGCTGTAGCAGGTAAGACAGCAATCAGTGATTCCAATCACAAGGTTGCTCTGTGATACAGGTCACATGTGGTCAGTAGGATTGACAACCCTCCAGGAATTGAAGATTCACCTGCCAGCAAAAAAAAGCCGGGGAGAAAAATCATATGGGCAATAAAAAGTGTTATTTTAATTTTCTTTGACCACTTTTGTTTGCAACTATTTCAGATATGGGAAAAAGCTGTTTGACTGACAATCAAGAATCATCCAATCAGGTAATGAAGAGTCTCTTCACTTTCCGATTACATAGAATTGCATCAAATTTGTAGCACACAAACAGACCATTCGGCCCAACCAGTCCATGCAGTGTTTATGCTACACTCCAGCCTCCTCCCATCCTTCCTCATCTAACTATCAGTATAACCCGATCTTCTCCATTATATGCTTATTTAGCTTCACCTTAAATGCATCTAGAATATTCACTTCAACCACACCCTGTGGTGGTGTGTTCAACATTCTCACCACTCTCTGGGTAAAGACGTTTCTTCTGAATTCCCTATATGATCTCGTAGTGACAATCTTATATTGATCTCCTCCAGTTTTGCTCTTCCCCACAAGAGGAAACATTCTCTGTGACTACTTTATTAAAATATTTCATAATTTTAAAGCCCTCTATTGGGTCACCCCTCAGCCTTTCCTATCCAAGAGAAAACAAGACCCAGACAGCTCATCCTCTCCTGATAGGTATAACCTCACAGTTCTGGCATCATCCTTGTAAATCTTTTTTGTACCATCTCCAGTGCCTCTATATCCTCTTTATAATATGGCGACCAGAACTGTACACAGTACTCCAAGTGTGGACTAACCAAGGTTTGATACAGGTTTAGCATAGGGTCTCTATTTTTCAATTCTATCCCTCCAGGAATAAACTCTAGTGCTTGGTTTGCTTTTGTTATGGCCTTATTAACCTGTGTCACTACCATTAGGGATTTATTCCTCTAGCCCTTCATTCCTCGAGCCCTTTCAAATTCTTATTTTTCAATATGTGACCTCCATATTTTTCTTACCAAATATATTACCTCACATTTATCTATGTTGAAATTCATTTGTCAATTATATGTCCATTCTTCAAGTTTGTTAGTCTTCTTGTAATTTATTGCAGTCCTCCTCAGTATTGACTATCTTACCCCACCACCCCAGCTCACTTTGGTGATATCTGCAAATTTGGAAATTGTGTTTTTGATTCCAAAGTTTAAATTATTAATATAAATTGTGAACAGCAGTGGTCCCGCTACTGATCTTTGTGGGAGGCAATTTCCCATCTCCTGCCACTCTGAATAGCTACCGCTTACAACGTTCCCTCTAAGCTGTGTGGGAGCATGGCCTCGCAGCAAATGGGAATGTTCCACGCGGGGGACAATTGGACCAAGCACAAACAGTGGTCCCTTTAAGCGGCAATCTTAAAGGAACCTCGCAGTGCAAGAAACAGGCTGCACACAGTAAAGTGAACATTAACCCCTTACTGCTAATCTCTGTTTTCTGTCTTTCAGCCAGCGAGCTCTTCATTCTCGAATCATCCCTGACTCTGCACAGTCTGACCTGATTCATCCATCTCAGATAGAATGCACCATGAGGATGGGCAAAACAATGGCAGCAGTGTGGGGAGTGTGGGCATTTGGAAGGCATGTCAGGCAATCTCCTGGAAAACATCCAACTGGAGTTAGAAACCTTAATACAAAAACACCTCCACGTTCTGATGAAAGGTCACAGACCCGAAACACTGCGTCAAATTTTCAAATTGTCGTGGAGGAGGAACCGGTGGCAGTTGGGACTGCAATTTCCAGCCACTGGCTGGCATGCCGGTTGCCAGCTTGTTCCAGCCTCGGGGCCATTTTAAAACATGCCGGTTCGGGGCATAATGGCTGCCCGCCTGCAAGCAGTGGGTAGCCAATTAGGCATCCCCAAGAGCCTATCAAATTCAATTCCGCCAATTTTCCAGTTGACATGCGGGTCCCCTGCCGAAGCCAAATCCCGGTCAAGGGATGGAGGTGGCCTCCTGGTGGCAGGCCGGGAGGGCCAGGATCCATTGATAAAGTTGAGCCACACCGCAGCCTCAACAGCCATAGGGCCACAGCTGCAGCCACAGACCTCCCTGTGGAGGATCTCCCCCCTCCACGATGATGACCCGGCAGCTGTGGCCTCATTGTATTTTAAGGTTTTTAAAAAGTCTCCAGAGAGTGCCCCCATCTTGTGGCACCCTCTCCTTCACCTATCTACATCTACAGCTCTCAGCTCTGACGGTGGAGCTGCCAATGTGTCAGTGCTGGAGGGCCTTCTACTGGCATTTCAGCCTCGGGAACCCCTCCCCCACCCCCACTGTCCCTAATACGAAGGGACACCCAGAGGGGGATCACTTAATAGGCCACCTCCTCAAAAACCGCTTCCAGGGTCCCACCTCCAGCAGTTCCGGGTTCCCAACCCTGGAATTCAGCCCGGTGTCAGGATCAGGACCCTGTAACAAAATTCCAGCCCGCTAACTCTGTTTCTCTCTCCACAGATGCTGCCACACCTGCTGAACATTTCCAACATTTTCGGTTATTTTATATTAGCAGCCCATTTTCGGACAAAGGAGAGAGCATAGTCATTGAATAAGGATGTTAAAACCAATGAGTTCCACTTTTCCTTTGAGTAAGTGGCACAGAGGCCAGCTCAACGGAGTACACCTTCTACAGAGTACTTATCTCGGGAATTTGGTGAGTGAGGGAATTTGGCACAGTGAGGGAAAAGGGGCTGTTCTGGTCTTTTACAAATCGGGGAGTGGTCCAAAGAGTGAGTGAGAGACAGCAACACCTGAGAGCTGAGGTCTGGAGACATTAATTAGGTGAGCAGGTAAGCGATTGGTTGGTGAGTTTTATGTTTTTTTCTCTAAACTAGAGCAGAAGTTTAAACTAAAACCTGGGAGATATAAGTTGTCATGCCCGCAAGCCAAACTTATGATCTATAAAATGAACTTGTGAAGTAAATCCAAAATGGACAATTTTCTTGTAAACAAAATGGAGTAAGAGGTCAGGTGACCTTTCCTTGCCTCACAATACAGATAGAACTACAAGAACCCTGAGATAATTTTCATGTCTGGACAAGACAAGTCTTGAAGAAGTCATTGAAATACAAATGAGTTTTCTGGACATATCCCTGAGAAATCATTAAAATGCATATGACCCTTTTTGTGGTAATGGCTGCCTCTCTTCAACTGTTTGGATTGACAATATGTCACAGACTTTTGGACTCCAAACTCAAATTCCAAAGAATGAGTGTGAAAAGCTCTACTTTATCAAGGTGAGATGAGGATGAATGACATCCGGACTCCATTGTCTAACAATGGCCTCACCATCAGAAACCATTTATGAGGACAATGGAAAGAGAAACTATGGTCACATGACAGAAACTAGGTTTCTGATAAGGAGTTTTAATAAAGGTATATTCTGGGCAAAAAAGTCAGAGAGATCTGTCTACCGAAGAGAAAGACCCTGCCTAAGATTAACTGTTTTGAACTACATGTCGGCAGAGACTAGAGTTTGGCCTTGAACTCCCGATTGAGAAATCATACCAGAATTTCGCCATTGACCTTTGGCTGGAACATATCAAGAGTAGTCTGCAACAACACATCTGTCTTCCTGAACCTCCTAAATCTTTCTTCAGTGAACAAGGAAAAGATTACAGGCCTGCATCGTTTCAAGTCTTCAGCCCAGGGAAAAGCAAGTTTAACAGAGAATTCTTTACAGATTATCAGACCTAACACATGTTATCTTTATAACCTCTATCTTTTCTTGAATGTGTGTATACCTGTATAAGTGTGAGAGTGGGTGTTGTTGCGTATATTTCAGGTGTCATATAATAAACATTTATCTTTCTTTTTAAACTTATGATAAAACCTGTAATTTGTCTGTTCTTGATAATTAAAGCACTCAAGATTTTTAAAAAACACAGTCTTTGGTCAGTCAAGAGGTGGAAAAGGGGGGAACCATCCCTATCAATTCTCACCTGTCCGTAACACAGTATTGTATTTAATCTATAGCTTAACTAGTTATACTACTTAATACAGCTACAAATATACATTGTGATATTTCAAAACTTGAAATCCTAATTAGGGAAATAAAATAAAATAGACATGGCACGGCAAGTGATTTGTAGCATGTGGGAGCTGGTGTCACCAGTCTGATCCATAGCAACCACATCTGCAATAAGATTAGATTAGATTAGAGATACAGCACTGAAACAGGCCCTTCGGCCCACCGAGTCTGTGCCGAACATCAACCACCCATTTATACTAATCCTACACTAATCCCATATTCCTACCAAACATCCCCACTTGTCCCTATATTTCCCTACCACCTACCTATACTAGTGACAATTTATAATGGCCAATTTACCTACCAACCTGCAAGTCTTTTGGCTTGTGGGAGGAAACCGGAGCACCCGGAGAAAACCCACGCAGACACAGGGAGAACTTGCAAACTCCACACAGGCAGTACCCGGAATCGAACCCGGGTCCCTGGAGCTGTGAGGCTGCGGTGCTAACCACTGCGCCACTGTGCCGCCCTTAAGTGTCTGCAGCTCAAGGAACTTTGGCTCAGAGATAATGAGCTGGAGTCTGAGCTTCAGATACTGCAATGCATTAGAGAGGGAGAAAGGTACCTGGACACTTTGTGCCAGGAGGCAGTCACAAACCTTAGGTTAAGTAGTTCATATTTAGTCTATGGTCAGGGACAGGAGGGTGTGACTACGAGTGAGGTAGGTATGGGGATCCAGACGGTAGCAATGGAGGAGCCTCAGCCCTTGCACCTATCCAACAGGTACAAGGTTTTGCCAGGGACATTCAGTTCCTGATCTCATTACAGCCTTGGTCTAAACATGGACAAAACAGCTGAACACAAGAGGTGAAGTGAGAGCGATTGCCCTGAATATCAAGGCAGCATTTGACAGAGTGCAGCATCAAGGAGCTCTAGCCAAACTGAAGTCAATAGGAATCAAGGGGAAAAAACTCCACTGGTTACAGTCATACCTAGCACAAAGGAAGATGGTTGTGGTTGTTGGAGGACATTCATCTCAGTCCCAGGACATTGTTGCAGGAGTTCCTCACAGTAGAGTCCTAGGCACAACCATCTTCAGCTGCTTCATCAATTACCGTCCCTCCATCATAAGCTCAGAAGCAAGGACGTTCACTGATGATTGCACATTGTTCAGTACCACTCACAACTCCTCAGTTACTGCGGCAGTCCGTGTCCATATGCAGCAAGACCTGGACAATGTTCAGGCTTGTGCTGATAAGTGGCAAGTAACATTTGCATCACACAAGTGCCAAACAATGATGATCTCCAATAAGATAGAATCTAACCATCTCCCCTTGACATTCAATGGCATTACCATCACTAAATCCCCACTATCAACATTCTGGGGGTCAGGATTGATCAGAAACTGAACTGGAGCAGCCACATAAACACTGTTGCTACAGAAGCAGGTCAGAGAGTGGGAATTCTGCGGCGAGTAACCCACCTCCCAACTCCCCAATGCCTGTCCACCATCTACAAGGCACAAGTCAGGAGTGTGATGGAATACTCTACACTTGTCTGGATGAGTGCGACTCCAACAACATTCAGGAAGCTCAACACCATCCAGGACAAAGCAACCCACTTGATTGGCACCCCATCCACCACCTTGAACATTCACTCCCTTCACCACCGATGCACAGTGGCAGCAGTGTGTACCATATAAAAGAAGCACTGCAGCAACTCACTAAGGCTCCTTCGGCAGCACCTTCCAAAGCCACGACCTCTATCATCTAGAAGGACAAGGGCAGCAGACACATAGGAACACCACCACCTGCAAGTACCCCTCCAAGTCACACACCATCCTGACTTGGAAGAATATCGCTGTTCCTTTACCGTCGCTGGTTCAAAATCCTGGATCTCCCTCCTCAACAGCGCTGTTGGTGTACCCGCACCAAATGGACTGCTGCGGTTTAAGAAGGCAGCTCACCACCACCTTATCGAGGGTAATTAGGGATGGGCAAGAAATGCTGGCCTTGCCAGTGACACCACATCCCATGGCAGAATTTTAAAAATTTAGGTTCTTGCAGCCTATGTGGACGAGAACAGGGACTGCAGGGAGGATGAACAAACTGACCACATTGCTGTGGGGTTGGGTGCCATTCAAGTTGGTGGAGTAAACAGGAACGTAGTAGTAGGAAACAGTATAGTTAGGGGGATAGATACTGTTCTCTGCAGCCAAGAGCGTGAGGCCCAAAGGCTGTGTTGTCTGCCCATTGCCAGTGTTAAGGACATGTCCTCAGGGCTGGAGAGGAACTTGGAGTGGGAGGGGAAGGATCCAGTTGTCCTGGTCCATGGGGATACCAATGACATAGGCAGATCTAAGAAAGAGGTACTGCTGAGGGAGTATGAGCAGCTAGGGGATAAATTCAAAAGCAGAACCACAAAGGTAATGATCTCTGGATTACTATTGAGCCACAAGCAAATTGGCATAGGGTAAATAAGAGTTGAATGTGTGGCTCAAAGATTGGTGTGGGAGAAATAGGTTTTGATTCATGGGGCACTGGCACCACAACTGGGGACATTGGGTGCTGTTCCATTGGGATGGGCTTCACTTGAACTGTGCTAGGATGAGTGTCCTGGAAATTGAATAACTGGGGCTGCAGCGAGGACTTTAAACTAAATAGTGGGGGGTGGCAGAGAGGGGAGAGGGTTCTCATGAGGGGGAATTTAGGAAGTTAAAGGGAAAGGACAAGGCAATAATGCAGGGAAGCAATATGGATAATGATAACCAGAGTGTGACTGGAAGGGACCAAGCATACAAACATAAGAGTGCACCAGCAAATAGGGACAGAGTAGGGAAAAATGGTAAAAAGACAGAATTAAAGGTTCTTTATCTGAATGCACACAGCATTCATAACAATATGGATGAATTGATTGCACAAATAGAAATAAATGGGTATGATATGATGGTCATTACAGAGAGGTGGTTGCAAGGTGACCAAGGGTGGGAACTAAATATTCAAGGGTATTTGACATTTCAAAAGGATAGGAAGAAAGGAAAAAGAGGTTGGGGGCTAGCTGTTACTAAAGGATGAGATCAGTACAGTAGTGAGAAATGATCTTGGCTTGGAAGATCAAGACGGAGAATCAGTTTGGGTGGAAATAAGAAATTGCAAGGGAAAGAAGTCATTGGTGGGAGTAGTTTAAAGGCCCCCGAACAGTAGCTATACTGTAGGACAGAATATAAATCAAGAAATAATAGAGGCTTGTAGAAAAGGTACTGCAATAATCGTGGGTGATTTTAATTTTCATGTAGATTGGACAAATCAAATTGGCAAAGGTAGCATTAAGGATGAGTTCATACACTGTATACAGGGCAGTTTTTTAGAACATAGTGGAACCAACCTGGTAGCAGGCTATTTTAGACCTCGTAATTTGTAATGAGACAGGATTAATTAATAATCTCATAGTAAAGGAACCTCTAGGGAAGAGTATTCAAAACATGATTGAATTTCACATTCATTTTGGGGGTGAGAAACTTGGGTCTGAAACCAATGTATTCAACTTAACTAAAGGGAATTACAAAGGGAGGAAGTCGGAGTTCGCTAAAGTGGTCCAGGAAAATAGGTTAAAAGGTAAGATGGTAGATAAACAGTGATGGACATTTAAGGCAACATTTCATGGTTCTCAATAAAGATATATTCCATTGAGAAAGAAAGATTCTATGAGAAGGATGAACCATCCGTGGATAACTAAGGAAGTTAAGGATGGTACCAAATTCAAAGAAAAGATGTGCAATGTCGCAAAGATTTGTGGTAGGCCAGAAGATTGGGAAAATTTAAAAAATTCGCAAAGGATAACTAATAAAAGTGAGAAATTAGAATATGAGAGTAATATGATACAAAAACAGACAGCAAGAGCTTCTACTAGTATATAAAAAGTAAGAGTAGATAAAGTCAATTAGAGGATGAGAATGGGGAATTAATAATGGGAAACAAGGTGACTTTACAAGTATTTGGTATCTGGCTTCATGGCAGAAGACACAGAAAGCATTCCAAGAATAGTAGAAAATCAAGGGGAAAAGGAAGGGAGGAACTTGAAACAATCACTACCACTAGAGAAAAAGTACTAGGAAAATTAATGGGACTAAAGGCTGACAAGTCCCCTGGAGCTGATGCCCTGCATCCTCGGGTCTTAAAAGAAGTATCTGCAGAGATCGTGGATGCATTGGGTGTAATCTTCCAAAATTCCCTAGATTCTGGAAAAGACCCAGCAGTTTGCAACACCTCTATTCAAGAAAGGAGGGAGACAGAAAGCAGAAACTATAGGCCAGTTAGACTAACATCTATGCTATAATCCATTATTAAGGAAGTAATAGTAGGACATTTTTTAAAAATCATAATGCAATCAGGCAGAGTCAGCTTGGTTTTATGAAATTGAAATTGTGTTTGACAAGCAGGGTGGATAAGGGGGAACCAGTAGATATAGTGCAGTTGGATTTCCAAAAGGCATTCAATAAGGTGCCATATAGAAAGTTACTGCACAAAATAAGAGCTCATGTTGTTGGGGGTAATACATTAGAATGGATAGAAGATTATCTAACAACAGGAAACAGAGAGTCGAGATAAATGGGTTATTTTTAGGTTGGCAAACTGTAATTAGTGGAGTGCCAAAGGGATCAGTGCTGGGGACTCAATTAGTTTCAATCTATATTAATGACTTGGATGAAGGGACAGAGTGTATTGTAGCCAAATTTGCTGATGATACAAAGATAGGTGGGAAAACAAGTTGTGAGTAGGACACAGAGTTTGCAAAGGGATATAGATAGGTTCAGTGAGTGGGCAAAAATTTGGCAGGTGGAGTATAATGTGGGAAAATGTGAGGTTATCCACTTTGGTAGGAAGAATAGAAAACAAGGATATTATTTAAAAGAAGAGAGACTGCAGAATTCTGTGGTACATAGGGATCTGGGTGTCCTTGTCCATGAATCACAAAACGTTAGAATGTAGGTACAGCAAGTAATTAGGAAGGCAAATGGAATGTTGGCCTTTATTGCAAGTAGGGAAGTCTTGCCACAACTGTACAGGGCATTGGTAAGACTGCACTTAGAGTACCGTGTATTGTTTTGGTCTCCTTATTTAAGGAGGGATATATTTGCATTGGAGATAGTTCAGAGAAGGCTCACTAGGTCGATTCCTGGGATGAAGGGGTTGTCTTATGAGGAAAGGTTGAGCAAATTGGGTCTATACTCATTGGAGTTTAAAAGAATGAGTGGTAATCTTATTGAAACATATAAGATTCTGAGGGGGCTTGATAGGATAGATACTAAGAGGATGTTTTTCCTCGTGGGGGAATCTAGAACTAGGGACACAGTTTCAGAATAGGAGATGAGGAGGAATTTCTTCTCACAGAGGTCATGAATCCTTGGAATTTTCTACCCCAGAGAGCAGAGGAGGCTGGGTCATTGAATATACTCAAGGATGAGCTAGACAGATTTCTGATCTATAAGGGAGTCAAGAGTTATGGGGGGCAGGCAGGAAAGCAGAGTTGAGGCTGTGATCAGGTCAGTCATGATCTTATTGAATAGTGGAGCAGGCTCGAGGGGCTGAATCCCGTGTATCTTGGCTGCTATTAGGCAGCCTTGACAGGGATGGAGCAAAGGATTGTAAAGTCCTGGTCAAGCTACTGCATTTTAAAAAGATATTCAATGGGTTGTGTCACAGGGGCTGGTTCATTATAATGTCGTATGTTGTTACGGCCCCTGACACAACACAGATTGATATCGGGTGGATCAGAATAAAAGACGCATAGCACACTAACTGGCAAGGAAATATGCTGGTATTCATCTGTTCCTTTTGGAATGTGTTACTGTTGCCTCTAGCTGTGTTCCTCTCATTTGTGAAGAGTGAATAACAAATATTGTGAGCAGTTGGAAGGAAAATATTTAAGAGCTAAGGTTGCCAACTCTGGTTGGGTCTATTCCTGGAGGTTTTATCACATAACCTCTTGCTGCTGAGCACCCATGCTTCTGCTATTGGCCCATCCTTCGAGCGCATTGCCAACCCATGGCCAATTGGAAAGGGACCAGAATCTTGTTACCCAATTGGATTAAACTTGACTCTCAACGAAGCAATAATTTTTTTCCCTCCATCTCCAATATTGTTACAGCAATAAGTAAAAGTGTTCAAGGAAAATGAAAGAAACACAATGGTGTTTGATGGCCCTATGATATCATCCTGAGTTTTTTGTACAAAACTGTGCCTGGGAGATTAATCTTCAATTCTTGGAGACTGTATGACAACCATGGAGGGTTGGCAACCCTTTTGAAGGCTTGTTCGCATTCTAGGAAGGTGGCAGACCCAATGTTATCTTGCAAATAGATGCTCAACAATTTCCCCTTAATTGTACAATGATAGAGTAAAATATAGCCCCAGGTCTCAGCAGGCTTCACGAATTGAGGGTGTTTAATTCCTGGTGAATTTGGATAACTGTCCCATTGTCAATTCTTACCTAACTCCCATAAGCAAATATACCCACCAAAGCCAATCACGGTCATGTCATCAGGAGTCAGACATGGTTCAGTGCATAGCACTCTCATCTCTAAATCAGAAGGTTGTGGGGTCAAATCCCACTCCAAAGTCTTCAGCACTTAATCCAGGTTGACAAGCCAGCACAGTAAAGGCCTGCTCAAGTCACAAAAAACAACCCGACGGAACCACATCGGACCCGGGCCCGACCCGGCCCGAGTCTCTCCATTGTCCCCCCCAAGCCCGACCTGACCCAAGCCCGACCCGACCACCACAATGTTCCCTTTACTTACCTTCCAACTTCCAATCTTCAGGAAGCTGCAGCATGAGCGTGATGACTTGATAGAGATGCTCACACCCTCACTGTGCAGACTCAGAGTTTTCCTGCTTGATGTCCTAGACTCACAGCTCAGGTAAGTTTTTAACTTTTAACACTTACCTGCAATTCTTGCTGTGTGCATCCGGCCCAACCTGGACCTGGCTTGACTCTGACCCGGCCCAACCCGACCCCAAAGGCTGGACCTGGAAGAGCAGCCCGACCCAACCCGAACTCGACACATGTCGTCGGGTCCGGGTTGGGTAGCAGGCCTTTACAGTACAGTACGAAGGGAGTGCTGCACTGTCAGAAGTGCCATCTCTTGAATGAGATGTTAAACTCATTGACCGTTTCAGGTGAACACAAAACACTACTGCGCAGAAGAGAAGAGGAGGTTTCCTCAGTACCTGGACCAATATTTATACCTCAACCAGCACGGGTAAAACAGATTACTGAGTCATCATCACTTTGCTGTTAGTGGGGCACGACAGTGCGCTAATTGGCTGCAGCTTTTCTTTCATGAAACAGTAATTACTCTTTAAAAATTCTTCATTGGCTGTAAAGCACTTTGGGATAACCTTAAGTCAAGAAATGCACCATATAAATACAAGACTTTCTATTCTTTCTTTCTCATTCCCTTTCAAATCTGCAGTCCGAGGGTATCTGTTATTCTATATATAAACCACGTGAACCCCTCGATTACATTCCAGCCTGTAACTCATTCCCAGGTATCTGTTATTCTGCATATAAATCACCCAAACCAGTTGATTTGATTACAGCCTGTAACTCACTCCCAGATATCTGTTATTCTACACACAAACCACCCGAACCCCTCGATTAGACTCCAGCCTGTAAGTCACTTCCAGATATGTTACTCTATATATAAAGTATCCAAACCCCTTGATTAGATTCCAGTCTGTAACTCACTCCCAGGTATCTGTTTTTCTATATAAAACCACCCAATCTCCTCGATTAGATTCCAGTCTGTAACTCACTCCCAGGTATCTGTTATTCTATATAAAACCACCCGATCTCCTCGATTAGATTCCAGTCTGTAACTCACTCCCAGGTATCTGTTATTCTATATAAAACCACCCGATCTCCTCGATTAGATTCCAGTCTGTAACTCACTCCCAGGTATCTGTTTTTCAATATAAAACCACCCGATCTCCTCAATTAGATTCCAGTCTGTAACTCACTCCCAGGTATCTGTTACTCTATATATAAACCGCCCAAACACCATGAAATTCTATATATACATAACCTGAACCCCTTGATTAGGTTCCAGTCTTTAACTCACACTCCTTTATCTGTTATTCTATATATAAACAACCTGAGCACCTCGATTAAATTCCAGCCTGCAACTCACTTCCATATATCCCGGATTCATGTTTTTCTATATATAAATCACCTGAACCCCTTGACTAGATTCCAGCTGAGAAATCACACCCGGGTATCTGTTATTATATTTATAAACCACTTGAACACTGAATTACATTTGAGCCTGTAATTCAATCCCGGGTATATGACATTCTATATATATATATAACATGAACCCCTGGATTAGCTTCCAGCCTTAAACTCACTCCCAGGTATCTGTTATTCTATATTATAAATCACCCAAACCCATCGAATAGATTCCAGCCTGTAACTCATTCCCAGGTATCTGTTATTCTATATATAAACTAACTGAACCCCTTGATCATATTCCAGACTGCATGTTACTACCAGGTATCTGCTACTCTATATATAAACCATCCAAACCCTTCGATTAGCTTCCAGTCTGTAACTCACTCCCGGGTATCTGTTATTCTATATATAAACCACCCAAACCCCTCGATTAGCTTCCAGCCTGTAACTCACTCCTTGGTATCTGATACTCTATAGATAAACCACCCAAACCCCTCGATTAGCTTCCAGCCTGTAACTCACTCCTTGGTATCTGATATTCTATATATAAATCAACTGAACACCTCAATTAGATTCCAGTCTGTAACTCGCTCCCGGGTATCTGTTTTTCTATGGCTGGGATTTTATTCCCATGAGGGGCGTCCCAGCGCCTGGCCGGAATGTAGGGGCAGGCTCCGCCTTGGCACTCTGTTGGAGATCTGTTGTAATTTCACGGCAGGCAGCCATTGAGGATGCCATCCATTTAAAGGATGAGTTCTTGCCGCCAGAGCTGCTGGCCTTCTGATTGCGGGCTTCCAGGAGTGGTGGCCTCTGCCGGTATTGCAGGAGACTTGCAGTACCAAAGATGGAGCAGACCCCAGGAGAGGTAAGTGGAGTCAGAGTCACAGGGGCCATTCAGGTAGAACACGGCACCAGGGTGGTGGGGATGAATTGGCAAATGTGGGGGGATTTCTTGCCGGCAGAGTGGGCATTGTCGCTGGGGAGGTGGGGGTTGGGAGGCTTTCCGTGGGCCCTGGACTGCCCAGAAAGAAGGAACACCCCCCCACCCGCAGGCTTGCTAGGAGGCCGCTAGATTGTATCTGGGAGTGTTTCCAGGCAGCGGCAGGCTGCTCTGTTTTCCATAAGGACAAGACAATAAGAGACCTTTAAGTGAACATTAATTGGCCACTTAAGGGCCTCAAATGGCCTGGGGCAGGAAGGCCGTCCTTGGCCTTCCCCAAGTGAGATAAAATGGCAGGGACCCAGGCCACAATGGAAATGGTAAACTCTGCCATTTTGTTTGCCTCCCCTAGCTCTGTTCCCATCTCCAAAGACAGGACATAACCCTGCCCTATATGTAAATCACCCAAACTGCTCGATTAGATTCCAGCCTGCATCTCATCCCAGGTATCTGTTATTCTATATAAAAACCACATGAAACCCTCGATTAGATTCCAGCCTGCAACTCACTCCTGGAGATCTGTTATTCTATATATAAACCACCTGAACACCTCAATTAGATTCCAGTCTGTATCTCATCTCCAGGTATCTGCTATTCTATATATAATCCACCTGAAACCCTTGATTAGATTCCAGTCTGTAACTCACTTGTGGGAACCGGTAATTTTATATATAAACCACCTGATCGCCTTGATTAGTCTGCAGCCAGAAAATCACTCTGTTACTATCTGTTATTCTATATATAAAACATCTGATCCCTTGATTAGATTCCAAGCTGTATCTCACACTCGGGTATCTGCTATTGTATATATAAAGCACTCAATCCCTCGATCAGATTCTAGCTGGTAACTCAGTCATGGGTATCCATTATTCTACGTGTAATCCACCCAAAATCCTTGATTAAATTCCAGACTGTAATTCATTCCCGGGCATCTATTATTCTAATATATAAACCACCTGTAAATCACTCCCGGGTATCTGTTATTCTATATATAAACCACCTGAACTCCTTGATTAGATTCGAGTCTGTAACTTACTCCTGAGTATGTGTCATTCTATTTATCAATGACCCGAATTCTTTGATTAAATTCCAGCTTGCAACACATCCCAACTATCTATTAGTCCATATATAAACCACACAAACCCTTCGATTAGTTTCCAAACTGTAACACATTCCCTGTATGTGTTATTCTACAATAAAAACATCCAAACCCCTTGATTAAATTCCAGCCTGTAACTCACTCATGGGTATCTGTTATTCGAAACATAAGCCACCCGAACATTTCAATTATATTCCAGTCTGTAACTCACTCCGGGGTATCTGTTATTCAATATGTAAACCAGCTGAACCCCTCAATTAGATTCTGGTCTGTAACTCACTCCCTGGTATTTGTTATTCTATAAATCATCAATCAAGCTCCTCAATTAGATTCTAGGATGTAACTCAGTCCTGAGTGATGTTATTCTATATGTAACCATCCAAACCCCTTCATTATATTCATCTATAACTCACTCCCAGGCATCTATTATTCGATATACAAATGACCTGAACCCATCGATTAGATTCTGGGTATCTGTTATTTTATATATGCAAACCACCTGAACCCCTCGATTAGATTCCAGCCTGTAACTCACTGCTGGGTATCTGTTATTCTACATAGAAACCATCTGGACCCCTCAATTAGATTCCAGTCTGCAGCTTACTCCCGGGTATTTTTTTATTCTGGAAACCTGGGATAAGCTCCTCTGCTCTTTTTAGGAACCAGCAGCAGATGACTAAAAAGCTAATAAAGTGGGAGAAAATTGATTATGAAAGTAAATTGGCAAGAAATATAAAAACAAACAGCAAGAGCTTCTACGGGTATATAAAAAGAGAGTAGCTAAGGTGAGCGTGGGACCCTTGGAGGATGTGACTGGAGAATTGATAATGGGGAACAGGCAAATGGCATATAATTTAAACCAATATTTTGCAACGGTCTTCACGGTGGACGATACTATAAACTTCCCACAGATAAGCAAGGAGCTAATGGGAGGAAAGATCTTGTAACAGTCTCTATCACAAGGGACAAAGTATTTGACAAACTGATGGGACTAAAGGCAGACAAGTCGCCAGGACCTGATGGCCTGCATCCAACGGTTTTAAAGGAAGTGGCTGCAGAGATAATGGAGGCATTGATCGAAATATTCCAGAACTCACTGGATTCCGGGAGGGTGCCAGCAGATTGGAAAACTGTTAATGTGATGCCCCTGTTCAAGAAGGGAGGGAGACAAAAAGCAGGAAACTATAGGCCAGTCAGCCTAACATCGGTCATTGAGAAAATGCTAGAATCCGCTATTAAGGCAGAATAAGTAGGACATTTAGAAAAGTTTAACGCAGTCAAACAGAATCACATGGTTTTGTGAAAGGGAAATCATGTTTGACAAATTTGCTAGAGTTGTTTGAGGATATAACAAGCAGAGTTGATAAAGGGGAACCGGTAGATGTAGTGTATTTGGATTTCCAGAAGGCATTCGATAAGGTGCCACATAAAAGGTTATTGCACAAGATAGGAGCTGTACAAGAAGGACGGGTTGCATCTGAACTGGAGGGGCACCAATATCCTGGGCGGGAGGTTTGCTAGAGCTCTTCGGAAGGGTTTAAACTGGTTTGGCAGGGGGATGGGAACCGGAGCCACGGATCAGTGGATGGGGTAGCTGTTGAACAGGCAGATACAGAGTGCAGAGAGTCTGTGAGGAAGGTTAGACAGTTGACAGGGCAAAGTTGCAGCCAGTATGATGAGTTGAAGTGTGTCTATTTTAACGCAAGAAGTGTCAGGAATAAGGGTGATGAACTTAGAGCATGGATCAGTACTTGGAGCTACGATGTTGTGGTCATTACGGAGACTTGGATATCACAGGGGCAGGAATGGATGTTGGATGTTCCAGGGTTTAGATGTTTCAAAAGGAATAGGGAGGGAGGTAAAAGAGGTGGGGGAGTGGCATTGTTAATCAGGGATAGTATCACAGCTGCAGAAAGGGAGGTCGTCGAGGAGGGTTTGTCTACTGAGTCATTATGGGTGGAAGTCAGAAACAGGAAAGGAGCAGTCACTTTATTGGGAGTTTTCTATAGACCCCCCAATAGCAGCAAAGACACGGAGGAACAGATTGGGAGGCAGATTTTGGAAAGGTGCAGAAGTAACAGGGTTTTGTCATGGGTGACTTCAACTTCCCTAATATTGATTGGAACCTCCTTAGTGCAAATAGTTTGGATGGAGCAGATTTTGTCAGGTGTGTCCAGGAAGGTTTCCTGACTCAACATGTAGATAGGCCGACGAGAGGGGAGGCTATGTTGGATTTGGTGCTTGGCAACGAACCAGGCCAGGTGGCAGATCTCTCGGTGGGAGAGCATTTCGGTGATCGTGATCACAACTCCCTGACCTTTACCATAGTCATGGAGAGGGATTGGAGCAGACGGGATGGGAAAATATTTAATTGGGGGAGGGGGAATTACAATGCTATTAGGCAGGAACTGGGGAGCTTAAATTGGGAACAGATGTTCTCAGGGAAATGCACGACAGAAATGTGGAGGTTGTTTTGGGAGCACTTGCTGCAACTGCTGGATAGGTTTGTCCCGATGAGGCAAGGAAGGGATGGTAGGGTGACAAGAGATGTAGAACAGCTAGTCAAGAGGAAGAAGGAAGCTTACTTAAGGTTGAGGAAGCAAGGATCAGACAGGGCTCTAGAGGGTTACAAGGTAGCCAGGAAGGAACTGAAGAATGGACTTAGGAGAGCTAGAAGGGGACATGAAAAAGTCTTGGCGGGTAGGATTAAAGAAAATCCCAAGGCGTTCTACCCTTATGTAAGGAACAAGAGGATGGCCAGAGTGAGGGTAGGGCCGATCAGGGATAGTGGAGGGAACTTGTGCCTGGAGTCGGAGGAGGTAGGGGAGGTCCTTAATGAATACTTTGCTTCAGTATTCACTAGTGAGAGGGACCTTGTCGTTTGTGAGGACAGCGTGAAAAAGGCTGATATGCTCGAACAGGTTGATGTTAAGAAGGAGGATGTGCTGGAAATTTTGAAAGACATGAGGATAGATAAGTCCCCGGGGCCAGACGGGATATACCCAAGGATATTACGGGAAGCGAGGGAAGAGATTGCCGTGCCTTTGGCGATGATCTTTGCGTCCTCACTGTCCACTGGAGTAGTACCAGATGATTGGACGGTGGCAAATGTTATTCCCTTGTTCAAGAAAGGGAATAGGGATAACCCTGGGAATTACAGACCAGCCAGTCTTACGTCGGTGGTGGGCAAATTATTGGAGAGGATTCTGAGACACAGGATTTATGATTATTTGGAAAAGCATAGTTTGATTAGAGATAGTCAGCATGGCTTTGTGAGGGGCAGGTCATGCCTCACAAGCCTTATTGAATTCTTTGAGGATGTGACAAAACACATTGATGAAGGAAGAGCAGTGGATATGGTTTTTATGGATTTTAGCAAGGCGTTTGATAAGGTTCCCCATGGTAGGCTCATTCAGAAAGTAAGGAGGCATGGGATACAGGGAAAGTTGGCTGTCTGGTAGTAGATAGAAAGTATTCAGCCTGGAGCTCGGTGACTAGTGGTGTTCCGCAGGGATCTGTTCTGGGACCTCTGCTCTTTGTGATTTTTATAAATGACTTGGATGAGGAAGTGGAAGGCTGGGTTAGTAAGTTTGCCGATGACACAAAGGTTGCTGGAGTTGTGGATAGTGGGGAGGGCTGTTGTAGGTTGCAACGGGACATTGACACGATGCAGAGCTGGGCTGAGAAGTGGCAGATGGAGTTCAACCTGGAAAAGTGTGAAGTGATTCATTTTGGAAGGTCGAATTTGAATGCAGAATACAGGCTTAAAGACAGGATTCTTGGCAGTGTGGAGGAACAGAGGGATCTTGGGGTCCATGTCCATAGATCCCTCAAAGTTGCCACCCAAGTTGATAGGGTTGTTAAGAAGGCGTATGGGGTGTTGGCTTTCATTAACAGGGGGATTGAGTTTAAGAGCCGCGAGGTTATGCTGCAGCTCTATAAAGCCCTGGTTAGACCACACTTGGAATATTGTGTTCAGTTCTGGTCGCCTCATTATAGGAAGGATGTGGAAGCTTTAGAGAGGGTGCAGAGGAGATTTAACAGGATGCTGCCTGGACTGGAGGGCATGTCTTATGAAGAAAGGTTGCGGGAGCTCGGGCTTTTCTCATTGGAGCGAAGAAGGAAGAGAGGTGACTTGATAGAGGTGTACAAGATGATAAGAGGCATAGATAAAGTGGATAGCCAGAGACTTTTTCCCAGGGCGGAAAGGGCTATCACCAGGGGGCATAATTTTAAGGTGATTGGAGGAAGGTTTAGGGGAGATGTCAGAGGTAGGTTCTTTACACAGAGAGTGGTGGGTGCGTGGAATGCACTGCCAGCGGTGGTAGTAGAAGCAGATATATTAGGGACATTTAAGCGACTCTTGGATAGGTACATGGATGATAGTAGAATGAAGGGTATGTAGGTAGTTTGATCCTAGAGTAGGTTAAAGGGTCGGCACAACATCGTGGGCAAAAGGGCCTGTACTGTGCTGTACTGTTCTATGTTCTAGGAGCTCACGGTTTTAGGGGTAACGTATTAGCATGGATTGAGGATTGGTTAACTCACAGAAGACAGAGAGTCGGGATTAATGGGTCTTTTTCAGGTTGGAAGGACATAACTAGTGGAGTGCCACAAGGATCAGTCCATGGCCTCAAATATTTACTATCTATATTAAAGACTTGGAGGAGGGGGCAGAGTGTAATATATCCAAATTTGCTGAGGATACAAAAATAGGTGGGAGGGCATGTTGTGATGAGGACATAAGGAATCTGTAAGGGGATATAGATAGGTTGAGTGAGTGGGCAAAAACTTGGCAGATGGAGTTTAATGTAGGAAAGTGTGAGGTCATGCACTTTGGTAGGAAGAATCAAAAGGCAGACTATTATTTAAACGGAGAAAGACTCCAAGAAAGTGCAGCACAGAGGGATCTGGGTGTTCGTGTGCATGGTGTAGCAAGTAATTCAGAAGGCAAATGGAATTTTTGGCCTTTATTGCTAGGGGGTTGGAGTTTAAAAATAGGGAAGTCTTGTTGCAACTGTACAGGGTGTTGGTGAGACCGCACCTGGAGTACTGTGTACAGATTTGGTCCCCATATTTAAGAGAGGATATACTGGCATTGGAGGCAGTTCAAAAGAGATTCACTAGGCTGATTCCTGCAATGAAGGGGTTGATTTATCAAGAACAGCTAAACAGGTTAGGCCTTTATTCATTAGAGTTTAGAAGAATAAGGGGTGATCTTATTGAAATGTACAAGATTCTGACGGGGCCTGACAGGTAGATGTTAAGAAGTTGTTCCACTAGTGGGGGAATCTCGAACTAGGGGACATAGTTACAGAATAAGGGGACACCCATTTAAAACTGAGATGCAAAGGAATTTCTTCTCTGAGAGGGTAGTGAATGTCTGGAATTCTCTACCCAGAGGGTTGTGGAGGCTAGATCACTGAAAGTATTTAAAGAGGAGGTAGATAGATTTTGAAATATTGGGGAGTTGAGGGCTATGAGGAGCTGACACGAAAGAGGAGTTGAGGTCTGGGGCAGATCAGCCATGATCTTATTGAATGGCGGGGCAGGCTTGAGGGGCCAAATGGCCTACTCCTGCTCCTATTTCTTCTGCTCTTATGCTACTCAGCAATTTGAACTGTGTCATGAGCTCACTCCTGAATCAAAAAATCTTTACAACTGGGAAAAGCATAATTCCTCCAACTTAATTTTGGGAAGACTAAATCAATTGCCTTTGGTCCATGCCACAAACTCCATCCCTTCCCCCTGGCAATTCTCTGTGGTCAAACTGGACCCTAAACTGAGCTTCTGATCACATATCCACTCCATCACCAAGACCGCCTACTTCCAACTCCATATTATCAACCGCCTCCACCTTTTCTCAGCTCAGCCACTGCTGAAACACTCATCCATGCCTTTAGTACCTCTAGATTGACTATTTCACTGCACTCCTGGTTGGTCTCCCACCTAACACTCTCTGTAAACTTACGCTGATCCAAATCTCTGTTGCCTGTGCCCTAAATTACACCGAGGCCCGTTCACCCTTCACCCCTGTTCTTGCTGACTTACATCGGCTCCTGGTGTAATCTTTCTTTTCAAATTCCTCCGTGGCCCTGTCCCTTCCTATCTCTGTAACCTCCTCCAGCCTTTCAACCCTCCGAGTTCTCTGTGCTCCTCCAATTCTTGCTTTTTGCTCATCCCTGACTTTAATCGCTCCACCATTGGCGACCTTGCTTTCAGCTGCCTCGCCCTAATATCTGGAATTTCCTCCCTAAACCTCTTTGTCTTTCTACCTCTCTCTCCTCCTTTAACATGTTCCTTAAAATCTCTTTGACCAAGCTTATGATCACCTCTCTGAATATCGCCTTATGTGGCTTGGTGTAAAACATTGTTTGATAACACTCCTATGAAGCACCTTGGTTAAAGGAGCTGTATAAATACAAGTTGTTGTTGTTATTGTCATCAGTCAGTTATTAGACTCTCAGCATCCAATCTGACAGCTGCCTGAGTTGTTGACCACACCTACATGCTTGAGTGACACGTCTGAAAGTAAATGGAAATGGACGTTGCTTTTCACATATCAGTAATAAAGGGGGTACTGATTTTGAAATAAAATCAAAACTGCTGGAAATACTCAGCAGGTCTGGTAGCATTTGTGGAGGGAGAAACAGAGTTAACGTTTCAGGACCGTGACCTTTCATCATCTCTGCTTCTCCCTCCACAGATGCTGTTTTTATTTCATATTTCCAGCATCTGCAGTATTTTGCTTTTGTGCAGATTTTGAAATTTTGGGAGTAAAATATCTGGGAGGCTGCTGGTGATTCGCCAGGATGAATGAGTGGAAGATCCCTAGAAACTGCAGGGAAAAGGCATGAATGTATTATGGGGAAATTTAACCTTTTTTTTACTTTATCCTATCCAACCTGCCATGCTCTTCCTGGCCTGCAGGGCACTGGAACATTGTGGCCTATGGGTTCCATGGGGTGCTGGAAGCCCTCTCCGGAACCTAACCCATATATGAGGGGTAAAGGGCTATTCTATATTGATGTGCATTGTGGTCCAGTCTCATCTAGCCCCAATGTGGAGTCATTGGATAGTGGTCAGGAACAGGAACCCTGAGACTCCCCTCCCACGTCCCATTTCCCATTAAAGACAGAAGATCCAAAATATTTCAGCATGTTTATTTTAAAGCAGTTTCTGTGATGTCCTACCTGTAACTGCACATTGGCTCCGACCTGGGCTGCCTGGTATGAATCCCCATTCAGCGCTTGCATGCTCATATACAGATCTCCAGTGCTTGTCATGTTATATGAAGCAGAAGAACCTGCAAAATACAAAGGGTAGCCCCTATGTGACCAGGCTGTAGCAGTGGCTCTCTCTCTCTCAGTGCGTCAGCTGCCTCACATAAGAACATAAGAAATAGGAGCTGGAGTAAACTATTCAGCCCTCCACCATTCAATAAGATCCCGGCTGATCTTCCACCTCAACTTCAGCCTCCCAAACTATCCCCATATCCCTTAATTCCCATATTTTTCAAAAGATCTATCAACCTTTGTCTTGAATACACTCAATGACAAAGCATCCCCAACTCTCTGGGGTAGATCACTCTAAAGATTCATAACCCTCAATGAAGAAATTTCTCCTCATCTCAGTCTTAAATGATTGACCCCTTAGTCTGAGATTGTGACCCTGTGTTCTAGACTCTCTAGCCAGGGAAACATCTTCCCAGCATCCACGCTCTTATGTCCCTTCAGAAATGTATATGTTTCAATGAAATCACCTCTCATTCTACTAAATTCTAGGAAATATAGGCATAGTCTACTCAATCTCTCCTCATAGAACAATCTGCTCATCCCAGGGACCCAGTTAACCTTTGTTGCCCTCCCTTTCGGCCACATATCTCCTTCTATAGGTAATGTCAAGCTCACGAGAAGTGCAGTCAGAAAATACAGAACCAAACTGAAGAGTTATAAAAAGTTGACTTCTCCTTGAAATAAAGTAGACAATGGGCTGCAAAATGGCCACCATAGGTCGGGCTGACAGGGCCTGTACATTCAAACTGTCTCACTGTCTGTTAGGGACAAAAGGATACATTCCGGGCTAGTAGGTGTCAATTACACCCAACCTGAAACCATCAGGAGACATTCCTGAATTGAATGGGTTCTTCTGAAACAAAATTGGTGTGAAATAGCCACAGCCCGGGCCACTGAATGGTCAAAACAGGGTGGGAGCCAGGCGGCTCCTAACAGAAGCTAATGTGAGAGATTTGTCTTAAATCTCTCAGGGGGTGGGGGAGTCTTTCAGGACAGGACAAAAGACAACAACATCAGTCTGATCTCTCCTCAGCTCTCACAGTACAACAACAACAACAAAAAATTGAATTCCAGCAAGGCTAAGAGAGAGAGAGAGAGAGATTGATTCAAGCCAATACAGTTGAACCCTGCTGAGACAAGTTGGAAGCTAGCTACAGCAGAGACAAGAGGTGAGAATTGCCCTGAGACATCAATACTGTCTTCATCACAAAGTGAACCGCCAGGAGACTGAAACAACCCAACTATTACCAGACCACCAGCAAACAGGCCTGCAACTTTAAAATTCACCTTCCGAGGAGGATCCCACAGGTTATTCCTGAAACAACAGACTTACATCCTGAACTTTGAACACCTCTTTTTCTGTTCTTTTCTATCTATCTTCTCTTGAGACTGCATGTGACAGTGAATGCGTGCATGAGTGATGTTGCTATCATTTTGAGATTTGTTTAAAATAAATAGTTTTTTTTTAGCTACAGGAAAGCCTATCATTTGTCTGTTTATTTGGCAAATAAAACACAAGGGGTTAAGGCACTACTAACAAAAACACTTGCTGTAGGCAGTTGGGAGGTGAACAGTGGAAACAAGCCACACCATCACCCAACTGGCTGTAACAGTAAGGAGACTAAAACTGTACACAGTACTCCAGGTGTGGCCTCGCCTAGGCCTATACAATTTTAGTAAGACTTTTTAACTCTTATATACCAATACTTTTTGTAATAAAGGCTAACATACCATTTGATTTCCTTATTGCTTGCTGCACCTGTATGTTAACGTTCTGTGATTCGTGTACAAGGACACACAGGTCCCCCTGAATACCTACATTTCCTCCTCTCTCTCCATTTAAAAATATTCTGCTTTTCTATTTTTCCTACCAAAGTGGATAACTTCAAATTTCTACACATTATATTTCCTCTGCCACAGTCTTGTAAACTCACGTAGCCTGTCTGTATACCTTTACAGCAGCCTTGCATCCTCCTCACAGCTTACTTTCCCATCTAACTTTATATCGTCAGCAATTGTGGATACATTCCACTCAATTTCCTCATCTAGTCATTGATATAGATTGTAAATAGCTGAGGCTCGAGCACTGATCCTTAAACTACTTACAGCCTACCAACCCTAAAATTACCTATGTATTCCTATGCTGTTTTCTGTCCATCAACCAATCCTTAATCCATACTAATATATTACCCCCAATCCCATGAGCTTTAATTTTGTATAATAACCTTTTGCGTGGCACCTTATCGAACGTTTTTTTGAAAATCCAAATACACCACATCCACCGGTTCCCCTTTAATCATCCTACTCATTACATCCTCAAAAAACTCTAACAGATTTGTCAAACACAATTTCCCTTTCATAGATTTTTGTGTTGACTCTGCTTCATCATATGACGATTTTCTAAGTGTCCTGTTACCATGTCCCTAATCATAGATTCTAACATTTTCCCTACTACTGATGTCAGTCTAACTGGCCTATGGTTCCCCATTTTTTTTCTCTCTCCATTCTTGAATAGCGGGATTATGTTTGCTACCTTCCAATCCATGGGGACTGTTCTAAAATCTAGGTAAGTCTGGAAGATCAAAACCAATGCACCCAGCATCTCTGTAGCTAGCCTGAGTCACTCTGGGAGGGGGCAGGATCTGAGTCACTCAGAAAGATGGAGGGGTAGGGACTGAGACACTCTGGGGAGCTGGAGAGGGGGCAGCACCTAAGTCACTCAGGGAAATGGAGAGGGTGCAGGGCCTGAGTAAGGGGGATGCTGGACCTGAGTCACTCAGGGAGCATGAGAGATGTGTAGCCTGAGTCATTCAAGGAGATGGAGAGGGGGTGAGGCCTGGGTCACTGGGGAGATGAAGTGGGGGTGGAGCCTGGGTCACTGAGGAGATGGAGAGGAGAATGGTCTGAATCATTCGGGAGTGAGGGAGCAGCCAGAGACCCTCAGGTCAAAGGAGCCTGAGTCATTTGGGGCAAGGTATGTGTCAGTGTCATGGAGTTTCATGGCCAGGACTGGGGGTACGAGGGCCAGGACTGGGGGTACGAGGGCCAGGACTGGGGGTAGGAGGCCTGAGCAGGAGGTAAGAGAGTTAGGACAGATGATGTGAGCGACATTCAGAGTTTTGGCAAGCACTTGACTGCAGGAAAGGAGCAAGTGGAACGAATCGTGAGAGATCTGGATTAATTGGGGATTGGTCTGACAAGAGGTCAGTTATGTTAAATGTAGACTACTGTACGGCAATGACACTGGGGAATGGGAATCAGCAGAGAAATCTAAGATGAATAAACTACAGGACACACTGCAAGAAGGGGATCTCAGGGTACTGGTGAATAGATTGTTGAAATCAGCAGAACAGTGTGACACAGCAGTGAAGGCAACCAAGATCGAGCCACAGAAATATAGGATGGGCTAGAATCAATGATAGGGTAGAGTATCCATGGTGTGTGGAAGGAGGTTAAATGGGTGGGTAAAGTGTACATGGAGTGTGGCAAGAGATTAAATGGGTGGGTAGAGTTTATGATAGAGTGTACATGGGGTGTGATAAAATGAGCTGATTGACTCTGTTCTCTTCCAGGCTGTGTTAAATTCTTAATAAGCATCACTTTACTCGTTTCATTCACCTGATATCATTTGATTTGACTTCCATGGACTGACGCATCTCTAGCTTCTTTCTATCATTTGTCAGGGTTAGATGCATTCTCCTCTCACATTCCAATCTCTTATAACCTTTCTTAAACGTTGATGCTGTACAATGTGTAGGGGCATGATTCAGGGAGGGAACATAACCTTAGGTCAAGTAAACATTGCCTTTTCAGTCACAGATGCTGCCTGAACCGCTTGATGTGCTATAATTGGCTTTGATGGGATAAGGAGGAACGGAGGTGGGCGCATGATCAAGTTCTGCTACTCCTCTGTATGTGTGCATTGGGCGATGGCTACAGTGCCCCCCCACCCCCACCCCTACCCCACAGTAAATCCGCCCATCAACACTCACTCTCTAAGCTCGTACACAAAGACCGGGCAGTTGGACGCGGTGCTGGAGGGCTGCTGGCTCCCATGGATCTGTAGCAGGATTCCGTACCTTCAGAGAGAGAGGGGAGAAAATTAGAAAAAGGCACAGAGACAGCAAACCGTATTCATTGCAAACATTTCACATCAAATATGTTGGACAAAATTGGGGGAAAAGTTGTAATCCAAATTCCCAGCGACGTGTGACACAAATGCCAGAGGTCGACAAGCTCACGGAGATTCCTGCACCATCTCACACGCTCATTCAAAGCCATTCAGGGCCTCACTCATACAGACAGTCAGTCATTGTACGCTCTTTCAAAGGAACTTGCAGACTAAAACTTGGCGAACGCTCCTTCCCCAAACCAAAAAGACATCGACTGCTCATTCATCTCTTTACTGTTTGTGGGATCTTGCTGTGTGGAAAATAGCTATCATGTTTACTGACATAACAACAGTCACTGTGTTTCAAGGGAAGTCGTTCTATGTGTAGCGTATTGACAGCAAGATGCAACAAAGTATTCTTTATCCATACAAGTTTTTATAGGTCAGAATTATGGACTGACGATTTCTTAATGTTCAACTGGCCCACAATATACAGCAGGCCCTACCACACTTACTACCCACTTTCGTCTTTCAGCTAATCCATTCTGGGTGCAGTATGTGCCAATCTAGTTGGATACAAAATTCATGAAACTACAGAGTAAGGGAAACAGAGAGAAAGACACCTCATATGATTAAAGAAGTTGAAGTACAGATAGGCCACCAACAGTTAGACAGCATACACTTTCAAGAGATACAAATACTGTACCACAGTGAGAGAGTGACATAAAAGCTCATATCAGGAAATAAAAATATCCTGAGACACAAGAAGAGCACACATGGAGAGATACAGTATCACATAGCGAAAGGGAGAGAAACAAAGAGATCAATATGACTTTGTCCTTATACTGGAACCCTATTCATTTTTGTCTCCAGCTCCTTCCATGATGCCCCAGGGAACATAAGCAATTTTAGTCAATCTGCAGTCCATACATGTATAACACACGCCACTAACATGCTGATTGCCCAAACACCTTCATTATTTCCCCCACGGACACCTGGATGTTGCAGGAAAGTGGTGCCCCCCACACCCACGCCCAGAGAGTAGGCTTTTCCAAAGTCCAGGACGTCATAGATTACTGACGTGTTGCCCTGTGTGCTCCTGTCCATAAAACTGCAGCCTTGATGAAGCACAAGAAGCTTCGACTCCATCAATGACTGGATAATGTATGACCATCAGTGCAAGGTCAGGCCTGCTAGCTCGGCAACTGCCATGATGCCTGTATTGTCAATCCTCCATTCCCCCATCTCTTTGACCCTGGCTAACAATTGTAATGTTGGCTTCTGACATTTGTACATTGTCTGCTTGCAGCTGCTGGTCTACCCTTCATTGAGAGCGATCATCAAGCTCACCACTGGAACAGTAATGTAATGATTGCAATGTGTTAGCAAGTTGGCGAGTTTCCATCACAACAGCCCAGTTAAGGTGTCCCATGCTATCGGGGGATTGCTGCATACTGCAGGATGGAATAAACATGTTTCTATTAAGGCCGGATGATCCTCAGGGTACTGACGGCGTAAACACGTCAGACATTGAGAACTCGAGCCATCAATCCAAATGTGATGCACTGAGAAAGCCAACGCCATTGTCTTCAATCCCTGCCACAAAGTGTTACCCCGCCATGGATTCTAGCACCTCTCTGGCCACTGTCCCAGGCTGAACAAGACTGGTTGTAACCTTGGTGTCCTACATCATTGTGAGATGAGCTTCCGGCCACATTTTCTCTCCATCACAAAGATCTCCTAATTCCACCTCCATGCCATCATCTATCTCCACACTTCCCTCAGCATATCTGCTGCTGAAACCCTCCTCCATGCTTTTGCTACCTCCAGACTTGACTATTCCAATGCTCTCCTGGCCATCTTTCCACCTTTCCCCCTTCATAAACTCTGCTGTCTGTATCCTAACTTGCACCAACTCTCGAACACCCATCACCCCTGTGCTCACTGACCAGCATTGGCTCCTGGTCCAACAATGCCTTGAAGTCAAAATTCTCAGCCTCAAATCTCTCCATGGCTGAGCCCCTTCTTCTCTCTGTAACCTTGTCAGCCCTAAAACCCTCTGAGAACTCTGTGTCCATCCAATTCTGACTTTTGTGCATCCCCAACTTCCTTTACCAAAATCTCTCCATCTTTCTACCTCTCTCTCTCCTCCTTTAACACACTCCTTAAAACTTAGCACTTTGGTCATCTGTCCTAATATCTCCTGATGTAGCATGGTGTCAATTTTTTCTGACGGCCGTCCTGTGAAGCGCCTTCTGATATTTCACTACCGTTAAAATGCTAAAGAAATGCAAGTTGTCATTGCTGCATTTAGCTCATCAGACCCTGACACCTTCACAACTTGTAATGAAAGTTTGCACAGAGCTCCTCACCATTCCCCTGAAATAGATGCCTTCAGCACAATCAACAATTGCTCCACAACAGGTAGCTGGACCCTTCCTCTCATCGCAAGTTCCTATGTCTGAATGTCATTACAGAAACACTCTGTGGACACAGTGCTAATGAAGTGCCACCAAAATGTTACAGCCCTTCATTGTTTACTGCTGGTGGTTGATGCCAGTGTTCCTAATCTGGTTCTTCCGGGAAAGGCTCCGAGATGCTGGAGCGTGAGAGATGGCCAACTGCTGTGGTGGTCATCAACTCCTGTGAGTGCAGTCCTGGAGTGACCTGTTTTCAGACTATGACCTCTATGGCAGCTCCTAGGGCAGCCCAGCCCTGCACTCTCTCTGATGTCTGTATAGGCATTAGATGGAGTGGGAGGAGGGGAGTGGGTAGAAAGGAATGGAGATCATTCAGATAGACAGCGACATCATCTGTTCCCATTCTTTGTCTGCTCCCATTGCTGGGCCCTGACTCAACACACCCACTGATCTGCAGAGAGCAAACACAGGTAGTGCATTGAGCTGACTGAAGCTCCTAGCTATACAATCTCCTGGCCTGTCCAAGGAGGAGACAGTAGACTCCAGGCCCATCATGGCAACAGTATGCACATTCCTGAGAGATACTGAGTCACAGGTTCCTTTCTGGTGGATTCTGCAGCAGCTGGTCCGAGAGTGGCCACCTGCTATGCAGACATTCAATCCCATGCACCAGAACTGCACAAATGTAGGTTGTATAATTTCCCTCAGTAGCTGCAGGGTGCAGAAAGCTCCTTGGTATGCTCTCCAAAGTCTGTAGCAATCTATTATGCTCAGAAAACTTCCACCCTTTAGAACCTGGACTCCTAAGGGCTCCATCCATGACCCCATCAATGCAAGGAACAGGCATAAGTTCACCCTCTGGGCAGCTGGTTCCTTTCTCTCCTCTGCCACCTCCCACCCTCCCCAGCTCATTTGTTTAATGCAATCCCCTCAAAGGCACCATCCGGGCACTGCTGAGCTGATGCTTCACAGGGTAAAAATGAGCGATCATCATCTTCAAGTGGGACCTTCATGTCCGCCTTTAATGCAACCCATCTCCGAGTCACGTGGCAGACCTAGAGAAAGAGAAGAGGAAGAAGGGGTGAGATGTAGACATGTCAGATAGCACCCCAACAATAACAGATTGGGAAGTGATGTTCATTTTCTTATTTGGATGCAGTGAGTGAAGGAGTGCAAACTAAAACAAATGTAGAAAATTTGCATGCAACCTTATCTGTACCAGGCCTCCAGCTTTCTCTTCCCCTACTTCCTGTAGATTGTTCTGGCCCAGGATCTCTTAGGCTGCAACTTTGATAGGGGCTGGAGCATGTAAATGGTGTTCTCCTCCTGTATGAATTCTCTCCCTCCTCTTATGGGCATTCTTTCCTGCTGGAAGAATAGGAGGTAAATAATAGATCTTCGAGTCTTCCATGTGAATTGGCCTGGTGCCCACTGTGTTTGTCTAATGTAGTGGTACGATGGGTGTTCCTGTCATCATGCTCATTATGGGCACCAGGCCAGTCCATGAGTGTTCTACTGCTAAGATGTGAAGAAATGCCAGAGAAAGGGACAGGAACAATAGGAAGCTTCATTAGGGAAGGGGCGTATATGGGTCATGCCCTTCATAGAGAATACAATGACAGATGTGAACGGCATTCCTACCTTGGTACATTTGGTGAGACCGCTCAATTTTTCCAGCCCTGGCGTGCATGCTGCAATCATTGGCATGGCTGGTAGCTCTCTTGCCACTTCACTAGCACTGAGTTCAGAGTGTGCTCCTGTAGAGGATTCACTGTGCGACACACCCATTGGCAAAAAGATGTCTTCAGCTAGCTCTATCAATATTGTGACTGAGCTGTCAGAAAACCTAGGCTCCCTATCACTCTCTTAAACACTGATGGACATTTCACAAAGGCTTCAGCAAAGGGTGTCCTCCTTTGGCTTTAAGAAAAACCCTTTTAAGCTTCTGGGAGACTTTAAAACTTGCAGCTGCATGTAACTTCCTTCCCTCCATTGGTCACAGAGAGTGAGAGAAACATACATAATATACAGACAGATACAAGTCCAGCAGCAATGACTTGCATTTATAGAGAGTCAAATGTTTAAAGGCACCTCACAGGAGGGTTATCAGGCACAATTTGTCCTCAAATGACAGAAGGAGATATTAGAACAAGCAACCAAAGCTTGGTGAAAGAGGTAGGTTTTAAGAAGCATCTTAAAGGAGGAGAGAAAAGTGGAGAGATTTAGGGAGGAAATCCCAGAGCTTATGGTCTGGACAACTGAAGGCATGGCCGCCAAGGGTGGGGCAAAGGAAAATTGAGGATGTGCAAGAGGCCAGAACTGAAAGAATGCAGTGCTGCCCAAGGGATGCAGGGCTGGGAGGTTACAGAGATAGGGAGGGGTTGAGGCCATGGAGTGATTAGAAGAAGTAGTTAAGAACTTTAAATTCAAAGTGTTGCTGGTCTAGATGCTGATATGAGCTAGTGAGCCTAGGAGTGATGGGCAATAGAACTTGGTGCAAGTTAGGAAACAAACAGCAGAGTTTTGGATGAGCATAAGAGACCAGAATTGGAGGACTGTGGTGTTCTCGGAGGATTGTAGGGTTGGAGGAGATACAGCACTGAAACAGGCCCTTCGGCCCACCGAGTCTGTGCTGACCATCAACCACCCATATATACTAATCCTACACTAATCCCATATTCCTACCACATCCCCACCTGTCCCTATGTTTCCCTATCACCTACCTATACTAGGGGCAATTTATAATGGCCAATTTACCTACCAACCTGCAAGTCTTTTGGCTTGTGGGAGGAAACCGGAGCACCTGGAGAAAACCCACGTGGACACAGGGAGAACTTGCAAACTCCACACAGGCAGTACCCAGAATTGAACCCGGGTCGCTGGAGCTGTGAGGCTGCGGTGCTAACCACTGCGCCGCCCCATGAGGTCATGGAGAGTTTTGGACATGAGGATGAAAATTTTAAATTTGTGATGTTGCAAGACCTGGAGCCAATGTACGCCATTGAGACCAGGAGTTATGTATGAATGGGATTTAATGCGAGTTAGGAAACATGCAGCAGACTTTTGAATGAACAGAGGTTTATGGAGGGTGGAAGAAGGCAGGCTGGCCAGGAGGGCATTGGAATAGTCTCACAGAGAGAGACACACATGTAGAAAGAGATACAAATACAGGACCATATAAGAGACACACAACATATACAGTAATGTACAAATGCAGGACTACATAGAGAGAGATGCACAACATTTATAGGAGATAGAGGAGTACATTTACAGGCAATTTACAGAAAGATCCAAGAACTACAGAGTAGTGATAATGGATGATTTCAGTTATCCTAATAGACTGGGATAGTAATGGTGTAAAGAGCAAAAGGAGTGAGGAATTCCTGAAATCTGTACAAAGGAAGCTTTTTGATCAGTGTGTTTCTAGCCCAATGAGGAAGGAAGCAGTGTTGGATCTAGTTCTGGGCAATGAAGTGGAGCAAGTGGAGTGTGTTTCAATGAGGGAGCATTTGGAGAACAGTGAACATAATATTATCATGTTTAGGATAATTGTAGAAAAAGACAAGGAACTATCAGGGGGAAATACTTAACTCGAGGATGACTAATTTCAGTGAGTTGAAAAGGGATCTGGTCCAGGTGGTTTGGAATTAAAAATTGGTAGGCAAAATTGTAATTGAATAATGGGAGGCCTTCGAAGAGGATATAGTTCAGGTGCAGAGTAGTCACAATCCTACGAGGGGGAAAAGGAAGGGCATCAAGAGCTACAGCTTCCTGGATGACAAAAGACAAAGAGATTAAAACGAGAGAGAAACAGGAGGCGTACGACACATAGAAAGCTCATTATAGAGTAGAGAAACAAGCTAAATACATAAAGAACACAGGGGATCTAATAAAACAAATGAGAGACAAAGAGAAAGTATGAGAGTAGATTAGCAGCTAACATAAAAGGGAACTCAAAAGTCTTTTTATAAACACTTAAATAGTAAGATGGTCGTCAAAGAAAGGGTGGGAACAATTAAGGACCAAAAAGGAGATCTTCTGGAAATAGAGGACATGACCGAGATACCTTGCATCAGTCTTCACTAAGGAAAAGGATGTTGCCAATGTAGCAGTAAAGGAGGAGACTGTCAGAATATGGGATAAGCTAAAAACAGATAAAGAGAAAGAACTTGAAATGTTGGCAGTCCTCAAAATAGAAAAGTCACTTGTTCCGGATGGGATGTACCCTAGGTTACTAAAGGAGGTAAGGGTGGAAATTGCAGAGGCTCTGGGCACAATCTTTGAATCCTCCTTGGATATGGGAGTGATGCCAAGCACTGGAGGATTTCAAATGTTACATCCCTATTAAGAAAAAGGGGAAAGGGATAAACCTGGTAACTACAGTCCAGTCAGCCTAACAGCAGTGGTGGACAAACTGTTGGAGACAATAATCAAGGTCAAAATTAACTAACATTTGGAAAGGTGTGGATTAATAAATAAAAGTCAGAACAGATTTGTTAAAGGCAAGCCATGTTTTACTAACTTTATCAAATTCTTTGATGAAGTAACAGAGTGGATTGATGAGGGTAGTACAGTTGATATTGTGTACATGAACTTTCAAATGGTGTTTGACAAAGTAACACATAATAGATATTTTAGTCAAATCAAAGTCATGGGATTAAAGGGACAGTGGCAGTATGGATACTGTCTAAGGGGCACAAAGGAAAGAACAAAGGTGAATGGCTGTTTTTCCAAACTGAAGGGAGGTATGGCCGCACCTCCCCACCACCACCAGGCATCTATATTAGGTCAGGTCCGCTGCTCTTTTTGATATATATTAATGACCTGGATTTTGGTATACAGGGCCTAATTTCAAAGTTTACAGATGCAACATAACTTAGAAATGTAGTAAACAGCGAGGATAGTAACTGACTTCAAGAGGACATGGACAGATGGGAGAAAGGGGCAGACATGTGCAGATGAAATTTAACCCATGAAAGTATGAAGTGATACATTTTGGTACAATTTCAAAAGGGTGCAGGAACAGAGAATTCTGGGGATGTAGGCAGACCAATCTTTGCTGGTGGCAAGATAAGTTGAGAAGGCTGTTAAAAAAAACATATGGGTTATTTGGCTTTATTGATAGAGGCATAGATTACAAAAGCAAAAACATTATGCTAAACCTTTATAAAAACTCAGCTGCATCATACTTTGGGAAGGATATCAAGACATAGAGAGCGTGCAGAGGAGATTTGGAGGAATGGTACCAGGGATGAGGGCCTTCAGTTATGTGGATGGAATGGATTATTAATTCATTCATTCACAGATGTAGACATCACTTGCAAGGCCAAGATTTATTACCCATCGCTAATTGCCCTTGAGAAGGTGCTGGATGAATCACCTTCTTGAATCACTGCATTCTATGTGGTGTAGGGAGGGAGTTCCAGGATTTTGTCCCAGCGACAATGTCAGAAAAGTGATATATTTCCAAGTCAGGATGGTGTTTGACTTGGAGGAGAACTTGCATGCTGCCCTTGTTCCTCTATGTGGTGGGGTCGTGGGTTTGAAAGGTGCTGTAGCAGAAACTTTTGCATGTTGCTGCAATGCATCTTGTAGATGGCACACTCTACAGCTACTGTGTGCCAGTGGTGTAGGGAGTGAATGCTGAAGGTTGTGGATAGGGTGCCGATCAAGTGGGCTGTTTTGTCCTGGATGGTGTCGAGCACCTCAAGTGTTGTTGGAGCTGCACTCATCCAGGCATGTGGTGAGTATTCTATCACACTCCTGACTTGTGCCTTGTAGGTGGAGGAAAGGCCTTGGAGAGTTAGGAGGTGAGTCACTCACTGCGGAATATCCAGCCTGGTTCGACTCTCTTATCGGAGTTGGTCATTGCCTGGCACTTGTGTGGCACAAATGTTACTTGCCACTTAAAGCCCAAGCTTGAATGTTGTCCAAGTCTTGCTGCATGCAGGCACAACTGCTTCATTATTTAAGAAGTTACGAATGGAACAACATTGCCATTCTAACCTTATGGTGGAGGGAAGGTCATTGATGAAGTAGTTGAAGATTTCTGGCTCTAGGACACTACCTCGAGGAACTCCTGCACCAATGTCCTGGAACTGATATGATTTGCCTCCAAAAACCACAACCATCTTCCTTTCCGCAGGTGCAACTCCAGCCAGTGGACAACTTTTCCTCTGGTTTTCATTGACTTCAATTTTGCTAGGGCTCCTTGATGCCACACTTGGTGAAATGCTACCTTCATGTCAAAAGCAGTTACTCACACCTCACGTCTGGAATTCAGCTCTTTTGTCCATGTTTGAACCATGGATATGAAGTCTGGAGCCAGGTGGCCGTGGCGAAACCCAAACTGAGTGTTGATGAGAAGATCATTGCTGAGTAAGTGCTACTTGATCGCAGTGTCAACGACACCTTCCATCACTTTGCTGGTGATTAGGAGTAACCTAATGGGGTGGCAATTGGCTGGATTAGATTTGTCCTTTTTTTGTGGACAGAACGTAACTGAACCATATTCAACTTTGTCAATGTTTGGCTGGAGGCGCCGTTAGTTCTAGAGCACAATTCGTCAAAACTGCAATCAGGATGTTGTCACAGTCCATAGCCTTTATTGTATCCAGTGGCTTCAGCTATTTCTTGATATCTCATGGAGTGAATCCAATAGGTTAGAGACTGGCATCACTGATGATGAGGACTTCAAGAGGAGGCCGAGACAGATCATCCTTTTGGCTGAAGATGGGTGTGAATGCTTCAGCCTTATCTGCTGCACTTAATGTGCTTGGCTTCACCATCATTGAAGATGCTCATGGAGCCTCCTGCTCCTGGTAGTTGTTTAATTGTCCACCAACTTTCACGACTGGATGTGACAGGACTGCAGAGCTTTGATCTTATCTGTTGGCTGTGGGATCATCTGGTTCTGCTTTTGCTGTTTAGCATGCATGCAGTGTTGGAACCTCACCTGGTTGGCATCTCACTTTCAGGTATGCCTGGTACAGGTGCTGACATTCATTCCTCATTGAATCAGGGGTTAGTTGTCTGGTTTGATGTTAATGGCAGAGTGAGGGATCTACCAGGTCATGACGTTACAGATTGAATACAATTCTGCTGCTGATGATAGCCCACAACGCCTCATGGATGCCCAGTTTTGATCTGTTCTAATTTCATTCCATTTAGCACAATGGTAGTGCCATACAATATGGTGTCCTCAACATGAAGATGGGACATCGTCTCAACAAGGAAAGATATGTCTGGGACAGATCTATTAGTGAGGATGCAGTCAAGTAAGCTTTTCCCTTGTGCTGGTTCTCTCACTACCTGCCGTAAGCCCAATATCGCATTTTTTCCTTCAGGACTCAGCCAGCTCGGTTAGTAGTGGTGCTACTGAGCCACTCTGAGTGATGAACAGTGAAGTCAGTGCCCTTGCTTCTTCCAAATAGTGTTGGACATGGGGGAGTACTGATTCATCAGTAGAGGGAGGACGGTAGGTGATAATCATCAGGAGGTTTCCTTGTCCATGTTTGAGCTAATGCCATGAGACTTTATAGGGTCCACTGTCAATGCTGAGGACTCCCAGGGCCAACCCCTCCTGACTGTGTGCCACCACCTCCTGTGGGTCTGTCCTGCTGTCGGGACAGGGCATACCCAGGGATGGTGATGGTGGTGTATGGGACATTGTCTATAAGGTATGTTTCCATGAGTATCACTATGTCAGGCTGTTGCTTTACTAGTCTGTGGGATTGTTCACCCAACTTTGACACAAGACCCTAGATGTTAGTGAGGGGAACTTTGCAGGCTCTATGTTCTATGTTCAACTGGGCTGGGTTTGCCATTGTCATATCCAAATCCAATGCCTGGTCACTGCTGGATGGTCCATCCAGTTTTATTCTTAATAGACTTTTCTGTAGTGGTTTGATACAAATGGGTGGCTTGCTCAGCTGTTTCAGAGAGGGCAGTTAAGAGACAACCACATTATTGTGGGCTTGGAGTCAGACCAGGCAAGGATGGCAGGTTTCCATCCCTAAAAGACATTAGTGAACCAATTGTTTTTTTTTACAACAATCCAATAGCTTCATGATCACCATTACTGATCCAAGACTTTTTATTCCAGATTTATTTAATTAACTGAATCTAATTTACAAATTGCAAAATTCAACACTGAATTGACATCTCTGGCTTTTTAGCCCAGGTCTCTGGATTACTAGTCATGTAAGAGAACCATTCTACTACCAGAGAAGCTGACATTGTTCTCCTTGTAGCTAAGCAGAGAAGAGCAAGACAAGGTTTGATAGGGCTGTTCAAAATTATGGGTAAATAAGGAGAAACTGGGCTGAATTTTTTGAGGCCCCTGAGGTGAATTGGAGGCGAGGGAGTACAGAGTATCATGATGGGTGGTTGCAGGGTAAAAGGGCCCATCGCCTCCCCATCGCCCAGCGATCTTCCTGGCGATGACCTTCCTGTCCAGACGCCAATTGAGGCCCATAAATCGCCCACTGCTGCTGGGATCTTACAACAGCAGGGGGGGGGGGGGGGGGGGGTGAAGGCTGCTGGGTGTGCCTCTGCTGCACGGGGAAGATGCCTTGTAAAGCAAGGCACCCTCCCTGCGGGCTTGGGAGCGGGGTCGCGGTCCCTTCTTCATGTACAATTTATGGACCACGGAGGACCCCCACCGGGAACAACTTTACCCCCGGGACCCCCTCCCCCTGGGGACTTAGCGACCACCCCCCCACCACCCCTTCATCAGGGTCTTACGGACTGGCCCCAGCAACACAGCCTCACCTAACTCTATTCCAGGGTTCCAGCGCTGGGCCTGGGTCCGAGGCCTCTGGAGTACTGGCAGTGGCCACCACTCCCAGTGGTGCTCCCGATACTGGTGAGCAGCCAGCCCTCTGATTGACCGGCAGCTCTTGGAGGCGGGAACCCTATCCCTTTAAAAACTGGGGTGGGAAGAGACTTTGAACTGGAGGTTAATTGCCTAGTTAAGGGCCTCAATTGGTGGCAGGATGGGACGGCTGTTCACAAGCCTTCCCACCCCAGACTAAATTTTGTCGGAGGCGGGATGGTGGCAAGAACACCCCGCACCCCCAACCCCCACCACAATCCCCTCCGAGTTTATGCTCTCCTTGTCTCCAAAGCCACCGGTGGAAGTGCATAAAATTCCCCCCAAAACATTTGTTCAATGTCTCTGCAATTTCCCCATTCCCCATAATAATGTCTCCTCTCTCTGCTTCTAAGGGACTGTTTACTTTAGCTACTCTCTTCCTTTTTATATATTTGTAAAAGCTCTTCCAATCTGTTTTAATATTCCTAGCTAGTTTACTCTTGTATTCTGTTTTTTTCCCTTTTTATCAAAGGTGGCCTTTGCTGGTTTCTAAAACACTCCCAATCCTCAGACATGTTACTATTCTTTACAATATTATAAGCTTCTTCTTTTAAGAGTAAGCCGCGGATGGCTGTTTCTTGCTGAGTTTTTATTTTTCAATGGAATGTATTTTTGTTGAACATTTTGAATTGTTTCTTTAACTGTTTCCCACTGTTTATTTACTGCCATAACTTTTTGTCTACATATCCAATAAACCTCAGCCAGCTCTCTCCTCATGTCTATGTAATTGGCTTTGTTTAAGTTTAAGATTCTTGTTTGTGGTTGGTGTGTGTCACTTTCAAACTTAACATCAAATTCAACTGTGTTATGATCACTATTTGCCAGTGGGTCTTTTATATGAGATTATGAATCAATCCTGCCTCATTGCACAATACTAGATCTAAAATAGCTTTATCCCTGATAAAAACAGAAAGTGCTGGAAATAGTCAGCAGGTCTGGCAGCTTCTGTGGAGAGAAAAAAAGAGTTAATGTTTCAGGTCAGTGACCTTTCATCAGAACCTAGTATTTCCAGCACTCTGTTTTTATTTGAGATTTCCAGCATCCACAGTACTTTACTTTTATTTTAGCTTTATCCCTAGTTGGTTCAAGTGCATATTGTTCCAGGAACCTGTCATGAAAACATTACACAAATTCATTTTCGAGACTGCCCTTGCCAACATGGTTGGCCAGTCTATATGAAGATTAAAGTCTTCCACAATTATTATATTGCCTTTGGTACAAGCTCCAATAATTTATTGTTTAATGTTCTGTCCAACAGTATATCTACTGGTAGGGGGCCGATAAACTACTCCCACAGCATTTTCTGACACTTGCTATTTCTAATCTCCATGTATACTGATTCTATTTCATGATCTTCTAAACCAAGGCCCTTTCCCGCTAATGCCTTAAATCATCCTTTATCAGTGCTACCCCTTCTCCTTTGCCATTCTGCCTGTCTTTTCACAATATTATGTACCTGGAATATTTATTTCCCAACTTTGGTCACCTTGTAACCATGTCTCTCTAATGATGTTTAGACCTAAACCATTTATTTATATTTATGCCACTAGTTAATCTACCTTATTGTGGTGCTTCTTGCATTCAGATTAAGAACCTTTAATTTCATTTTTTTTTAAGGCTATTCCCTGCGTGGACCTTACTCGCTGATGTACAATTACTGTTAAACTCTCTGTTCCGTCCTGTCTCACTCTATTTGTCTTTACCCACATTGCTAAACTGTTCTATTGCCTCAACTCTTTGGCTTTCTAAATCTCCCTTCACCCAAATCCTCCCCCCCCACCCCCGCCCACTGTGTTAGTTTAAAGCCCTATCCACATCCCTGGTTATATGACTCACCAGGACACTGGTCCCAGCCTTGTTTAAGTGGAGCCCATCCTAATGGAACTGCTCCCTCTTTCCCCAGTACTGGTGCCAGTGTCCCATGAATTGAAACCACCTCTTCCCACAATAATCTGTGAGCTATGCATTTAATTCTATAATCTGCTTGCCTCTATGCCAATTGGCATATGGCTCAGGTAACAATCCAAAGATTATTAGCTTTTATGTTCTGCGTTTTAATTTGGACCCTAACTCCTCAACCCTCTCAGCAGAACATCATTCCTAACCCTACCTAGGTCATCGGTACCTACGTGGATCACGACAACTGGATCCTACCACCACACCCCAAGTGCGTCTCCAGCCATGAGATGATGTCCTTAACCCCGGCACTGGGCGGCAAAACAAACTTTGGAGCTCCCGGTCGCGGCTGTAGAGGACAGTATCTATCCCCGACTATACCGTCCCCTATCACTACCACATTCCTTTTCACTCCCCCCACTTGAATGGCTTTCTACACCATGGTGCTATGGTCAGTTTGCCCATCCACCCTGCTGTCCTTATTCTCATCCACACAGGTAGCAAGTATCTCATACCTGTTAGTCAAAGTCAAAAGTCAGGGGCTGAGGCTCCTCCATCACTACATCTGGGATGCCCATACCTGCCGGACTCACAGTCACACTCTCCTGTCCCTGACCATTGATGAATTCTAAAGTTCTACTTAACCCAAGTGCTGTAAGTGCTTCCTGTCCAATTGACTCTCTCCCTCCCTGATGCTCCATAATGTCTGGAACTCAGAATCTAGCTCAGCAATTCTGAGCTGATTTTTCTCCAGCTGCAGACACTTACTGCTGATATGGTTGTCCAGGACTGCAATGCATTCCACAAACTCCCACATGTTGCAGTCATGGCACATCACCATCCCTGCCATGTCTGTCTAACCTTATTTATTTAATTAGTCAATCAGCTACGAATTTAGTCAGCTGAAGTAAGAGCAAGTTAGAGTCCCTAGCTTGCAAACAAAAGAACACTCACCAGCTACTGGAGGTCGAACAAAAAGGTATAAAAAAAAGCACCTCCTTCCCCCTCTGCACCGAATTCCCGCCTGCACCAAATTCCCGGCATAACACTCCGTCCTCGAAGAACTCTGTCCTCAGTTTTCTCTGTGCTACCTTACTCTTATACAAAAGAGAACTGGCGAAATAGTTGAAGGGGAAAAAATTACTGGGCTATGAGAAAAGAACAGGGAAGTGGGTCGAATATAAAAGCAAAATACTACGGATGCTGGAAATCTGAAATAAAAATAGAAAGTGCTGGGAATACTCAGCAGGTCTGGCAGCATCTGTGGAGAGAGAAACAGAGTTAACATTTCAGCTCAGTGACCTAAGTCACACAAAATAGGAGCGCGGCTTTCAGGGCCGTCGGAGGCAGACTTGCCCCTGGATTTCCAGCTGGTGGGTGGGGCCACCGCCTCATCGTCAAATTCCAGCCTATGTCTTCCTGTTGTTTTTTGCAGTTTTGCTGTACATTTTGTCACATGGCCTCCAATTTGGCATCATGTTCAGATATTATTCCCTCAATTTCCAAGTCTGGATCACATCTTTATATCATAAGACCTCAGCCCAGTTCCCTGTGAAACAACGCGCACCACATCTTAATTCTGTTTCTCTCTGTGCAGATGCTGCCTGACCGGCTGAGTATTCCCGGCAGTTTCTATTTATGTTTCAGTTTTCCAGCATCTGCAGAATTTGGCCTTTGTGCTCACTACATCTCCACTGTTTGTGAAAAATTCTATTAGCATTTGCTTTCTGACCTTCGATCATCTCTATCTATCACTGCCCTTAATTCAATGTGCCATAAACCTTGCCATAAGTCTCCTATAGGACCTTATCAGTGCTTCTTGAAAATCCACATGAGCAACATCCACTCCATCCTTTTATCTTTTCTCGCCCCTATTCTTCAGAAACATTGAGTAAAGGTCGTCAAGCATGAGCTGCCTACAAGTCTGCCCCTTCGAGCTCATCTGAACTCACATTTCTCCCAAGCGCTAAATCATTTCATTCCACATCATCTACTCTACAGGGTGAGTTTCCTCTTCAGCTATAGAAGATGGAGGAAATCGCTCCCGATCATCGCTTGCCCGCCTGGCCAAAAGCCTTAGGGTTAAAGTTATCTCTCGTTGATCACACTACTCTTCACTCCTCCTGTTTTCTTTCTCCTAGATACTCCCAGAAAGTATTAACTCCAAGTATTTTATTGCCAATCCTGACCTGGATGGTAGTACATAATGATTTTGCTTTAAGCTTGGAACCTGTCCCCCAGTTTTGTTTCCTTCACTCTGTACATTGATAAACATCCATTTCAGGTTGGTCTCCCTTGCTCAGGCAATTTCTCCATTGTAACCAACACACCAAAGCTGCGATTTTCCAATAAAGAGGAAAGTTGGGTTCAGTTGGCACAAAGCACAGATTCACCTTTCCCTGAGGCACAGAGCCTGGATCCTGATTGAACTTTCCAATGGAAATCCACTCCTTGATTTGACTCGGTTACAGGCACAGGGAAAAGCTTCATAGAAGAGCCTGGATTGTGGCATGTGTGGCAGTGGATCTAAAAATTCAGTAAGCCATTAGCTCTTAAAGGGCTGCAGCTAACCTTTAAAGGGAAAGTTGCAGGGGGGCATAAATCTAGAGAAGTTGATGACCATGGTGCAGCAGAAACATGCTGGCCACACTGCTCCATTTGGTGAAGAGTTGGTGGTTCGGCTCCAGGGATATATGGAAGCAGGGTGGGAAGCACTGATGAGCACTGCTACCAGCTTCATGCAGAGTTGTCACTGATGGTACCAGTGCATCTTCCGCATAAGTGGTTGCAAAGGAGAAAGAGGTGTGCAGGTCTCAGGGTGGAGGCAAAGTTGGGCATGTTGCTCACTTTTTGCACATTCTTTGTCAACTCTGCAGCTTTGTAGCAGTACCATTTCAAGTATCGGACCTATCTGTTGCCCCTTTGCACACACTCACCCGACCAAAGCTAGTTGGCACACTTTCCTCGCAGGAATAGGTGGAACAGCAAACAGATGCTCAAAGTGCCAGTCACTTCCCCTGTTAGTGGCTTCTCAGTGGAGACAACAGCTGTGGTGTCTTCTGAACCATTACTTCAACTTCCCACTTCTCCTTCCAAATATGCAGCCACCTCAAGTTGCTCTGAACATCATGGCTCCTTATTGAATTGACACGTGGGCAACACCCTCGCCTCAGTGCCAGAAGGTTGGAGGGGTTTTAAGTCCCACTTCGGGACTTGAGCATGTAATCCAGCCTGACACTTCAGTGCAGTACTGAGGGAGTGCTGAACTGCTGGAGCTGCCGTCTTTCAGACGCGTTGTTAAGCCAATGCCCCATCTGCCCTCTCAGGTGGATGTAACAGATCCCATGATATTTTGAAGGAGAGTAGGGCAGTTATATCTGGTGGCCTGGCCAATATTAATCCCTCAACAAATATCACTAAAGCAGATTACCTGGTCATTGATTACTTCGCAGTTTGTGGGATCTTGCTGTGCACATGTTGGCTGCTGCCTTTCCTACATTACAACAGTAACTACACTTGAAGAAAGTACTTAATTGGTTGTAAAGCAGTTTGGGACTCATGAGGTTGTGAAAGGCACAATAAAAATGCAAGTCATACTTTCTATGCTCAGATCCACCAGAAAATCCATTTCTTTGCACACATATATATTTGTATGGCTGGGAAGTAGTTATAGTTTGATGTCGAGGTTAACAATCAAGTCAAAGGACTCAGCTGATGCAGTGTGAATGGTTGTGATGCCACCAGGAATGGATGTCTCAGGGCAAGAGTTAGTCTGACTTAGATGGCTATAGTCAAAATCTGAACTGGTCCTCATGGCCACATCTTTTCTGACCTGTCCTCAAATGGGTGAGGGTTGTCCAGATTTTCCTTGGCAGGTTGAAACCTGGGACTTCACCGCTCTGGTTAGTTATGAGGTTGTGGTTGGTGATGTTAGCAGTCAACCAGGGGCGTGTCATCAAGCTGTCATTGGTTTGTAGGGTGTGCAGTGCGTACCAGTAGGAGCTACGAGATTTCAGGCGAGTTTGAGGGGTTTTTTGGAGGCCCTGTATCAGTGGGAGTGCTTTGTCAGCTGTCAGCTCATGGTGTTCTTTGAGCAGCATGTTTTCCCTGTGGACATCAGGAGGTTCAATGTGTGCTAGCACAGGAAGCCACTCGAGCTGTGTTTGTCTCAACGTTCCAGAAATAATTCTCGTGATTTCCCAGAGGTGGATTATATACTATCTTTGTGTGGCGGATCCTGAGCCAGGTTGAGCAGCTGTACTCTGCTGTTGGGTAGACCAGGGTGAGTGAAGCAGTGCATAATGTGTTGGCTCTGCTGCTCCAGGTGGTACTCACCAGTTCCTGTATGAGATTCACTCGCATCTTAACCTTGGCTCCTGTGTTCTGGAGCTGTTGCCGGTTGATCAATATATGGTCAAGAGTGATGCCAAGATATTTTGGCATTGAGTTATGGGTGAGTGGTCGAGCACAGTACTGGACGTGAAGTTCTTCGCTAGCCTTTGAGTTGTTCAGGTGGAAGGCTGAAACGACAGTCTTGGCGGCATTTGGTTGGAGTCTCCATTTTCAGAAGTAGGCTTCCTGAGAGCATAGATCTTCAGTGAATGTTTTCTGAATGTCCTGGCTAGGGGGCATTGAGGGGGAGACAGCAACCTTCACGTGGTCCTTCTGTTAAAGTAGGTTTTCCAACTTGAGAACCTGCGAACTAATGCTGTCAAGAAGACGACTGATCCCTGGTCACCGGACTCCGGGTCCAAGCAGTAAAAGCTCACTGGAAAATGGATTCTTTGCATGTGAACCATAGTGTTGCTGTGACAACACACCCATTATCCAGATAGGTAGCATCTGCCACACCTTACCCCTGAGGGATAGTTCTGTCTTCACTCCAACTGATGCCTCCATTTCACAGGAGGAAACAGGCGTGAACGCGTCTGCCACTCGCTTGCCGCAGGTCTTTGAACTCCGATCTGCCTAAGGTGGGAACATCCCTACGGTGACCAGCACAAAGAAGGTTTCATGCTGCAGTGACTTTCGTTTCAGCAGGTAGAGCTGTTCATGCTCCAGATGTTGTCCTGTGAAGTGGAGATGGCACAGACCAAGCCTTCTAACATGTGTCAAAGCAAGCATCAACCACTTGGCTGGGTAGTTGACATGTGTGGACAGAACGCCTGAGGCATGCTTGTGCCTGCCTATGGTGGCCCCCTTCTGAACTCCTCATCCTTGCCTGAAGTAGCCAGCACATTCAGAACCCCAACAGGAATATTCACCACTTTCTCTGTACCATGCCACTTAAACTGTCAGCAACAAACAAGAGTAATGAAGAGAAACACTGCCTCAAAAAATGGCAAAAACAAGTGTCGCAGAGCAAAGTGCAGCAGAAATGTCTGAAAAACATACCTGATAAAAGCACTTGTCCGCATGTAACCTACCTTTAAAAGGCTGAGTTGAGCAGGCTTGGCCCAGGATCCCTGCTGTATGCATTTGAAATGTGCGAGAAGTTTGACCTGTGGGTGGCCTCTCAGCTGGCAGCAGGATTTAGAACATAGAACATAGAAAATAGGAGCAGGAGTAGGCCATTCGGCCCTTCGAGCCTGCTCCGCCATTCATTATGATCATGGCTGATCATCCAACTCAGTAGCCTGTTCCGGCTTTTGCCTCATACCCTTTGATCCCTTTTGCCCCAAGAGCAAACTAACTCCTTCTTGAAAACTTCCAACGTTTTGGCCTCAACTGCTTTCTGTGCTAGTGAATTCCACAGGTTCACCACTCTCTGGGTGAAGACATTTCTCCTCATCTCAGTCCTGAAAGCTTTACCCCATATCCTTAGACTACGACCCCTGGCTCTGGACTCCCCCACCATCGGGAACATCCTTCCTGCATCGACCCTGTCAAGACCTGTTAGAATTTTATAGGTTTCTATGAGATCCCCCCTCACTCTTCTGAACTCCAGCGAATGTAATCCTAACTGACTCAATTTCTCCTAATATGTCAGTCCCGCCATCCCAGGAATCAGTCTGGTAAACCTTCACTGCACTCCCTCTATAGCAAGAACATCCTTCCTCAGATAAGGAGACCAAAACGGCACACAATATTCCAAGTGTGGCCTCACCAAGGCCCTGTATAATTGCAGCAAGACATCCCTGCTCCTGTACTTGAATCCTCTCGCTATGAAGGCCAACATAGCATTTGCCTTTTTTACCGCCTGTTGCACCTGCATGCTTACCTTCAGTGACTGATGTACGAGAACACCCAGGTCTCGCTGCATATTCCCCTCTCTCAGTTTACAGCCATTCAGATAATAATCTGTCTTCCTGTTTTTGCTACCAAAATGGATAACCTCACATTTATCCACATTATACTGCATCTGCCATGCATTAGCCCACTCACTCAACTTGTCCAAATCACCCTGAAGCCTCTCTGCATCCTCCTCACAACTCACCCTCCCACCCAGTTTTGTGTCATCTGCAAATTTGGAGATATTACATTTCCATTGTAGGACCACAATTCTTTGATGTGATTGCAGTCTGCGCACTCTGGTAGTGAGGACTCACTTTGGAACCCAAAGCACCGCTGGGGAAATCGAGTATCTGCGGCTACGAGTCTGACCTTCTGGCCACTGCCAGCAGAGCCCCAGAAAATAGTACCCTCAACAGCTTACTTTCCCTTCCAAGTTTCCTATATTCCTCCCTTAATTGGCTCTTCCCTGTCCTGCTGGTATAACGAAACCATGATCTGTTCCTCAAATCTCGAGCTATATATTACTTCCTCAGTCTGGTTATCCCTGCACCTGGGGGCACCAATTCTGGTTGGACGTATTCCTTGGACGTGTTCCGAGGGGTTTCATCACATGACCTCTCACCTCCAAATGTCCCGCCCCCTTGCTCCTGTCATTGATCGACATCCATCTTTGCTGCACCGCGCCTGCCCTCAAAAATTGGAACGCTAACAGTCTCTTTGTTACCTCATTGAATGATCCTTGCCCATCAGTCAAACTGCCTTGTTTCTCCCTCTCCATTATTCTGCTAACTAATAAACAGAAGTGTTCAAAGAAAATGGTACAAGAATAACACACAGATAATTTCTTCTCATGATCATGTGATTTTTCTCCCCGGTTGCTTGCTGCAGAGTTCAGGCGATTCCTGGAGAATCCAGGACCATCTTGGAGAGTTAGCAGCTGATATGTGGCACTGATAGTACTGCTGAGATTGCGATCTTTGAGATCCTACTCCTCAATCCATCATCAATCCATCTCCCACACTGTTCCAATGAAGCTCAAGGGAAGCTTGAGCAACATCACTGCGTCTTTTGATTAGGCTCCTTACAACCTTCTGGACTCAACATCGAGTTCAATAACTTCAGATCACAACCTCTGCTCCCATTTGTTTGGACAGCAAGTACTGGTAATGATTCTGCTGTTGCCAGTTACATCTCAGACTCAGCTTTCGACTCAGCTAGACTCAGCTTTTGTTTCTTGACGTGTCCGATTACCATATCCTTTTGCCTTTCAACATCAGGCTGGATTTTAAAGCCCCTGCTCTGCTGGGAACAGTGGTGGGGGGCAATGAAGATCGGTAGGGAGGAGACCCCGATGGCGGCAGGCCCCGTACCGATCTTGGCGGTGGCAAGTCCTCATTGCGGCCACCCCACCAATCGGCGACAGGACCCACATTAAAATATGTTAATGCCTACTTACCATGCAGGCCGAAACGATTCAGCCACCATGTTGCAATATTTATTATAGCAGCCGACAATGCTGCGCCTTCAAATCCCCGTTCGGGGAAATGTGGCGCGACACCTGTGGGGCAGGGGGAGGAGATTTTATTTTCTGTGTGTGAGGGGGGAGCGGGGTTACAACACATTGGATTGGTCAGGGGGGAGGTGATGGGAAGGGGTAAAGGACAAAGGTGCCGAAATTTGGGTGGGGGTTGGGGGTGGAGGGTGGGGAGAGCGGAAAGGTCAAATTTTCAATATAGGCATTCCACGGGAGGTGGGGCGGGGGGGGTGGAGGGTGACAGAAGGGCAGGAATGTTGTGATATGACATTGGGGAGCTGGAAGAATGAATGGGAAGACTTGTCCATCCATTTTTTAACCTTTAAAGCAATTGTCCTTTTAAAGATGGTACCTCCGCATTGGTGCAGCAAGCTCAGCACACTCACACTCACACCCACACTCACACTCACATCCACACAAACAACCCCACACACATACACACACACACCCACATACATCCCCTGCACCCCCACACACCCTCACATACACATTCAGATCTCTGCACACATCCACACACACATACCCAGATACACAAACGTATACCCACACATACATACACACACACGGCTGAATTTAGTTAACACGTCACAGGTTCTGGATCCGCCACCACTCATGATGTGTGCGGCCGGCCTACCGCAAACATAGGAGAAATGGTGGCCTTGTGGTAACGTCACTGAACTAGTAATCCGGAGGCCCAGGCTAATGCCCTGCAGACAGAGGTTCAAATAACACCATGGCAGCTGGTGGAATTTCAATTCAATTAATTAATCATTTTAAAAAATCTGGAATTGAAAGCTTGTCTCAGTAATGCTGACATGAAACTGTCATCGATTACTGTAAAAACATATCTGGTTCGCTAATGTCCTTCAGCGAAGGAAATCTGCTGCCCTTACAGTAAAGTGGTTGATTCTTAACTGCCCTCTGAGATGGCCTAGCAAGACACTCAGTTCAAGGGCAATTAGGGATGGGCTACAAATGGGTGGGAATCGGAAAGTTTCCCGATCCAATCTGGAGTCAGACAGGGCTGTCCTCTCTCCCCGGTCTTGTTTGTTTGCTGTATTGAACCCTTTGCTGAGTCTATTAGGAAGGATGTGAGCATAAGAGGGGTGACAATCCCAGGCAGCGGAGGCACTCAGGTTAAAACCTCCCTGTACATGGATGACGTCGCCGTCTTCTGTTCGGATCCGCTGTCTGTGTGCAGACTGATGAACGTCAGCGACCAGTTCGAACTGGCCTCGGGAGCCAAAGTTAACCATGGCAAGAGCGAGGCCATGTTCTTTGGGAACTGGGCCGACCGATCCTTTGTTCCCTTCACTGTCAGGTCAGATTACCTGAAGGTGCTGGGGATATGGTTCGGAAGGGCGGGGGCGTGCACCAAAACCTGGGAGGAGCGAGTAGCCAAGATACAACAAAAGTTGAGCATGTGGGGGCAGCGATGTCTCTCCATTGTGGGTAAGAACCTGGTCATCAGGTGCGAGGCGCTCACGTTGTTGCTGTACGTGGCGCAGGTCTGGTCTATCCCCCACTCCTGCACTGTGGCGGTCACCCGAGCCATTTTCGGCTTCATCTGGGGATCTAAAATGGACCGGGTCCGGAGGGACACGATGTTCAAAGCTCTGGATAAGGGCGGGAAAAATGTACCCAACGTGGCCCTCATCCTGATGACCACCTTCGTGTGCGGCTGCATCAAGCTGTGTGTAGACCTCCAGTACGCAAACTCCAAGTGTCACTACGTGCTGAGGTTCTATCTGTCCCCGGTGTTGCGAAGGATGGGCCTGGTCACATTGCCGCGGAACGCTCCATGCAGTTGGACTGTGCCATACCACCAATCCTTCGTGGAGCAGTTTCTGCTGGAAAACACCTTTGACCACCGATCCATCAGGCAGTGGTCTGCACGGAATGTCCTCAAGGCCCTACGGGAAAAGGAGACGGGGGATCCTGTCAGATGGTTCTCCGAGCAGACCGCCAAAGTCACTTGGCGGAATGCCTCATCACCAGAACTTTCAAACAAGCACCAAGATGTAGCTTGGCTGGTGGTGAGAAGGGCCCTCCCCGTCAGATCCTTCCTGCACGCCTGAGGTCTCACCCCCTCCGTGCAATGCCCCCGCGGTGGCTGTGGTGGGGAACTCACTCCTGGAATGTGTCTTTGCAAAGCAGGTGTGGAAAGAGATGCAGTGGATTTTGTCGAGATTCATCCCAAGCAGCTCCGTAACACAGGAGTCTGTGCTCTACGGGCTGTTCCCAGGGACGCACACCGAGACAAACATCAACTGCTGCTGGAGGAATATACATTCGGTGAAAGACGCCCTTTGGTCTGCCCGAAACTTGCTGGTCTTCCAGCGCAAAGAGTTGTCCACGACCGAGTGTTGCAGACTGGCACATTCCCAGGTCCAGGACTACGTGCATCGGGGACGCACTAAAGCTTGGGGCAGCCGCAGCAAAGGCTCAATGGGGAAACACCATGGGTCCCCCCACCAAGCTGGACTGAGGGGCTGGATCCATGGGAAACCCCTCGAACTGTATCGGAGAAATTTTGTGCGCTGTAAAATGTAAAAATGTATATGGCATGACAATGAAATGGAAGGGTTGTGAGGCAGCTCATGATTGTATAGAAGGAAACTGATCACCTTTGCACTGTTTGTATTTTTTGACTTGATGCTGTTTTAAACTGTTTAGGAATGTAATTTTTTTACAGATTTTTATGAATAAAGTATATTTTGGAAATTAAAAAAAAAGGTCTGCCCATCAAGGTGAACTGAGGGGCTGGATCCATAGAAAACCCCTCGAACTGTATCCAGGAAATATTTGTTTGCTGTAAAATGTACATGGCATGTAAAATGAAATGGAAGGAGTGTGAGGCAACTCACTCCTGTATTGAAGGAAACTGATCTCCTTTGCACTCATTGTATTGTTTGACTTGGTGCTTTTTAGAACTGTTTTGTCATGTATTTTTACAGATTTTTATGAATAAAGTATATTTTGGAAATTAAAAAAAAGTCTGCCAGTGACGTCCACATCCCATGGCCCCTCATAGCTCCATTCCTGCTCCAAACGGTCTCACTAAATCCAGCCCACAGACACACTCACACATGCACCCACATAAACATGCATTCACACACTCATACTCACAATCACACTCACATACATACACCTTCACACACTCACATTCACAATCACACACACTCTCACATACATACACATCCACATGCTCACAATCAGAATCACACCCACACCCACACCCACATATATACATCCACGCAGTCATAAACACATCCACACCCACATGCATACACAATCACACCCACACACATACACATCCACGCACTCACAAACACATCCAAACCCACATACATACACATTCACAAACACATCCTCACCCATATATATACATCCACGCACTCACAAACACATTCACACCCACAGACATACACATTCACACTCACAATCACACCCACACCCAGATACATACACATTCACACACTAACACTCACAAACACACCCAAACCCACATACATGCAAAAACCAATACTATTACAGCCAGCCACAGACACAACTACACACATAAATACAGAAATGTTTACACAGACATGGCCACACACACATATAGAGTGGGCATTTGCTCTCTCCCCATCTCCATACCACATCATATCTGGAGTGGTAAACTGGCCCCAATGAGACACAACCCACAAACGCTGGAAAGAACACTGACTCCGAGTTGGTCTAGGTGGTGGCACCTTCTGAGGAGCATAGTGCCACGAAACATGATGGGTAGAAGGGCAGGAGGATTTCAGTATGAATATGACATCCTGAAAGCCGTGGGCACTTCTGCAGAGGCTGGCTGACTTTAGCTGGCCTGATAATCTTTTCTCCATGACCTGTTTTTACTGAGCAACCTTACGTTTCACGTGTATAAAACACACAATAAAAATCAATGGAAGATCAACATCTGGACATCATAACATGGCCGCTAAGGGTAACCAGTGGGAGCGGCACAGCCGCACGAAGCCACCTCCCTGACAGATATGCACATGCACCGGCGCACTGGTGCCTGCACAAAAACCCGAGGGGCAACCATCGGGTGCTCACCATTACAGGATGGCACCTCATTAAGGAGGCCATTGAGGCAGGAGTGCTGCCAAAACCGCACAGTTGTGCTAGCACCCAGACACCTGCACACACGGATGTCAATGTGTGCATGCACATGCATGCATTAATGAACCAATTTAAAAGCCAGCAAAAGACACACACAGACACACACACACACCACACAAAGAGCACAAGAAGCATTTAAATTCTATCAAGACCTAGAACGGCGGCAGGAAAACCAGCCAGGCCCCTGCCCCTCGACCATCATTGCAACAACCATCATGCTCACTCTTAATTTGCCTTTAAGCACAGCTCCAGAAACCCAGTGGATGCACAGGACGTAAAGCTAGGGCCTAATTCATGTGTGCCTTGTTCATTCTTTATCTTTTTTGTTTTTGTTACCTTTTGGATTCTCCCCTGTTGTCAATGAACCTTCAGCTGGGAAAACAAGCCAACGATAAAGCAGGAAACTCTCCCCCACCCCCGCTCCCTCTCCCACCCCCCAACCCCCACACCTGTACAGCTACGACACTAGGGCTGCTTTGACAGTCATAGATTAGGTCCTGAAGACAGAAAGGAAGAGCCTCAGCCCCCAGCCTTCCCCGACCAAGCCCAACCCCTTCTCTCCATGCCCTGCTGAAAGGTGGGCATCCAGAACACTTCCTGGGGATAATATCTCCCTCCAAACCAATCACTTGTGTGCGTTGAACTAAGTTGCTTTGCTGGGAGCTCTGAAACAGAGAGTGCTGTACCCTGCAAAGGGATTCCCATTGTTAAAGTGTCACATTCACAAGGACTGCACAGAATTCAGGATTCTGAGACTAACTGCATCCAAATTCCCATGCCCATGGCGGGACCAGGACTCTGAGAGCTAAGTTTCATCCTTTGGGTCAGCTGGGATCCAGCAAATCACTGCAGGGCAGTAGGCCGAGTGAGAGGAAGTGTATCATCCTCCAGATTGCATGTTTGGGGGGCCCTCCTTTAAGACTCTCTTTAGAACTTAATTCTTTGACCAAGCTTTTGGCCACCTGTCCTTATGTGGCTCAGTGTCAAAAATTGTTTGATCACGCTCCTGTGAAGCACTGTGGGACATTTAGCTATGAGAAAGGCACTATATAAATTTAAGTTGTTGGCATTGAGAAAATAGGGACAAGAAAGGCTGCCAGACAAAGAGAGCGATTGGAGGCTGTAGGTGAGAGAAGGTATCAAACCCATTGAGAAGAATCAGAGACATGTGAGAAAGGCCTTCTTGGACATGGGAGTAGAATTCATTTCCTCAGGATTTATTGAGAGCACAAAAGAGACAAATGTGCTTCCTGGAGACAGCCTTGGCGATGGAAGAGACACAGGCGTTCCATTTGGAGGTCATCTGGTGACTGAGAAGGGCAGCAGATGAACTGCAGGTTTGCACCCATCTTCCCTACTGGTAAACATTGTGCAATCTCTAGCGATCTAGTGGAAATGGTTGGTCTGGTTCCTGACAATGCACTGAAGGACTATTAAAGCTGTTGGCTTCGTATTGGTTTGTAGGGTTGTGCACGTAGCAGTCAATGCTACAGCTTGAATCTATCTAGAATTTGCAGCACACTGCCTGGTAGGGTGCTGGATTCATATTCAATAGTAGCCTTTAAAAAGGAATTGAATTAATACTTGAAGGAGCAAAATTGAAGATGAAAGAGCAGGACAGAGGGATGAACTGGATTATTCTTTGAAAGAGCTGATACAGACACAATGGGAAGAATGGTCTTCTATGCTGTACCATTCTATGAATTGGACTGCTCTTTCAAAAAGCAGGCATGGGCAGGATGGGCCGAATAGCCTCCCGCAGGGCTGTATCACTGTGTACTTCAATGAAATTGCAAGCCATGGGGTTTTATAATTTCCTCACAACATCCCGGGATTTCACAAATCATGAAGTGCAATAATTATTATGAAGGCAAACAAAGCAACCAATTTTCATCCAGCAGGGTCTCACACACAGTAAACGAAGAGGAGAACCAGTTACTCTGTTTTTCATGGTGTTGTTTGAGGGACAAATGTTGCCTAGTACATCTGGCAAATTCCCTGTGCTTCTTCATGAGATCTGACTGGGCAGGTACCCTCAGTATAGTATCATATGCTTAACCTACATTAAGATAATCAGATCATAAGAAATCGGAGCAGGAGTAGGCTCAAGTCCTGGAGTGAAAGTGAACGCAGAGATATCACTGCCGGAGTTCTTGGGAACAGTATCCTTCAGCCAACCGTCTTCAGCCCCTTTAGCAATGAGTTCACTCCAGCTGTTTGCTGATGATTCGACAGTGTTCAGCTCGATTCCTCTGATAATGAAGCAGTCAGTACCAGCATACACCAGGAACTGGACAACATCCAGACTTCAGGAGACAAGTGGCAGGTAATATTCATGCCATAAAATGCTGGATAATAATCATTTCCAACAACAACATAGCCCAACTATCTACCCCTGACGTTCAACAGCACCACCATTGCTTAGACCCCACCATGAACATCTTAGGGGCCAGGAGTTTAACTGGATCAGCATATCAACATACCAGAGCAGGACAGAGGCTAGGTACCTAATGATGATTGACTTACCTTCTGACACCCCCCCGCCCCACCCACTCAAAACTTCACCTTCTACACAGCTCAAAGCAGCAGCATAATGGTGTACTCATCACTCCTCTTAATGGGTATTGCACAACAACACGCCAGAGGTTCCACATCATTTGGGACAAAGTAGTCCACCTAATTGGCACCCCGTGACTGAGCTCAGTATCCTGAAATGATCTGAAGCAGGTCATTTCAGGTGCCACATTTACTCTGACTCTCACATGGAAACAGTTTACTGAGGAGAAATGTAACACCAGGAGCAGAAAAAGTCCCTCACCCAGAAATTCAGGGGTTGGGATACTGCTGGGATGCCCCAGAATTTTGGTTTGGGCCTTGACCAGAGCCATGGCAAATTGCGCCAATTCTGCCTTCTCCAGCGGCCTGCCCTTCCTCAACGTCCTGGCAGCAGTCTGCAGACTTGTCTGGGGGTTGCTCCAGGGCCACTTTGGGAATTCCGCCAGACATGCCCAGTGGCATCTACATCTGCTGGGCTGATTGAAGAGGCTACCAGTGCGGGTACCTGTCCCCAGCATGTTGATGACCCTGTCCCTGGGAATTGGAACAGTGTCACGGAGAGATGGAAGCAGCACGTAGTCCTCAGAGTGACACTGAGAAGCCTGGTGCCCTAACGAAGTATCACTGGGGTATCCTTGACATGCAAGTGCACATCAGGAAATCAACTCCCCTCCTGCCAATTTCAGGACCAGATTTGCTGCTCACAGCACCCTCTGAAATACCATAACCAAAGATCGAACGCAGCAGGGTAGAAATTGCAAGGCTTAGTGCCTTGTTAGATGTTAGTATCGATCAGAGATAGGGCAACAACAGTGCAGCCTCTAAACAAGCAAGGCTCCAGGCTGAGAGCAGTGCTTTGCATTATCTGCCCAAAATACACCTCTTTCTTAAATAACAGAGAAACTCGATGAACTCCCTGCCTGTAAGTTGCCCTTTGTTATAACATGCTGCTGCAGTGTCTTTCAGGTGGCTTGGTAGGAAGCATTTGAAGTTATAACTTCGAATCAGTGAACTTAGCACACACAATCATTCACGTATGTGCTATTTTGATGGTGAGTAAAGAGAGGGCCACATAGACATGTAGCTTGAGTACCTAACATGTTCACTTCTCAACTTGTTTGACCAGAGGTTCTTCACTGTCGTCCTTGTTTGTTTAGGTGATAGCATTCCAAGAGTTGGGATGCCAGCGTATATGACATGCTCCAACAGCAGCAGATGTCTCTACACATTAAGAACATCCATGTGAGGGGCACCAGAGGTTGCTGAAGATAATAAACAAAGGAATAATTCTGTCGGAGAAACACTGACTGGCAGACAACTGAGACTGCAGATTGGGTAGGAGAGCGATGAATGCTCATGGGCTGTCCAAGGAGAGATAGTAATGATGAATGAAGCTTTTGGGTCTCCACTTCAAGATTTGAGCATGTAACCCAGGCTGGAGCTCTACTGCAGTACTGAGGAACACTTACATTGCCTGAAGAACCATCCTTTAGATAAGATATTAAACTGAGGCTATTCAAGTGGACCTTGAAGATCCCGTCGTGTTTTAAGAAAATGTGGAGTTCAACATTCCTCCCATTACTACCAGCACCAAAAACAAATTAACTGGTTATCCATCTCATTGATATTTGTGGGGTCTTGCTGTGCTCAAAATGGCTGTTAATTTGCTGTCATTAAATCACTGGACCTCAAAATATGCAACGAGGAACTCTCTTTCTTAGGATGAGGCAAAGAAAATGCTGTCACTTCTCTTAGGCTGTCAATTCTAGTCCTGCAGAAATGATAAACTCCTCAATATCTCAAAAGTGCACAAGAGCACTCAAGGTGCTGGGAACCCTATTAATGAATCCTAGCTGACAACCAATCACCAGAGAATTGATCAGATGTGAGGCAACAGTCAATGAGCAGAAGAACAGCAGGGTAACTGTGTAGTTATTGGACCCAATTTCATGCAATACTAACCAATGACTGGGAAAGCAGCGTATGTTTTGATAGCTGTGGAGGGGGATTTATGAGCCTCTGCCCACGCCCTGTCCTCTCTCCACCCCGTCCTAATATCATCAAGGCTTACTAATCCATAACAAGGTACCATTTAATTTAAATGACAGCTCCTATCGAATTACAATTGTGCCCAAGCTGAAAGGTCACTTAAAATTGTAGTGATTTTCTGTGTCTAATGGAACAGGTACTGGCGTGAGAAAGCACAGCCAATTCATTTGGTCTTGGGATATACTATTAGCTTCTCATCTTCAGAAATGAAGATGCAACTGTGCCAAGGCCCCCCTAACAATTGGTGAAGAAAATTCCAATGTTGACAGGCTTTGGCCAAAAGTTATGATCTTATAGACCACAATCATTCTTGTCCCACCTATTTTAACCCCAAGGTGTTTAGACCATTGTGGGACGAAACTGCTTGGCACATGTTTTCCTGCATGCCCCAGGAAGTAATACGAGGCATCCTACAATGACAATTGACCTTTCAGCTTCTCCATAATCACAATGAGGGGTGGAGATGTCCTTTAAGAGTTGTTCAATTAGATCTGATTAGTGTCTGGCTGTGCAAAGTGGCCCATAAACACTCACCAGTGGAGTTGGGAGTGGACGGGGAGTTGGCTTGGCTTCCTTGAGCTGTCGCGTTTGTCGCAGTTACCGCTGTTTTGGCGGCGTACAGATTTGCTTCCTCCTGGAACTTGCCTATGTTTTTCTTGTATCGGATTCGCTTGTTACCAAACCAGTTTGATACCTGCCAGGGGGTGATAAAGAGACAAAAAGGAAAAGCTATCAGTGTGTGGTGGTGAGCAGACACACTGAGGTGTGGGGCGTGCCATTCACAAAGGGTAATGCATAGAGTTTACATGGCAGTACAACATTGAGGCTTTTGTACCAGACCTTTTGGCTTCAATACATGCAGCAGCCCACATTTTGATGGTAAATAGGGGCTGGGTTGGGGAAGAGGGGACATTGCTACCTCAATGAAGTGCCACAACCTTCTGACTCAAACTGGAGAACTTTCTCAATCCTTTGGCGATGTCAATGTTTAACCCCACTTCTTGATGTTCCACTCACTGTGCAAGCCAATAGACCATAGACCCACTGTATCAGCCCGTTCATCTGAGGATGGCATGAGTTGGATCAACTTGTTTTATATTGGTGGTCCAACTGCCACATAAAACTGGTCCTTGATCAAAACAAATCCCTTTGGGGAGTCCAGTTTCAATGACCATTTCTGATAATATATTAGCCATGTTGTCCATATACCCTGCCTATGGGAGCGATTGCATGTGGACAGCTAGCTACATGCTCTGGCAATTACCTCATGGAGAATTCTGCTGATCGGCTGCCATTATTTCAGTGGAAGTTCGGTGAATGTTCAAGGAAATTCACAGCAATGGTCGATCGTGGTCAGTATTTATCATCGCACTTTGTGACTCTGATTAGGTTTACCACTAATGTGTGTGATTGCGACAGAGCTTTGACACGGTCCAATAGTTTACTGTATTGTCTTATTATTTCAAAGAACATAATGTTCTATTCGGTATTTATCTCTCAACCAACATCACTAAAACATTATCTGGCCATTATCACATTGCTGTAAAAGTACTTCAAAGGTACTTCATTGGCTGGAAAGCACCTTGGGACATGCTGAGGTAGTGTAAGGTACTATATAAATGCAATTTTTTTCTTTCAATATTTGTGACTTGCCTACAGGATGGAACTTCAATAAACTGCCAGGTACTCGCTATTCAAATTACCATACAGTGGGCCAATATTGGAGAAGGTGACTGACTGCAGCAGAAGCGTAGTGGAGTATGTTCTTCAATTCAGGAATAACATAACTAGGTTGATTGAGCTTGCACAAAATAATCTAAACTGTGGCACGATGCTGCTAGAAAATACTGGGACGATCATAATGCAAGACGCCCAGGGAGCGACAAACCGTATGGCTACTTACAAGCTCGCTGAGCAAGTCCATACTTGGTGGTGGAAAGGCATAGCAGGTGGGCCGTGCAGTCAATGCACAAAATAAACACAGGAACAGGAAAAGGCCATTCAACCCCTTGAGCCAGTTCTGCCACTCAATTAGATCATGGCTGACCTGTATCTCATCTTTCCACCTTGGTTTTTTAACCCCTGATACCCTTGCTTAACTAAAATCTATCCATCTCAGTTCTGAAACTTTCAATTGCCCCACAGCCTCAACTTTTTTTGGGGAAGAGTTGCAGATTGTGTGTGAAGAAGGGCTTCCTGACATCATCTCTGAACAACTCTAACACTAATTTTAAGGTTAGGTCCCTTGTTCTCGACTCTTCCACTCTATAATCTCCTTTAATCATCTTAAACATCCCAATTAGATCACTCCTCAGTCTTCTATTTACAACCTGTCCTCCTAATTTAATCCTTTTAGTCCTTTAAATCTACACTGGACCCTACCCAAGGCCAATATAATGCAGTACTGCAGAGGGGAGTAGATTTCATTATCAGATCTACTAAATGGACATGTCTCTCCCAAGGAAGTCCCTCTGTATCCTGCCACCACCCCTCGGGAGGGATAGGAATGCAAAATTATAGCTTTCTTATCTGAGAAAGCCTCTGTTGACGAGTTCACTTCGTCACCTCCATTATCTCCCCCACAGGAGTGGCACGCCAGGAAATTGCTGTTGGTGTTTCTGTACCTTATTCTCAGCCAGCCAGACTGTTCAAAACAGTTTTAGCACAAGGCCAATAGGGGTATTTCAAATCCTCACACCTCATGCTACACAGTGTGAGGGAACATCCAGCCAGGGAGGTGGAGGACATGGTGACCTGGGAGGAATCTTAGCCATCCCAGAAACCATGGACATCATCAGCAAGAAGGACCAGGCTAAATGGTTCTGCAGTGACAAATGCATCAATCACATTCCAATAGCTGGTGGATTCCACTTTGACAGAGCTTGGGGTTTACGTCCTAACATATGTTAATATAACATAGCAGCTCATGCACTATCCAGTCAAGCAAATCAAGGCTGACAGTCAAGGCTGTGTATAAGTCTTGTACTTGGGTCACTGTGATGGTGGGGGAAACAGTGACCTGAGCAGATGAAGGTGGACAACTTCAATTATTGGAGTTTCGTCTTGACTGAGAAACAAGCTTGGTTATCTTTGGAGGTTCAGGTACACTCGAATATAATCACACAGCTGAGCCATTTATGGTCTGTAAGGAGAAATCCAGTTGAATAAGAAACTGTTTTGAAAAGCTGAACAAGCCCTGAGTACAGACCCTGAGCGAGCTTGTTCCAACTATTGCTGAGTTTTCACAATGCATCAGGCAGAGGCATTGGCACTGCATTGAGGCAAATTATTGACCCTGAGAAGGAAGGCCTAGCCATTTACCTAAATTATCTATTGCCACAAGAGATGACCTGTTCTACAATTGAAAAGAGGCTCTCAAAATCCACAGCCATTACAATGGGCTTCGTCGGGAGTCAAGTGGGTGTCGGTTGAATCAGTCACAAACTTGATCAGGTCCCAGATATGGCAGGTCCTGATCTTGCATCTACATTTCCGAGGTGGCCTTATCCTAGGCCTTCAGTCAGGACCTGGTGTAATATCGGGACAGGTACACTTTGTCTCACCAGATGGACCTGGCTCAGAGGGGTAGAGATGGGCCTAGCCAACATTCATCCCTCGATCGACATCTTGGGAAATAGACGTAACTGGTTATTTATCTCATTTTCTGTTTGCGGGACCTTACTGTGTGAAAATTGATTGCTGCATCTACAAAGAAACAGTGATGAGACTTCAAAAGCAATTAATTGGCTGGAAAGCACTTTATGACATCTTGAAGCTTTGAAAGGTGCCATATAAATACAAAGTTTCTTCTTTTGGGAAGAGGAAGAGGTGGGACGTCAGTGTAGAAGAACAGAATAATTCTTCACTTAAAGTGAGCCATCAGCCCATATAGTTCAGTGTCAGATGTGAAGTTTGCAATGCTCCATCACCACAACCAGTAATGGGATCTCCTTCTGTACAAATGTGGCATCTGCATTACCTACAGCAGTCCAGTAAGCTCTCAATGAATGAGATGCCACTGGACTTGAACCCATTTTTCACCACTGGATGTCCCAAAGCACTTCACAGCCAATGAAGTCCTTTTGATGTTGTCATGCCAATGTGTTTTGTTGGATGATAATTTTCTTTGGTCCACTGACTGGAGATCTGAAATTATATATTTTTTTGAAGAGATTTAAAAAGAACATTTTAAACAGGATGATTGCTGGCAGCTTAGTTTGCTACACTGTATCCCACATTGCAAAAGACTGTGATTGAGGGAGGTGAAATTGCCTGTGCATTTCCCAGCACGAATCAAGACCCAGAAAGTTTAAAGGAACTACCTGTTCTTTTCAGCAAGCAGAGAAATGTTGCTAGCTGCTATGATTGAATCACTGAGTGACTGTCATGTGACAAGCCCCTCCTCATCTATGGTTTTATGCTGGTGTTTTTCTCTGCAGCAGAGGAGAAGCAACTGGACTCTGACATGAGCAGACCCTAAGTGGGGCCCCCTCTCTCTCTCCAATCCAGCTTGAATGCTTTCAAATCCTGCCTGTTGACTGACTACCTTTGCATACTCCAGGTACAATCAGAAACCCTGTGGGATGAAATCTGCTTCGCTTTCTCTAATAGGCCAACTGAACCAGTCATCTACCTTTTCAAACTAAAAGCCTCAGGACCACTGAATTCAGCTAGAAGCCAGCTGAATCACCAATTTTCACAGACCGTATACCTTTTCATGGCCTCAAACTCAACCAATCTATCTTTCCCCACTCTGTAACCTATTTGTGTATGTGTAAGCCTCTCGTATGTGTGTGAGAGTGTAAGTTGGTGTGTTGTTTATTATTTTTATTAGTTCAGTTTACGTACAATAAAGTTAACCTTTTTCTTTGTTAAACTCAAGAAAACCTGTCCGATTGGTTCTGGTTATGATCATAGCAAGTAATCAAACACCTACTGAATTGGCCAACACATCCACTTTAAGAAAGAAGTGAGCCTGTTGTGATCTAACAAGGAGAGGGAAAAGTGGAAAACCCTTCAACCCCTCCTCACTTGACTGAAACAATGTGTGGCCATGGTTTTAATCGAAAACATCCAGCTAATTTGTGCACCGCAAGATCCCCAGAAACAGCAATGTAATAAATGAGGTGATAGTGATGTTGACTGAGGAATAAACATCAGCTAAGACGCTAGGGAGAACTCCCCTGGTCTTCTTCGAAGTAGTGGCCTGGGATCATTAACATCCACTTAAGAGGTAGACATGGCCTCGGTTTAATGACTTATCTGAAAGATGGCAACTTCGACAGTGCAGCACTCCCTCAGTACTGCACTGGTGTGTCAGCCTAGATTATATCCTCAAGTCTCTCAAGTGGGATTTGAACCCACAACCTTCTGACTCAGAGATGAGAGTGCGACCAACTGAACCAATACTTACACAGAGGTGAAAGGTCACTGTTCTAAACCTTTACAGTGCTACTATCAGAGAAAGGGTTTTAAATTGTGCTTGGGGTTATCTCCCCTCCTCCTTTAACTGATAAAGCTGCCCTCACCTGTGCCACCGTGATGCTACATTTCTTCGCCAGTTCTTCCTTGGCTTCTTCACTGGGGTAGGGGTTGCTGAGGTGAGAGTAGAAATACTCATTGAGGATCTCTGTTGCTTGCTTGCTGAAATTACGCCTTTTTCTCCTGAAAGCAAAAACATTTCAAAAAAGAAAACAAAGGGGGGAAGAAACGCTGTCTATTTTGCCCCGTTCAACATCTCGGATATCACCAGTATCTGCCTCCTACCCACTCCTGGTCCGACAAGATAAAAGAGCTCTCTTTACCCCCACTGAGCTGCCTCAGGTGTCACTGAGCTGCCTCCGAACTCACCCTGAGCATCCCCCTACCCCAGGAAGCTACCTCCAATGCCCTCATGGAGCCACCTCCAGCTCCTGCCTCAAAGCCTTATATTTATCAATTTCTTTACCTCCCCTCCCCCCACCAACAATTATCGGCTGCCAGCACCACTTCAGAATCTCTGTGGCCTGAGACAGAGTGAGGGTAGACCAATCAATCGGGGAGCGGACTGCCGATGAGTCAATCCTAAACTTACATGCACACACTCACTTCACAGCACAGACCAGCAGGGAATGATACAGAGAAGAAACACTGGACGATTTTCTCTTACTCCATCCCCTTGCTGCCCCAGAGACCCAGGGTAATAGTCCTCCACACTGCCCAAGCTCAATACATTGGGGATATTAAACCCCATGCCCCCTGGCTGCATGCAATGACTGAGCCACCAGTGGCACCACAATTGTGATCGAGGCTTCGATTCTGACTCCCATGTGTAGTGATGGGCTATGGATAGCCAGTAACAGAGGTTGGCTTCTCCCTTCAGTGACCTGTTCCTGAGTGCCATGGTGCTCGACGTGAGGACTTTCCCAATCCTGCGGCAACAACATGGGAAGCTGAGGTAACTGCCCCAAGGTGACGTGCCAAGTTAGGCACAGCAGGAGGCAGGCTGCACATGGAGCTGTGAAGCTGCTTTAAAATGCTGTTGTCCCCGGGTCTCAGTTGCACAGGTGATCGATAAATTAGTTACAACATAATGAACTGGCCTGAAGAGAACGTTTTTCTTAATGGCAGCATTTTCCCAACTTTGTCACTTTTTAAAATCTTTTTCCTTTGATATTTCTATCAAAAAGACTTGGCAGATTTTGAAACAATTCGGGAAGGCAGTTGCAGCTCTGAGATGATGGGCAATAGTCAGGTAGTGGGGGAAGTTCCGGGAGAGTTGAATGCAGTTTAGTGGGGTAGCAGTGTGTGGGGGGAGTGTGGTGGGGGGGGGAGGGGGGGGTTAACAGATCTCCCTTGGACAGGAGTTGGGCACATTGCATCAGGCTCAGAGGTAGCCCAGCCCTTCTAGAAGTAACTTGGAGGAGCTGTAGGCTCAAGTGTTAAATAGGAGCCTTAGTAATCCCGTTAATGTAATGTTGTCCTTGTATTTTAAAAGGAATAACAAAATGGTGCAGTTACAGGTAATTATTAAAGGTCAAATGTCATATAGCCCTACATATTCCTGGCAGCATATAGGGCTTGGGAGACCCAAAACTCTGCTGCCTGTAACTAACTCACACCAAGTCCTGTTCATGCATCATCCTTATGCTTACTGATCTACATTGACTCCCAGTCCAGTAACACCTTGATTTTCATCCTTGTGTTCAAATCTCTCAGCCCCTCCCAATCTCTGTAATCTCTTCCAGCCCTACAACCCTCTGGGATCTCTACGGTCCTCCAATTCTGTCCTCCTGCGCATCCCTGCTTTTAATGCTCCACCATCGTGGCCGTGCCTTCAGCAATGTTCCCTCTAAGTTGCTCGGCAACACGAAAGGCTGTGCACAAGTAGGCCCCCTTAAGTTACCGAGCATACGCTGCCATGCAAAAAACTTAAATGGCTCACGTGCTTAAACAAATCACCTGTGCATTCCAAAAAAAAATTTGAGGCAATTTTGGCCTTCAGCGGTCTAATCCCTGAGCTCTGGAATTCCCTTCCTAAACATCTCCAACTCTCTCTCCCCCTTTAAGATGCATCTTAAAACCTATCTCTTTGACCAAGCTTTTGGTGATCTGACCCAATATCTCCAGATGTGGCTTGGCACCATATTTTATCTCATGCACTTGTGACACACCTTGGGGGATACTACATTAAAGGCACTAAACAAATGCAAGATGTTGCTGTTGTAGTGATGTTGCAGTGAGAGATACATATCCCATCGTCAAATACATTCCTCAGCAACCTCGGTTCAGCAGATGAGGCAAATGGAATGACAGAAAGATGAATAGCAAATGAAATGTTATGCTGACGAGTGCAAAGTACTGGGAGAATGAAAAAGCAGGATATGTATGAAATGAATGAGCAGAATTAGCACAGGGAGACAGAAAGGGGAGTTGAGACTGACAACCTCATTGCTTTCATTGTCAAAACAATGCAAAATGAAAGTGGTAAGTGTTGGGATAATACCGTTGTTCTGTGCTCGGAGGCACTGTGCTTTGTGAGAGGGCTGCGATACTGCAGTGGTGGTTTCTGAGACTGGCACACCCTGCATACACACCTCCTCCACTAAGGGTGTAAAATTAGCTCTAGCAATTTCATTAGCTTCTGTAAAGAGGGGGAAAAGATTCCTTTCTTTCTCTCTTTGAGACTGCAGAGTGCCAGTTATGCACCTCCAACATTCTTTGTATCAGTTCACCCTTTGAACGTCGACATGCAGAGTTCCAAGTGCCACTGTGACCTGCTAGGAGTGGAGCCAGGGTCGGTTAACTGCTGGATTAATATCCACATGCCTCAGTTGCTAGCACGCTGACCTTTGAGTCATCAAGTAATGGATTCCAGTCCCACTCTAGGGAATTGAACCCATAATCCATACTTACATGTAGAGTGTAGAACGAAGGAAATGCTGAACTGTTAGAGGTGCACCTCCAAATGAAATGTTAAACGGAGACCTATTGGTCGGTTCTGATGGTTACAGTGGATGTAAGCAATATCCTGGCTCTATTCAAGACAGAGCAAGAGAGTTCTCCTGGTGGCCTGGCCAACATTCTTCCCTCAATCAATACCAGCAAAAGAAAAGCAGAGTACCTGGTCATTCACCTCATTGTGGTTTGTAGCAAGTATTGCTGACAGCCAATGTTATTCACTGCATAAGCAGCTATTGGGAAAACACAGGGATTGTGTGTTCTCAATGGTGTTGATGGCACAGGTCAAAACACTGGGCAGCAATGCACCATGGCTCCTTAGACAGCACCTTCCAAACCCGCGACCTCTACCAACTAGAAGGACAAGGACAGCACATACATGGGAACACCACCACCTGCAAGTTCTCCTCCAAGCCACACACCATCCTGACTTGGAACTATATCGCCGTTCCTTCACTGTCATTGGGTCAAAATCCTGGAACTCCCTTCCTAACAGCACTGTGGGTATACCTACCCCACATGGACTGCAGCGGTTCAAGAAGGCAGCTCACCACCACCTTCTCAAGGGCAATTAGGGATGGGCAATAAATGCTGACATAGCCAGTGACACCCACATCCCATGAATGAATAAAAAAAAAAGGATGTTGTGCTGCCCTTGGAGACAGGCATGGAGGTGGAGAGGGGGCAAACAAAATGGCAAGAGGTGCCATTCCCAACGTTGCCCGGGCCCCCTGCCATTTTGTCCACCCCAGGCCAATTTAAGCACTTAAGTGGTCAATTAATGGCCACTTCCCACCTCCACTTCAATGTTTTGGAAGGTGAAGGGCTCACTGCCATGAGACACCACCAGGTAAAGGTTCGCAGCCTACTAGTGGGTTTGGTGGCGGGGGCGGGAGGGTTCCTTCTTTGGGGGCATTCCAGAGCCCCCAGAGGGCCCCGCCGGCAGTGATTGCCGCCACCCTCACCAAACCCCCATCCAGGCACCAGGGTCTGCCTGACTGGCCCCGGCAACCCCAACCCCACTTACCTCAGCCTGGGCTCTCTGGATTCTTATCCGCAGGACCTCCTGCAGTACTGGACGTGGCCATCTCTCCTGGTGGCACTGCCGGTACTGCAGAACAGCTGGCCTTCCAATTACTGAAAGGTCTTGAGGCAGGAGCTCATCCCTTAAAAGGACAGTGTCCTTAATGGCTGGAAGTTAATTAGCTGCCAGCCATGTGATAGCAATGGGGGTCCAACGGAAGGCTAGGGTGGGGTCTTTCGGCCTTTTTAAAATTTATTCCTGGGATGTGGGTGTCGTTAGCAAGACCAGCATTTATTCCCGATCCCTAATTGCCCTCGAGAAGGTGGTGGTGAGCTGCCTTCTTGAATCGCTGCGTCGGTGATGGAGGGAGTGAATGTTTGTGGATGGAGTGCCAATCAAGTGGGCTGGATGGCATTGAACTTCCAGAGTGTTGTTGGAGCTGCTCCCATCCAGGCTAGTGGAGAGTATTCCATCACACTCCTGACTTGGGCTTTGTAGATGGTAGACAGGCTTTGGGGAGTCAGATGGTGAGTTACTCGCCGTGGGATTCCTAGCCTCTGACCTGCTCTTGCAACCATGGTATTTATATGGCTCTGCCTGTCAAGTTTTTGGTCGATAGTAACCCCAGGATGTTGATAGTGGGGAATTCAGTGATGGTAATGCCATTGAATGTCAAGGGGAGATGGTTAGATTTCCTCTTTTTGGAGATAGTCATCGCCTGGCACTTGCATGGCGCAAATGTTACTTATCAACCCAAGCCTGGATATTGTCCAGGTCTTGCTGCATTTCTACACGGACTGCTTCAGTATCTGAAGAGTTGAAAATGGTGCTGAACATTGTGTAATCATCAGCGAGCATCCACACTTCTGACCTTATGATTGACGGAAGGTCATTGATAAAGCAGCTGAAGATGGTTGGGCCTAGGACACTACCCTGAGGAACTCCTGCAGTGATGTCCTGGAGCTGAGATGATTGACCCCCCTCCAAAAACCACAACCATCTTCCTTTGCGCTAGTTATGACTCCAGCCAGTGGAGATTTCCCCCGACTCCCATTGACCTTAGTTTAGGGCTCCTTGATGCCATACTCGGTCAAATGCTGCCTTGATGTCAAGGACAATCACTCTCACCTCACCTCTTTTGTCCATGCTTGAACCAAAGCTGTAATGAGGTCAGGAGCTGAGTGGCCCTGATGGAACCCAAACTGAGTGTCAGTGAACAGGTTATTGCTAAGCAAGTGCCGCTTGATAACACTGTTGATGACACCTTCCATCACTTTACTGATGATTGAGAGTAGACTGATGGGGCGGTAATTGGCCAGGTTGGACTTGTCTTGCTTTTTGTGTACAGGACATACCTGGGCAATTTTCCACATTGCTGGGTAGATGCCAGTGTTGTAGCTGTACTGGAACAGCTTGACTAGGGGTGCGGCAAGTTCTGGAGCACAAATCTTCAGCACTATTGCCGGAATGTTGTCAGGGCCCATAACCTTTGAAGTATCCAGTGCCTTCAATTGTTTCTTGATATCACACAGATTGAATCGAATTGGCTGAAGACTGGCATCTGTGATGCTGGGGACTTCAGGAGGAGGCAGAGGTAGATCATCAACTTGGCACTTTTGGCTGAAGATTGTTGCAAATGCTTCAGCCTCATCTTTCGCACTGATGTGCTGGGCTCCCCCATCATTGAAGATGGGGATATTTGTGGAGCCACCTCCTTCAGTTAGTTGTTTAATTGTCCACCACCATTCACGACTGGATGTGGCAGGACTGCAGAGCTTAGATCTGATCCATTGGTTATTGGATCGCTTAGCTCTGTCTATTGCATGCTGCTTATGCTGTTTGGCACCCAAGTAGTCCTGGGTTGTAGTTTCACCAGGTTAACACCTCATGTTGAGGTATGCCTGATGATGCTCCTGGGTTGCCCTCCTTCATTCTTCATTGAACTGGGACCCCCATCGCAGGGATAAAATCCGGCCCACTGATTTCCCAATCCATGTCCTTTTTGGTGTAAAAGTATTTCTCTTCAAAACCCAAGAAAAAGAAAGTCTAACTCCGGTTAGGCCACACTAGAGTATTGCATCCAGTTCTGATTGCCACACTTTAGGAAGGATGTGAGGGTCCTTGAGAGGGTGCACAGGAGATTTACCAGAATGGTTCCAGGGATGGGGGGGGGGTGTTAGGTTGGAAAAGCTGGGTTTGTTCTCCTTGGAGCAGAGGAGATTCAGGGGAGGTTTGATAGAGGTGTACAAGATAATGAGAGGCTTCGACAGGGTAGACAGAGAAAAGCTGTTCCCATTAGCTGATGGTACAAGTACCAGGGGACACAGATTTAAGGTTTTGGGCATGAGGTACAGGGGAATGTGGGGAAAAGCTTTTTTACACAGAGAGCAGTAATGACCTGGAACTCACTGAGGGTGAGGGTGGTGGAAGCAGAGACAATGAATAGTTTCAAAAGGAAATTGGATATAGGCATATGCTCTGGGAAGAAGGGTTCGAATCTCACCACAGCAGATGGTGAAATTTGAATTCAATTAATAAATCTGGAATTAAAAGCTAGTCTAATGGAGACCACGAAACCATTATCGGCTGTTGTAAAAACCCATCTGTTTCACTAAAGTCCTTTAGGGAAGGAAATCTGCCATCCTTACTTGGTCTGGCCTACATTTGACTCTGAACCCACAGCAATGTGGTTGACTCTTAACTGCCATCTGAAATGGCCGAGGAAGGCACTCAGTTGTCAATGGCAATTAGGGATGGGCAACAAATGCTGGCTTTGCCAGCGACGCCCGCATCCCATAAAAGTATATAAAAAAAGCATCTCATCTGAAAGACAGCATCTCTGACAGTACAGCACTCCCTCAGTATTGTAACAGAGTTCAGCCTGGATTATCTGCCCAAGTCTCTGTAATAGTCAAATCCATAATCTGCTGATTCAGATGTGAGAGTGCTACCCACAGAGCCACGGTTGACCCGGTGTTTAGAGAACTGCAAACAGTGCTCGAGTTTCATTGTTCTGAAGGAGTCGGTGCAAGATTATGTAGAACATTGTAATCTGGTGAAATCTGTTGTGGTTGCTCTTGCCTCAGTTTAGTTTCCCTTAATGTAATTACTCTGATTCACACTTTAAAGCCTGAAAACACAGGATGACTCTCCTTTTCAAAAGGGAGTTTGGGTTTGTGATCATTTTAATTTGGTTACTGATCTGACGGAGTTGGAATATACATTTCTGCCACTTACAGCTATGTAATTAGGGTATCTTTGAGTTCCTTTTCTTCTCTAATATCTTTAACCACACTTGTGGAATCAATGTGCAGCCTTGTTTGGATATGGGTGGGGAAATGGCTTTCCAGTTTACCTGTCACAAGTTGCTGCTGCTATCAGATTGGCCAGTACTGTCTGTTTGATCTAGTGATTAATCAGTTAAGGGATACAAGACTTCCAGGTAACATTCTCACTCTCTCTGCCTGGCAAAAAATTAATAGAAGGAGAGAAAGCAATTCAATTACTTTTCTCACTGTACTGTCACTTGAGTTAAGACAGAGGATTCCATGAGGTTGTCGTTCTGATGGCAGATGCTTTTTCAAGGACGCAAGTTACTCCTAAAGTATCCTTGTTCTGAAAGAGGCACGGGGAGATTACATTAAATATGATCTGTTACAGTTTCTCTTACATATGTTTAATACTATCCAAATGGTATATTCTCGGCTGAGAGATAAAGTCTATCTGTCCAGCCAATGACTTTGCCAGAGTGAGATGTAGTCAGAGTGTGAAGGTGGGAATTTAGTTCAGATGGGAATTCAGTGTAGAGCGGGAAAGAGGAATGGACGTGTGACGTTCCAGCAAAGAAGGTAAGTGATTGGTTGGTGAACATTTTCTCTTTTTCTCTTATCTAAACGAAGGAATTTTGTTTGGGGTTAGTGTAACATTAATTGGAATAATAAGAATAAGAATCTTCTGAGACTTGGGTGATTTATTAGTAAGGTTTTATTATTTGTAGTAAGGTTTACCAGCAGTAGTAAAGCTTATTAGTAGTGGGGCTTAGTAATAGTGGGGTTTATTAATTATAAGTTAATTAATCAAATAGTTAGTTAAAACACAATAAAGATGGCAGGGCAGGTGATGTGTTGCAGCTGTAGCATGTGGGAGCTGATGGACACCAGTGTAATCCACGACAACCACATCTGCAAAAGTGTCTGCGCTCAAGGATCTTTGGCTCAGAGTCAGTGAGCTGGAAGCCAAGTTACAGACACTGCGATGCATCAGTGAGGGGGAAAGTTACCGGGACACTTTGTTCCAGGAGGCAGTCAAACCCCATAGGAGAGTGTCTTCTGATTTGGTCAGTGGTCAGGGACAGGAGGGTGTGACTGTGAGTGAGGCAGGTAAGGGGATCCAGAGGAAGAAGTAGAGGAGCCTCAGCCCTTACAATTGTCCAACAGGTTTGAGGTTCTTTCAGCTTGTATGGATGAGAGCGAGGGCTACAGTGTGGATGAGAAAACTGACCATGACACCATGGTACAGGAAGCCATTCAAGCAAGGAGAGTAAATAGGAATGTCGTGGTAGTAGGGGACAGTACAGTCAGGGCGATAGACACAGTTCACTGTAGCCCAGAGCGAGAAGACTGAGCTGAAGATCCTTGAGCGCAGAAGGCTGCGTTGCCCGCCCGGTGCCAGGGTTCAGTACATCTACTCTGAGCTGGAGAGGAACTTGCAGTGGGAGGGGGAGGATCCAGTTGGTACATGTGGGTACCAATGACATAGATAGAACTTGGAAAGAGGTTCTGCATTGAGAGTATGAGCAGCTCGGGGCTAAATGAAAAAGCAGAACCTCAAAGGTAATAATCTCTGAGTTATTACCTAAGCCACAAACAAATTGGAGTAGGGTAAATAAGATTAGAGAGTTAAATGGGGGCTCAAAGATTTATGTGGGAAAAATGGATTTGATTCATGGGGCACTGGTACCAGTACTGGGGAAAGTGGGCACTGTACCATTGGGATGGTCTTCACCTGAACCATGCTGGGACCAGTGTTCTGGCGAGTCATTTAACCAGGGCAGTAAAGAGGGCTTTAAACAATAGTGGGGATGAGGGATCAAATGAGGGACGATATGATAATTTAGAGAGAGTGAAGGCAAGAGAGCAAGGAAGCAATAAAGGAATTGATAATCTGAGTGTGGCAGAAAGCGAAGATTTGTCAGGAAGCAAAACTGGTAACAGGAAATAGAAAAGTAGCAAGCAAAATTAGAAGACAAATGAAGCGAAGGCAAGCATCAAATAGGATCAGAATATGGAATAATGTTATTCATCATTTAGGAATAATAGGCAAAAACGAAAAGGAAGTGGGGTAGCGCTCTTAATAAAGGATGAGATCAGTACATTATTGAGAGACTATCTTAGATTGAAGGAGCAAGATGTAGAATCAATTTGGATGGAGCTAAGAAACAGCAAGGGGCAGCAAACATTGGTGGGAGTTGTTTGATTTGATTTAGATTTGATTTAGAGATACAGCACTGAAACAGGCCCTTCGGCCCACCGAGTCTGTGCCGACCATTAACCACCCATTTATACTAATCCTACACTAATCCCATATTCCTACCACATCCTCACCTGTCCCTATATTCCCCTACCACCTACCTATACTAGGGGCAATTTATAATGGCCAATTTACCTATCAACCTGCAAGTCTTTTTGGCTGTGGGAGGAAACCGGAGCAACCGGAGGAAACCCACGCAGACACAGGGAGAACTTGCAAACTCCACGCAGGCAGTACTCAGAATTGAACCCGGGTCGCTGGAGCTGTGAGGCTGCGGTGCTAACCACTGCGCCACTGTGCCGCCAAACAGTAATGGTTATATTGGGCACGGTATAAATCAGGAAATTAGAGGTGCATGTAACAATGGTAATGCAGTAATACTGGGTGAATTCAATTTACATATAGATTGGGTAAACCTAATCAGCACTAATGCTGTGGAAGATGAATTCCTGGAGTGAGTATGAGATGGATTCCTGGAGCAGTACATTGAAGAACCAACTAGGGATCAGGCTATTTTAGATTTCGTATTTAACCTTGCTGTAAAGGAGCCTTTGGGAAATAGTGACCATAATATGCTATAATTTTACATTAAGTTTGAAAGTGATATAGTTAATTCTGAAACTAGAGTCGTAAATCTCAACAAAGGAAACTACGAAGGTATGAGGGGCAAGTTAGCTATGGTGGATTGGAAAATACATTAAAAGATTTGATGGTAGACAGGCAATAGCTGGTATTTAAAGAAGTATTACATGGTCTACATCTAATATACATTCCCCTAAGACACAAAAAACCAACAGGAAAGATGAATCAACTGTGGCTAAGAAGTTAAAGATTGCATTAGATCAAAGTTAGTGGCTTATAAGGTTGCCAGAAAAAGTGGTAAACCCAAGGATTGGGAGCAATTTAGGATCTAGCAAAGGATGACCAAGAAATTGACAAAGAAAGGGAAAGGAATGCAAGCTAACGAGAAACATAAAGGCGGACTGTAACAGCTTCTTTAGATATTTGAAAAGGAAAAGATTAGGGAGGACAAATGTGGGCCCATTACAGATGGACACAGGAGAATTTATAATGGAGAATAGGGAAACACCGGAGAAACTAAACAATTACTTTGTGTCTTTTTTCATGGAGAAAGATACAGAAATCTCACAGAAATACTAGGGAACCAAAGGACTTGTGAAAATGAGGAACTGAAAGAAATCAGTATTAATCAAGAGGTCGTACTTGAAAAATAAACTGGATTGAAGGTTGACAAATCCCCTGGATGAGATGAGCAACATCCCAGAGTGTTGAAGGAGGTAGTTATAGAGATAGTGGATACATTGGTGGTTTCTATAGATTCTGGAAAGGTTCCTGCAGACTGGAAAGTAGCAAATGTAACCCCACTATTTAAGAAAGGAGGGTGATAGAAAATGGGGAACTACAGACTGTTAGTTTGACGGTAATAGGAAAAATGTTAGAATCTATTATAAAGGATGTGATAACTCATGAGATAAGACACTTAGAAAATAATGACATGATTGGGCAGAGTCAACATGGATTAGTGAAAAGGAAATCATGTTTGACCAACAAACAAAGAACAAAGAACAGTACAACACAGGAACAGGCCATTCGGCCCTCCAAGCCTGCGCCGATCTTGATGCCTGCCGAAACTAACACCTTCTGCACTTCCGTGGTCCATATCCCTCTATTCCCTTCCTATTCATGTATTTGTCAAGATGTTGGAGTTTTTTGAGGATGTTACTTGTAGCATAGATAAAGGAGAACCAGTGGATGTGGTGTATCTGAATTTTCAGAAGGCTTTATATCAGGTCCCACACAGGAGGATAGTAAACAAAATTAGAGCACATGTGATTGGGGGTAATATATTGATATGGCTGTGCTAAAATGTCACTGACAGATGCACTAAATGTGCATCCAGGATTCCCACATGATATCAGATCCCCTGCTCCCTAAGCATCTCCGAGGTAATATCGGTGCCAAAATGTTCATTCATTCAGGAGGTGAGAAAGAGTAAGAAATGGGTAGATGATGGGCACTCTCCCAGAGGCCTTATTCTACAATGCAACGTCAGAGGATAAGATACTGAATCAAGATTAAATAGACCTCCAATTCCAAAGCAAACCTAGACAAGGCAAGACAAACCAAACAAAGCCTAGTCAACGGCAAGGCAGGCAAAACAAAACCAAGTCAAGCCAAAACATTCTGAATTACACCAAGCCACATCATGACAAGCAAGGTTAAACCAAACCAAATCAAACCATGTGAACTAGCGACAGATTGGTAGCTTTCACTTTCTAGGTATCTTACAGGTATGTGATTGTACTGATTAGATCCAAGTATTATATACCCCTGAAGAGGGTGGAGAGCAGATTTACTCGAATTATACCATCGATGAGGGACTTCAGTTATGTGGAGGGACTGAAGAAGTTAGGATTGTTCCCTTCAGAGCAGAGAATGTTAAGGAGAGATTTAACAGAGGTGTTCAAAATTCCGAGCTGCTTTAATAGAGAAACTGTGTCCACTGGCAGGGGTGTCAGTAACCAGAGGCCACAGATTTAAGATAATTGGTTAAAAAAAAGAGGGAGATGAGGAGTGTCTTTTTATGCAGTAAGTGTTGAGCAAGGGAGTGGGACTATCTGGATAGCTCTTTCAAAGAACCAGCACAGGCAAGATGGGCCGAATAGCTTCCTGTTTTGCTGTATCAATCTATGTTTCACCACTGGGTCATGACCTGGAACTCGCCATCCACAAGGGTAGTGGAAGCGGAGACAATCAATGACTTCAAGGTGAAATTGGATGGCCACTTGAAGGAAATAGACTTGCAGAGCTACAGGGATTGAGCAGGTGAGAGGGACTGACTGAGTAGCTCCGCAGAGAGCCGGCATGGACCTGATGGGTTGAATGGCCTCCTTCTGTGCCGAAAATGATTATGATTCTATGACCTGTTCTGCCTGTTGCCCAGGATGGATCACGGGATTCTGATCTAGTCGTCTTCGATGACCACTTCCTGTTACTTCTACTTGATCCATATAGTCTTGCACATGAGCCTGACTGTAGGAATGGAGCTTAAAGGCAGTGAATTATTTGATTTCAATGACACCATCGAGACCAGTTCTGTTGGATGCCATGTAGAGTGCGTCTTTAGCCCCAGAACCAGACCAGCGCTGCAGCAGTCAAGTAACCACTAAATACATTGAGTGACGTACAAATCTTTTGAACTGGGTTTCCAGTGTAGTTTTATGCTGCAGACAAACTCCTCAAACATGCAGTTTTCATAGGATTAATGCAGCCACTGCATAGAAGGAAAAGCTGTTCTTTGAAGCCCTCTCTCAACTCATGCCATCAATGGACTATTGAAGCACAGATCTGAGAGATAAAAGGGTAGTGTTACAACACATTGTTAGATCTATCTCCTCCTTTATCTTTGCCGAGTGTCAAGGCAAAGGTAGACCTGAAATGTGAAGGCTGATGTTCTTGTCCTTGTTAGGCCAGGGATTCTAAAACTAGGGAGTCTAACTAATGAATGTATTAAAAAGCATGAGGAGGACAAAATTAACTAAGCAGCATGTTATTGTGGAAATTAAACCTCCAGGAGTCAATTTAAGTTTCTGTGTCTGCTTTTTAAGATAGCCATATAGGCTGAGAGTCAAAGTACTGAAGTTGACTAGTTAATGCCCCTTCAAATCTGTCATCCGTGCTGTAATCAGGTTATGAGGCATTGCTCAATGCATCTGTGACACCTAGTGCTAGAACATTCCAAGAATGGCTCCACTTGAAAAGCTCTTAACAGGCTGCAAGGAGCTTTGGGATGTCCTGGGATGGTGAAAGGTGATACATAAATGCAAGTCTTTTTTCTTGAAGAACATGACTAGTATACCAGTTCTTAGATGTATATATCTATATATATTAAAAAGAGCGTGCACAAATTTAAAGGGGGTTCAAAAGAAGACAGACCTGGGGATTCACATACACAAATCTTTGAAGGGGGCAGGGCAAGTTGATAAAGCTGTTGAAAAGTATACGAGTTCCTGAGCTTTATAAATAAAGCCATAAATGGTAAACCTTTATAAATCACTGCTTTGGCTTGAGCTGCAATATTGTGTCCAATTCTGGGCACTACACTTTAGAAAGGATGTTAAGGGCCTGTAAAGAGTGCAGAGGAGATTTACCAGATGGGAAGAGGGATGAGGGACTTTAGTTCTGTGGAGAGTCTGGAGAAGCTGGGGTTGTTCCCCTTGCAGCAGAGAAGGTTAAAGGAAGTTTCCACTGGCAGATAATTGCCAAAAAAGCCAGGGGAAGGTGAGGAGAAATTTTACACTCAGGGAATTGTTGTGATTTGGAATGCACTACCTGAAAGGGTAGTGAAAACAGATTCAACAGTAACTTCCAAAAGTGAATTGGATATCATTTTGAAAAGGGGAAATAGCAGGGAGAGTGAGACTAATTGGATCGCTCTTTCAAAGAGCCAACGTGATGAGCTAAATAGTCTCCTTCTATACGGTATCTTTCTATAATTCTATGATATAAATTGATTAGTTGTCCACTTTGAAGATCTTTAATATGGTGTCCAGTTGAAACGTCAGCCTCCATTTGCATACTTAAACCTAAGGCTTCGTCTAATGCTAAGATTCATCACCTCCAATCTAATCGATCTCAATGGAGAGGAAGCCACGATCATTGCTCAGCATTGGATTAAAGCCAGGTCTAAGGGGCCCTCATTTTACAACTTTTCTATCACCGCCTAAAGCACTATTTGTGTCCTGGCCAAATTTGATCCAACTCCATGAGATGAGAGGACACCTCCCTTTTGCAGAACTCCCTGCCACCACCCCCCCGCACCCAACCCGCCCACCCCCCAACTCTGCTTATAGCATGAGCTCTATTTGTTTTTATTCTGTAAGTTCAAGCAATGATAATGTAGCAACATGGAGTCCCCATTGTCTTCAGCTACTTTCTCTTTCATTAAATTCACTGACTGCATTAAAATGGTACACATCAAGTCTATTTACCGTGCATCCAAGAATCGTGAGCGGAGTATCATGACTGCCTCGCACGTGCTCTGTTTGAGTTGCATCTGGATGGAGTTGAACTTCCGGTGGATGATGTTGACCATCCTCTCGATTTCCTTCGGGGAGATGGGCCGCGTTCGGCTCTGCTCCCGCAGTAGGTTCATTACGTGTGTGGTGAACTCATTGCAGGCCTGTAAGAGATGAGGTGAGAAGCAATGAGAGAACTGATGGAGGCATAGGCTCCTGTGAAACATTGGCAGAGTAGGACCGCGCTGGCACTGCAATCCAGAGTCATACTCTGAGAGCACATCACAAAAACCTTGCCATCGACGACTTTTTATCCATGGCTGCTTGCGAGATATAATTGTGTGGGTGGTTTGGTGAGGGATCATGTACCTGAACAACCTGCTGCCATGGAAACCAACCGAAATCTGACTGGGTACCAGTGGTGCAACCAGTGCATTCAGCTTCCTAGGCCCTAAGCTCTGCAATTACCTCCTGAAACCTTCCTGCCTCATCACCTCCCTCTCCTCCTTAAAGATGATCCTTAAAACCTACTACTTTTACCAAGCTTTTAGCCACCTAATATTTCCTAATATGATATCTCCTTTTGTGGCCCAGTGTCAAATTTTATAGTCATAGAATCATTACGGCACAGAAAGAGGCCATTTGGCGTATCAACTACATGCTGGCGCTCTGTTGATCAATCCATTCAGTCCCATTCCCCTGCTCGATCCCCATAGCCCTCTAAGTTTATTTCCCTCAAGTGCCCATCTAATTTTCCTTTGAAATCATTCATCATCTCCACTTCTACCAACCTCATCGGCAGCGAGTTCCAGGTCATTATCACTCGAAGTGTAAAAAAGGTCTTCCTCACATCCCCCTGCATCTTCTGCCTAAAGTCTTAAATCTGTGTCCCCGAGTCCTTGTACCGTCAGCTAATGGGAACAACTTTTCTTTGCCTACCTTATCTAACCTGTCATAATCTTGTACTCCACTATCAAACCTTCCCTCAATCTCCTCTGCTCTGAGGACAACAACCCCAGCTTTTCCAACCTATCCTTGCAGCTAAAATCCCTCATCCAAGGAACTATTCTGGTAAATCTCCTCTGCACCCTTTCAAGGATCCTCACAGCCTTCCTTGTGGTGACCAGAACTGGATGCAATACTCTACTTGGGGCCGAAGCAGAGCTTTATAAAATGTCAGCATAACCTCCCTACTTTTGTGCTCAAAACTTCTATTTATGAAGCCCAAGATCCCATATGCTTTACTAACCACTCTCTCAATATGTCAATATCAAAGATCTATGCACATGAACTCCCAGATCCCTGTCCCCCGATAGTCTTTAGAACTGTGCCGTTAAGTCTATATTGCCTCTCCCTATCCCTTCTGCCAAAATGCACCACTTCACACTTTTCGGTACTAAATTCCATCTACCACTCTGCCAGCCTATCTATGTCCTGTTGCAGTCGATTTGTATCATCCTCACTGTTTGCCAAACCTCTAAGTTTGGCACCGTCGTCAAATTTTGAAATTGTACTTTGTATTCCAATATCCATATCATTGATACCTATCAAAAAAAGCAGTGGTCCTACCACTGAACCTTGGGGCAACACTACTGTCTATCATCCTCCAATCTGAAAAAAAGCTATTTATCATGACCCACTGTATTGTGTCATAGAGTCACAGAGTCAGAAAGTCGTACAGCATAGAAACAGGCCCTTTGGTCCACCGCATCCATGCCAACCATAATGCCTATACTAATCCCACCTGCCTGCATTAATTCCATATCCCTCTATGCCTTGCTCATTCAAGTACCTGTCCAGAAGCCTCTTAAATGTCGCTACAGTTCCTGCCTCCACCAGCTCCTCAGGTAGCTCATTCCAGATACCCACTATTCTTTGTGTGAAAAATGTACCCCTTTGATCCCCTTTAAACCTCCTCCCGCTCACCTTAAATCTATGCCCTTTGGTTTTAGTCACCCCTACCATGGGAAACAGAGTCTGGCTATCTACCCTATCTATGTCTCTCATAATTTTATATACCTCTATCATGTCCCCTCTCAGCCTCTTTTGCTCCAGGGAAAACAGACCCAACCTATCCAATCTCTCTTTATAACTCAAGCCTACCAAACCAGGCAACATCCTTGTGAATCTTTTCTGCACCCTCTCTAGCTTAATCACATCTTTCCTGTCGTGCGGCGACCAGAACTGCACACAATACTCCAAATGCGGCCTAACCAACGTTATGTACAACTGTAACATGATGTCCCAACTCTTGTACTCCATGCTTCGGCCGATGAAGGCAAGCATGCCATATGCCTTCTTCACCACCCTGTCTACCTATGTTGCCACTTTCAGGGAACTATGTACTTGCACCCCAAGGTGTCTCTGCTCAAGAACACTCCCCAGGGCCCTGCCATTCACTGTATATGTCCTGCCCTGGTTTAACTTCCCATTTAACTGCGTTAAATTCCATTTGCCACTCCCTTGCCCACTTTCCCAGTTGATCTGTAAGCTGTTGTAACCTTAGACAACCTTCTTCAGTGTCCACTATACCTTCAATTTTGGTATCATCTGCAAACTTACGAATCATGCCCCTTACATTCACATCCAAGTCATTAATATAGATGACAAACAACAGCGGGCCCAGCACCGATCCCTGCGGCACACCACTGGTCACCGGCCTCCAATCTGAAAAACAACCCTCCACTACCACCCTCTGCCTCCTATCACCAAGCCAATTTTGTATCCAATTTGCTAGCTCACCCTGGATCCCATTTGTTTGAACCTTCTGGACCAGCCTACCATGCGGGACCTTGTCAAAGGCCTTGCTAAAGTCCATGTAGACAACGTCCATCGCCCTGCCCTCGTCAATCCTCTTGGTCACCTCCTCAAAAAACTCAATCAAATTTGAGAGACATGATCTCCCATGCACAAAGTCATGCTGACTATCCCTAATCAGACCATGCCTTTCCAAATGCATATAAATCCTGTCTCTCAGAATCCCTTCCAATAACTTTCCTACCACTGATGTAAGGCTCACCAGCCTGTAGTTCCCTGGCTTATCCCTGTTGCCCTTCTTAAATAAAGGCACAACATTAGCTATCATCCAGGTCTTCCGGTACCTCACCCGTGGCTAACGATGATACAAAAATCTCTGCCAGGTCCCCAGCAATCTCCTCCCTTGCTTCCCATAGCATCCTAGGATACACCTGGTCAGGCCCTGGGGATTTATCCACCTTAATGCACTTCAAAATCTCCAACACCTCCTCCTTTGTAATGTTGATATGCGCCAGGATATCGGTGTTCCCTCCCTTGAACTCACTAGCTTCCATGACCTTCTCCATGGTAAATACGGATGAGAAATATTCATTTAAGACCTCGCCCATTTCCCGTGGCTCCACACATAGATTGCCACACTGATCCTTAAGGGGACCTACTCTCCCTAGCTACCCATTTACTCTTAATAAACTTATAGAATCTTTTAGGATACTCCTTTATCTTATCTGCCAGGGAAATCTCATGGCCCCTTTTCGCCCTCCTAATTTCCTTCTTAAGTGTAGTCCTACATCCCCTATACTCCTCGAGGGACTCGCTTGGTCCCAGCTGCCTATTCCTGACATATGCCTCCTTCTTTGCCCTGACCAGACCCTCAATATCCCTCGTCAACCAAGGTTCCCTAAACTTTTCAGCCTTGCCCTTCCATCTAACAGGAACATGCCGGCCCTGAACTCTTCCTATCTCACTTTTTAAAGCCTCCCACTTGCCAGACATCCCTTTACCTGTAAACAGCCTCTCCCATTCAACTTTTGAGAGTTCCTGTCTGATGCCATCGAAATTAGCCTTCCCCCAATTTAGGACTTCAACCTGAGGACCAGTCTTATCCTTTTCCATAACAATCTTGAAGCTAATAGAGTTATGGTCACTGGTCCCAAAGTGCTCCCCCACTGACACATCAACCACCTGCCCATCCTCATTTCCTAAGAGGAGGTCGAGTGTAGCCCCTTCTCTAGTAGGACCATCCACATACTGCTTCAGAAAACTATCCTGGACACACTTAACAAATTCTTCCCCATCTGATCCCTTAGCACTAATGCAGTCCCAGTCAATATTAGGGAAGTTAAAATCACCTACTATTCTTTTGGGCCTCCTTATCTCGAGAGACAATGGATACGCGCCTGGAGGTGGTCAGTGGTTTGTGAAGCAGCGCCTGGAGTGGCTATAAAGGCCAATTCTGGAGTAACAGGCTCTTCCACAGGTGCTGCAGAGAAATTTGTTTGTTGGACCTACTATTACAACCCTATAATTCATACACCTATCTGTGATTTCCCTACATATATGCGCCTCCACTTCCCTCTGACTATTGGGGGGCCTATAGTATAATCCCATCAAAGTGATCACCCCTTTCTTATTTCTAAGTTCTACCCATATGACCTCGCTGGACATTCCCCTGGGATCTCCTCTCTGACTACTGCTGTGATGTCCTCCCTAATCAATAGTGCAACTCCCCCTCCTCTCTTACCTCCACCTCTGTCACGCCGGAAGGAATGTTACCCCGGAACATTGAGCTGCTAACCCTGCCCATCCCTCAACCACATTTCCGTAATAGCTATAATATCACAATCCCATGTACCGATCCATGCTCTGAGTTCATCTGCCTTACCTGTAAGACTTCTTGCAATAAAGTAAATGCAGTTTAGCCTACCAGACCTTCCACGCTCCCTGTCCTGCCCCTGCCCGGCCTGCCTACTGGACTTGCTTGCTTTAACCTTGCTTTATTGGTAGGCGGTGGCGTAGTGGTATTGTCACTGGACTAGTAACCCAGAGACCCAGGTATTGCTCTAGGGACATGGGTTCGAATCCGACCACATCAGAAGGTGGAATTTGAATTCAATTAATAAATCTGGAATTAAAAGCTAGTCTAACGATGGCCATGAAACCATTGTCGATTCACTAATGTCCTTTAGGGAAGGAAATCTGCTGTCCTTACCTGGTCTGGCCTACATGTGACTCCAGACCCACAGCAATGTGGTTAACTCTTACATGCCCTCTGAAATGGCCTAGCAAGCCACTCAGTTGTACCAAACCGCTACAAAGTTAATAAAAAGGACTGAAAGCGGACGGACCACCCGGCATCAACCTAGGTACCGGAAACGACAACGGCAAACCCAGCCCTGTCGACCCTGCAAAGTCCTCCTTACTAACATCTGGGGGCTTGTGCCATCCAGACCAGGTGACTTCTCCACTCTAAGCATAACCAGCCTTTCCAGTGCATCCTGCCTATCAATTTTCACCCCATCCATTACCTCTAGCATCTCCATTTCTACTGATATTTTGTCAGCACCCTCTTCCTTAGTAAACACCGATACAATGTATTCATTAAATATTTTATCCTTGCCTTGTGTCTCTAAACACATATCACCCACTTTGTCCCTAATAGGACCCACCCCACTTCTTACTACCGAGATGCCAGATGATGATTTTTGGGTTCCCTGTATGTTAACTGCCATTCCAATCTCATATTCTCTCTTTGCCAGTCTTATTTTCCTCTTCACTTCCCCTCTCAACTTATTGTATTTGGCCTGGTTCTGTCTTGAAGAATTCACCTGACATGCCCCATACACCCTCTTTTTTTTGTTTCATCATTTTCTCTATCCTTCTCAGCATACCATGAGCCCTGCCTTTGTTCCTTCGCTTTCGCCCTTGCTGGAATGTACCTAGCCTGTACCTGAAGTATCTCTTCAGTTACAATTTTTCCAGTCTGTCTTTTCTTCCATTTTACCCTGGCTAGATCCCCCTCTCATCCCATAGAAGTTAGCCCTCTTCCAATTTAGAAGTTCTACTTTAGATTGTTCCTTGCTCTTCCCCATTATTAAACTACACCTTGTGATACGATGATCACTCTTACCCAAGTGCTCCCCCATAGACATTTGGTCCACTTGGCCCACCTCATTCCCCAGCATCAGATGCAGCAATACCTCCTTTCTCATTGAACCGAGAACACACTGGTGAAGGACATTCTCTAGAGCACATTTCAATAATTCCTCCCCCTCCTTTGCCCTTACTCTAAAATTATCCCAACCGATACTTGGGTAGTTAAAGTCCCCCAATATCACCACTCTATAGTTCTTGCATATCTCTGTGATTTCCCTGCAGATTTGCTCCTCTCTCTCTCTCTCACTATTTGGAGGCCTACAGAATACTCTCAGTCACATGAACATAACCTTCTTGTTTCTCAACTCTAACCAAATGGGTTTTGTTTTATAACATTCCTGTAAAGCACCGTAGAACATTTCATTATGTTAAAGGTGTTATATAAACTCAAGTGACTGTTGTTGTAACATATAGATAGAAACCCAATTACATTATAATGTGTCATAAGACTATAGCTGGATCTCAATGAGGTTGATGGTATGAACTAGCACTGACCCAGAGCTGTGTGTGTCAGGAGTTCAAATCGGAGTATCAGGCACAGAGATTAGTGCAACATTTTCATTATCCACTGGATTTACCACCCGCCCCCAAAGGAATGTGCGAAAAGTTGGACATGCTAACCTGTGACTTTGATTAGTGCTGGCAAGGCAGCAGGGTCCATGCCCACAGTGCTAATCTAATAAAGAGTCAGTCTAGGTCAGCACAGCAATACAATTAATATCCCTATAAATGCATTTGGACTGCTAACTCAGCTTCTTAGTAGACACTATTTATCAAACCATGAGCCCCTGGTGAGCCCTGATTCATTTAATTGTTGGTAGAGATTTTCAATTTACCAATCCCATTTTTCCCTCTGTACGGTACATTCACAAGTGGCACAAGTGGCACAGTGGCGCAGTGGTTAGCACTGCAGCCTCACAGCTCCAGGGACCCGGGTTCGATTCTGGGTACTGCCTGTGCGGAGTTTGCAGGTTCTCCCTGTGTCTGCGTGGGTTTCCTCCGGGTGCTCCGGTTTCCTCCCACATGCCAAAGACTTGCAGGTTGATAGGTTAATTGGCCATTATAAATTGCCCCTAGTATAGGTAGGTGGTAGGGAAATATATAGGGACAGATGGGGATGTGATAGGAATATGGGACTAGTGTAGGATTAGTATAAATGGGTGGTTGATGGTCGGCACAGACTCGGTGGGCCGAAGGGCCTGTTTCAGTGCTGTATCTCTAAACTAAAAAACTAAACTAAAATCGCAAACAGACTTTATTTTTAAGACCCAGGGTTTATGATTCCGTTACACGTGGTGCACCGAGGAAATCTTCCCCCACTGTACAACTCCCATCCCCATTCCAGTAAAATTCTGTTAAAGATTCCCCCCTCCATAGGTGAGCTCTGAAAGTGAGAGATGTTTGTTGAGTAAGAGTATCAAAGGATATGGAGTGAAGGCGGGTGAATGCAGTTGAGATACAGATCAGCCATGATCTGACTGAATGGGCCAAATGGACTCCTGGGGGTGGGTATTTTGTGCTCTCCCCACGGCGGGTTTGGAGGTGGGAAGAGCATATAATCAGGCGGGATGGCTGCAGTGGGTTCTCCGACACCTTCCCGCCTCTACTGAAATTAAACCTGGGGCGGGAAGGCCTGTGAATGGCCTTCCCGCCCTGCCGCCAATTGAGGCCCTTAAGTTGGCAATTAATGCCCAATTAAGGGCCTCATCCCGCCACTGCCGCAATCAGCTCAGCGGTGGGCGGGCCTGTCGCCACATGGGAAACACGGCAAAAAAAAGTATGGGTTACTTCCCGGCTCCCGTGGTGGTGGAGCGGTGGGTAGGGATCCCTCATTAAAAGGCACAGCGCCTGAATGAGGGACCCGACATCAGAAAGGGGGGGGGGGCCCGCTGAGAGCCACCCCACACTCTGCCCTTGCTGCTAATCCCTACAAACCCTTCCCTGCGACCCCCACTCCACAGGACCTCTCCTGCCATGACCTACCTATGGCCTGGGTCCAGCGCTCCTCTTCCTCAGGTGAGTGCCGTGTTGGCACTGCTCAGTTAAAGAGGTGCCGGCCTCTGATTGGACGGAAGCTCTTCGAGGGCGGGGCATCCACCGCCGGGGTCCTTGATCCCGTGGAAGGCCCGTCTCTGCCCAGTTATGTGTCTAATTGGCACTTGATTTGGCAGGCCTCACACAGAAGGGGCGACCTGGGGTTCTCGGCAGCGTTTTGGCTGGAAGTGGAGACTCCCGTCGCCCGGATGAAACTCCGGCCCTGCACTCCCTACTGTTTCTATTTAAAGTGACGAAGTGTTGGATTCCTTGAGGTAACAAACCCATTCTGTGATACAACAAATATACTCATCCATGTATGGTGCTCTCCTGGGGTGTTACCAACAATCACTCTGATTGGTGTACAGCCCATTCCTGTGTGTGGGCAATAAAACCTTTATCAGACGATCTAGTCAATCTTCAGACCACCGACAATTTATTGGACAGCTTGGGGCAAGTTCATAATCAATAAGATTCGTCTCCTTTTCAAATTCGCTTGCACCTCCAAATTGGACATTGAGACTGAAGGAAGACAGCAACAACATGGGGAAGTGTTTTTAAGAAAAATAATAATCAATTAGAAAAACAATTCAAGCTGATACAACGGTGAGGACAAGGAAGAGAAACAATCTGAGAAAGGGATGAGAGAGAGAGTACAGGTCATTTACAGTTCATATTTAAATAAAGGTTGGGTTGCTACATTAAAACATTTCCATGTGGTTATTACTGTAATATTAGTGTTTGTTTCAGTGTCCCAGTGTGGCAACTGAAAACATATAAAACTAGCAGACCCCTGAGAGAGCAGAGTTTCTCTGATCTGGCTAGCAATAGTCAAAGTTAACACCTATAAGTGTGTAACTAGTCCTAAATCCCCACCCATAGAAACTGTGCTTGGGGTGAGGAGAAGATTGGATTTACTGGGACGCCTTGTGCAGTCGAATAGGCTGCAGATACTCTCAAGGTTCGGACATGAATACTGGCCATTTGGCTGGTGCAAGTTGGGCCTTTTCAAGGGGCCAATGCCTGCAGGAGGGAAAGCTGACAAAGGTGGAAAGAAAATAAAAGGAGATGGAGTGTGTTTCAGAACAATATATGTTCCTAAAGCTCCATACTTGATCAGAGCTTTGTTTGGAACATACTCCAGCTCATATCTGCTAAGAACTAGTCCACTTATTATATTTTGGGACTTTTTTGCCTATTGCAATTGTCAGGCATCAGCTGGCCTACAGTAAAATAAAAGCAATATACTGCGGATGCTGGAAATCTGGAATAAAAACATAAAGTGCAGGAAATACCCAGCAGGTCTAGCAGCATCTATGGAGAGAGAAACAGAGTTAATGTCTAAGGTCGATGACCTGTCATCAGAACTGCTGGCCTACAGAACATTGAATCATTGGATAGTACAGCACAGAAGGAGGCCATTTGGCCCATCGTGCCAGTGCCAGCATTTTGAAAGAGTTAATCAATTACTTCCACTCCCCTGCTCTTCTCTCATAGCTCTGCAATTTTTTCCTTTTCAAGTATGTATCCAATTTTTTTTTAAAGTCACTACTGAATCTGCTTCCACTACCCTTTCAGGGAGTACATTCCAGATCACAACAACTCGCTGCATTAGAAAAAAAATTCTCTCATCTCCACTCTGGATCTGTTGCCAATTGTCGTAAATCTACGTCCTCTGATTATTGACCCTCCTGCCAGTGGAAACGGTTTCTCCCCAGCTACTCAAACCAAAACCCCACATAATTTTGAACACCTCGAGGAAATAGAACCATAGAAAAATTACAGCACAGAAGGAGGCCATTCAGCCCATTGTGTCCGTGCCAGCTGAAAAACTAGCCACCCAATCTAATTCCACCTTCCAGCACCTGGTCCGTAGCCTTGCTGGTTACAGCACTTCAGGCACAAGTCCAGGTACCTTTTAAAAGAATCGAGGGTTTCTGCCTCCCCACCATTCCTGGCAGTGAATTCCAGACACCCACCACCCTCTGGGTGAAAAAGCTTTTCCTCATGTCCCCTCTAATCCTTCTACCTTAAATCACCTTAAATCTGTGCCCCCTGGTAATTGACCTCTCTGCTAGGGGAAACAGGTCCTTCCTGTCTACTCTATCTAGGCCCCTCTTAATTTTGTACAGCTCAATCAAGTCACCCCTCAGCCTCCTCTAAGGAAAACAACACTAGCCTATTCAATCTTTCCTCATGGCTGAAACTTTGAAGCCCTGGCAACATTCTTGTAAATCACCTCTGTAATCTCTCCAGAGCAATTATGTCCTTTCTGTAATGCGGTGACCAGAACAGTACACAATAATCCAGCTGTGGCCTAACCAGCATTTTATACAGTTCCAGCATTACATCCCTGCTTGTGTATTCTATACCTCGGCCAGTAAAGGAAAGCATTCCATATGCCTTCTTCACCACTCTACCTGTCCTGTCACCTTCAGGGACCTGTGGACATGCACTCCCTTTCATCTACCCTGCTCCAAGGAGAAGAACCCAAGCTCCTCGAATCTTTCCACATCGCTGAAGTTCCTCACACCTGGTATAATTGTACGAAATCTCTTCTGCACCCTCACCAAGGTCTTGGCATCTTTGTTATAATCTGATGCCCAGATTTGACTATAATGACCCTGATATTTTCTCCAGGCTGGAAAGAGAGCAGGAGAGTGAGGGGAGGGGGGAGTGCGAGGAGGGATATTTTTGGATGGGAAAACATTAAGAAATTAACTGCAGGGTTTTGAATGTTATAAAAAGGTTTCCCACTCTATAAGCAGCCAGATTGACATGCTAATTGTCTGGGCTGCTAGCTGAGGAGCTGATGTCAGGTGAGTCTGACACAGATGGGGGATTGGGCGTTGTGGGGGGGGGGCAGGGGTGGGTGACAGAGTCTGACAACAAAGCGGGGAAAGTGGGACTACACGGTTTGGGTTCGGGTCAGTCAATAATGGATCTGATCGTCAGCAGGCAGCATATCGGGACTGGAGGGAAACACCCCCGCTCCTTTTGGCCACAACCAGTGCAACAAAGGCATTCATGGGTTCTCACCTCCTTTTACCTGCCAGGTTTACCAACACCCAGGAATCATGGTTACCACAAGTTAAAAATAAAAATGCTGTCAAAATGGAAAACGCTGCCTTCATTAAAGATTTCAGTGATCGATTCGCTCCAAGAGTAGATTGGACACACTCCCATCACCTGACAGCAAATTATTGCCAGCCTTGCCCTGTCTCCTGAGAGTGGATTGGTCGCCCACTCCCATGACCCGTCTCCTGAGAATGGATTGGTCGCCCACTCCATGACCTGCTTTTTGATAGTTGATTGGTCGCCCACTCCCACGAGCTGTCTCCTGACAGCGGATTGGTCGCCCACGGCCCAGGACCTGTTTCCTGAGAGTTGATTGGTCGCCCATTCCCATGAGCTGTCTCCTGAGAGCAGATTGGTCGCCCACGGCCCAGGACCTGTTTCCTGAGAGTTGATTGGTCGCCCATTCCCATGAGCTGTCTCCTGAGAGCAGATTGGTCGCCCACGGCCCAGGACCTGTTTCCTGAGAGTTGATTGGTCGCCCACACCCATGACCTGTTTCCTGAGAGTTGATTGGTTGCCCGCTGCCATGACCCATCTCCTGAGAATGGATTGGTCGCCCCTGCCTCCCCCCACAACCCACCTCCTGACAGCGAATTTGTCACCCACTTCCTTGACTGTCTGCTGAAAGTGGATTGATCGCTCCTGCTCCAACCCCACAACTCCATCCCCATCCCACCAGCAACCCTCTCCTGAGAGCGGATTGGTCATCCACTCCCCATCTCTGCCCCGATTCCGTTAAAACTGGAAGTAGGCGAGTTGGAATCGAGATTGAAATTATAAACATTTTCACCTTCCCACGCACCTCCAACCACTGTCCTTACAGGTTAAAATTTCCCCCAATACTCCAACTGAGGCCTAACCAGTGATGTATTATGGTTTAGCATAACTTCCTTGCTGTTGTACTCTATGCTGCTGTTTATAAAACCCATATGCCTTTTCAACAGCTTTATCAACTTTTCCTGCCACCTTTAAAGATTTATATAGGTAAACCCCAAGTCTCTCTGTTCCTGCAGCCCCTTTAAAATTGTACCATTTCATTTATATTGCCTCTCCTCATTCTTCCATCCAAAATGCATTAGTTCACACTTCTAATTACACATCAGTTTGTAATGACTTGGGTAATATATTATTGTATGATCAAGAAATCTTTAGAAGGTCAGTATACATTATCCAGCATTATCCAGGCACTCTCCCCACTTTCCACTAACCTCCCCCACCCCCTACCACCATCCCTGCACCATCTCACTCCCTGTCACAATAAGAGGAGTAAGTCCTCGCAGTGTTCTGGTCAATATTCGTGCCTCAGTTAACGCCATCAAAAACAGATTAACAACTCATTTGGCTCATAGCTGTTTGTGGGATTTTGCTGTGTACAAAATGGCTGCCCCATCTGCGACATGACAAGCCACTGCCCTACAGAGTTATGCACTGGACACAAAGCACTTTGAGGCAGTTCTGTGCAGCATGATAAGGCACTGTGCAGATACAAGTCTGTTTGCTTTTTAATTGCATTCATCAAAAAGCAAGTGCTTGGCAAATCTCTTCTCATCTACTCACAGATGCATGACACATTGAGGTGAATCTCATTGAAATGCACCATTCTGTCATTCGTGTGTGTGTTGTCACTGGGATGGAAGCAGAGTGCTGTCTTGCTTCAAACTGTAAAATTCCCATTATACTTTTCTCATAAGAAATTTTAAATAGGACAATGTAGATCATGAATTTAAAATGAAACTCTATTAGCTGCACATTGAAAAGAATTCTTCTGTTTCAGTGTCTGGATGAAAGCAATATGCAAATACTGTGCAGGAATATAATATAGATATATATATTATACACATGCATATATACAAATGTAATATATACATACACACAGCTATATTATATAATGTATATAAATTCAAGTGCCTTAGAATGCTTTTCTATGTTAAAGGCTATATAAATGCAAGTTGTTGTGTATATGAGTGTATGTATCTATACTGTGAGGAGGGCTATTTAGCCCAGCCATTCTTTGAAGGAAACTATTGCATGTTGACTGCACCAGAACTTTGATCTTGCCTTTGAAATGTAGATGCTGAAAAAGATTGCAGACACATAATGGTCACCATCAAACAATATGATTATTATCATTGTTGGCTGTAAAACGCTTTGGGACATCCCAAGGTGGTGAAAGGTGCTATGTCAACAAACATTCTTTCTTAAATTTTATTTGATATGCAGACCAGGTGCATTGTCAGGGGTGCCATCTTTCGGATGAGATGTTAAACTGAAGCCCTGTCTGTCTTCTCAGGTATAAAAGATTCCACAGCACTTCTTTGAAGATCAGCAGGGTCATTCTGGGCAACATTTATCCCTTAATCACTAAAATAGATGATCTGTGCTCAGATTGGCCCCCGTGTTTCTTACATTGTAACAGCAAACAAACTTTAAAAGCTCGTCATTGGCTGTAAAGTTCTTTGGGGTTTCCTGAGGTCATGAAAGTCTTTCGTTCTTTAAAGCAATAAAACTTGTCTCATTGTCAAAAGTTGGCAGCTCACTCTCTTTATACCTCAAAACGAAAAGTGACTGAAAGCATGTTTACATGCCCAGCCACATACTCCTTGACCACTGTCTGAGGCTGATATCATTCTTATGTTCCAATCCCTCCATGGCTTTGTCTTTCCCTGTCTTTGTAACCTCCTCCAGCCCTACAGCCCTCTTAAACACTTTGCATTCCTCCAACTCTGGCCTCTTGAGCATCCCTGATTTCCTTTGCCTCACCATTGGTGGCCATGTCTTCAGCTGTCTCGACCCTGAGCTCCGGAACTCCCTCCTCAAATCTCCCTGCCTCGCTCTCCTCCTTTAAGACCCTCATTAAAACCTAGCTCTTCGACCAAGTTTTCGGTCAGCTTCCTTTGGCTTAGTGACAAAACTTGTCTGGTTATGCTCCTGTGAAGCACCTTGGGATGATTTACTGCCTTAAAGAAGCTATATAAATGCAGGTTGGTGTTGGTGCTGTATTGTCTATGACATTGGATTACTGAAGAAATGGCTTTAGCTTCTTCATAAATTTTATAAGAAAGTCTTGCATTTATTTAGTGCCTTTCATGGCCTCAGTGTGTACCAAAGTCTGAAGCATTTGTGGAGAGTAGTACTGAACCAATATGAAACGAATTAGTCACTGGAGTGTACCCAGGCCCTAAGTCCTGCCACTCTTTTTTTGCTGTAAATCACAGTTGGTGATAATGGTGAACAAAAATCGTCATGGGTTGGCAGGACATTTTAATGGCAGCCACTTATTTTAAGAGTTTAAAAGAGTCATTATCCCTATTAAGTTAATGGGCCGAGGGAAGCCATGCGAGCTCATTGAAGGTGCTGAACTTAAACTGAACGCCTCTCCCCTCCCCACCAGAAATAAACAAGGGGCTGAATTTTATGGGCCCCCCCCCCCCGAGACGGGTTCGGAGGTGGGGGCCCATAGAATTGTGGCAGGAGGGGGCGGCGGGCACGTCACCTCCCCATTGTAATGCACTTTTATTGGGGGTGGGATAGACTGAAGACAGCCTTTCTGCCCAGAGGCCACTTGAAGCCCTTAAGTGGCCTATTACTGGCCACCTAAGGGCCTCTTCCTGTTGCCGCTAGGATCTAACCAACAGCAGGAGGGGGCCTCCGCCACACTGGGAGGTTGCTCAGTAAATTGCGGCGACCTCCCTGCAGGTTTGAGGGGGGCTGTCCTCTGCTGGGAAAACCTGCACCTCCATGAACTCCCTTCCCATTGTATTAAACGCCCACCCTCCACCTCTCGCCAGGGCCTGCTGGTCTGGCCCCAGCGACCCTGCCTCACTTACTTTGGGTTCGGGCTCCAGTGCTGGGCCTGGATCCAAGACCTCTTGCAGTCCCGGCAGTGGCTACCGCTCCCATTGGCACTGCCGATACTACTGAGCTGCCGGCTCTCTGATTGGTCAACAGCTCTTGGAGGCGGGATCCCTGTCTTTGAAGGGACAATGATCCCGGCGCCGGGCACTTAAACGCCTGAGTGCAGGTAGATTGCACCGCGGGGGGTGGGGGGGGAGTGATTCTGAAAGGACAAGGCAGGGTTCCCGTTGCCTTTTCGGCCCAGCACCAGCACAACAAAATCCAACTCAAGGAATATACAAATTAAAAAAGATATAGAGGCACTGGAGAAAGTGCAAAACAGATTTACAAGGATGATACCACAACTGGGAGGTTATAAATATCAGGAAAGACTTAAAAGGCTGGGTCTTCTTTTTGTAGAATAAGGATGGCGAAGGAGTGAGCTGATGGAAGACTTTAAAATCATGAAAGGATTTGATTGGATAGATGTGGAGAAAATGTTTCCACTTGTGGGCGGGGGGACCAAAACTAGAGATCATAAATATAAGATAGTTATTCATCAATTCTATTGGGAATTCAAGAAAAATGTCTTTAGTGGCTAGAATGTGGAACTTGGTACTATATGGAGTGGGTGCGGAAAATCACACAGACGCATTTAAGGGGAATCTGGATAAGTAGATAAGGGAGAAAGGAATAGGAAGTTATGTTGATATGGTTAGATGAAGTAAGGTGGGAGGAAGCTTGGATGGAGCATTAATGCCAGTACAAACCAGCTGGCCCGAATGGTCTGTTTCTGTGCTGTAAATTCTATGTAAAAACAAAAATAAGACCTGAAGGGAAGGGTAGATTAGCAGAAGTACCATTTTATGAGCCAACATCAGGTAACTTACAGCATGGGCAGTGACTGTCTCCTGCAGTCCGCATTGGATGTTAGTTAGGATATGCACTGTATCTTGTGACTCAAAAAAAAACTCAGAAAAAGGGAGAAATGGCGAACCAATAATGGGACTTAAATGCAACATGGGCCATGAAATTCCACGCCACCCAACGCTAACAGAAATTGAGCACCCTGGCAGTGCATGCCAGGCGGTAACCAGCAGCACCCCCCTCCTTCCATCCCTCCACCTGCCTGGCCAGGCCGACATGCACACTATGGAAGTACCTGACCCCTTCCCCAGTGCATAATTGTCTTTAGATGATGTATCCAATAAACAGTGGCCCATGTGTTGGGCACAGAATTAAAGAGATGATTATTAACAAATATAACGAGGAGTGCTTTAAGCCCAAAACAACCACAGATTGTGATGACTGTCTAAGTATCCAACACAGACTGTATGAAACTTAGGTAAAGATGTTTGAGGAACCGTGTATGAGAAAAGAAGCCAGGCAAGACAACACCCTCAATGAGCTAAATGACAAGAGGCTTTCTTCCTAGTAAGTATCTATGTGAGCCCCTGTGGTGATTGTAATGATGTGCACAAGAGCAGAAAGAAAGCTACTTGGTATAAATAGAAGACAGAAATGGAGCTGGAGATTGACTGCAGTGGATTCATGCCACGGTGACAGGCTACACAGCAAGTGCGAAAACCTAAAACCTAATTGTCAATGAGCAGAGGAGATTTGAAAGACAGGTGAGAAAAACAGAAAGCAATGCATGACTTAAAATGAACGCAATTAAGTCAGCTGCCCTTCCACCTGGGGGAGAGGGGGGGCAGGGTGCTAAGACCATGTGCACTTTGAAACACTCAGGCAGATCAGTCACTCACTGAGGGAGGTGTGTTGAAGTGAGCGGTTGACAGGGTGTGAACCGGAATGGAAGCCCATTCACAGTTAGCCGTCAAATTGCACCCTGAGAAAGCTTCCCACCAGTTCCTGAGATAGTGGCCAAGTGAAAGCGATCAAAACACACCCCCAGACATGGGACACACACAGCATTCGTGTGACAACCTAATGTGCAGAGGTGTGTGTGTAAGCTGCACCACCCCATCATTGAGCTGGAGGTCAGAACAGTGGGAGTCAAGGAGGACTCCAATTCACACAAATACTCAATTCTGTCATAATACACTCTCACACTTCCTGCCCATCTTATCAAGCAGATGCCAGGTTGGATCTGAGAAGGCAAATTTCTAATCACTTTCTGACAATGGATTTCGCCCAGATGGCACTTGCTCAATCTGTATTGGTCCAAGTCAGGTCACTTCAGAGTTGGCTTTGCTGTTGGTGCCACTTCGGTCATAAACTGGAGGTGGACATACACTGAAAATTTCCCATTAAAGGCCAGCTGTAAAAGAGATTCCCTTTGCATTCAACTCTGTACTAGTATCTGCACCAGATCTGTTTCACATTCCAACATTCCATGTTCCTTCAAGTAGCACAATATCCTTGAGACTCCTAGCCACACTTCAAGGTGGGGTTCAGTAGGTTTCACTGAGTGTGTTAGTCATCCAAGCCAGGAATGTTTTCATATCCTTGTAATTTTAGACTTTCACTTTCTCCTTGGTCTGCCTCCTTGTCTTGGCTCAAAGTCCTTTCTATAATGTGCACTGAAGAAACAGCTACTGCCCAATGATGGAGTTACCCCATACGAACATACGAACATTCAAATTAGGAGCCACTCGACGCCTCGAGGCCTGCTCCGTCATTCAGTAAGTTCATGGCTGAACTGATTATTCCAAATTTCCACCTCCCCCTGATAACCTTCTACCCCCTTGCTTATCAAGAATCTATCTACCTCTGCCTTAAAAATATTCAAAGACTCTGCTTCCACCGCCTTTTGAGGAAGAGAATTCCAAAGATTCACGACTCTGAGAGAAAATATTTCTCCTCATCTCTGTCTTAAATGGGTGACCCCTTATTTGTAAACAGTGACCCCTAGTTCTAGATTCTCCCACAAGGGGAAACATCCTTTCCACATCCACCCTGTCAAGACCCCTCACGATCTTATATGTTTCAATCAAGTTGCCTCTTACTTTTCTAAATTCCAGCAGATACAAGCCTAGCCTGTCCAATCTTTCCTCGCAAGACAGCCCGCCCATTCCAGGTATTAGTCTAATATACCTTCTCTGAACTGCCTCCAAAAGCATTTACATCCTTCCTTAAATAAAGATATCAGTACTGTACCCAGTACTCCAGATGTGGTCTCACCAATGCCCTGTATAGCTGAAGCATAACCTCCCTACTTTTGTATTCAATTTGCCTTACGATAAACAATAACATTCTATTAGCTTTCCTAATTACGTGCTGTACCTGCATAATGATCTTTTGCGAATCATGCACTAGGACACCCAGATCCCTCTGAATCTCAGAGCTCTGCAATCTCTCACCATTTATAAAATATGCTTCTTTTTTATTCTTCCTGCCAAAGTGGACAATTTCCCACTTTCCCATATTATACTCCATTTGCCAGGTCTTTGCCCACTCATTTAACTGATCTATATCCTTTTGTAGCCTCCTTGTCCTCGTCACAAGTTACTTTCCTACCTATCTTTGTGTCATTAGCAAATTTAGCAACCATATCTTCGGTCCCTTCATCTAAGACATTTATTTATTTATTTAGAGATACAGCACTGAAACAGGCCCTTCGGCCCACCGAGTCTGTGCCGCCCAACAACCACCCATTTATACTAATCCTACATTAATCCCATATTCTCTACCACATCCCCACCATTCTCCTACCACCTACCTACACTAGGGGCAATTTACAATGGCCAATTTACCTATCAACCTGCAAGTCTTTTGAAGGTGGGAGGAAACCGGAGCACCCGGCGGAAACCCATGCAGACACAGGGAGAACTTACAAACTCCGCACAGGCAGTACCCAGAACTGAACCCGGGTTGCTGGAGCTGTGAGGCTGCGGTGCTAACCACTGCATCACTGTGCCGCCCATTTAGATAAATTGTAAAAAGTTGAGGCCCCAGCACAGATCCCTGTGGCACACCACTCGTTACATCTTGCCAATCAGAAAATGACCCATTTATGCCTACTCTCTGTTTCACATTAGCTAACCAATCTTCTATCCATGCCAATATGTTACCCCCTACAGCATGAACTTTTATTTTCTGCAATAACCTTTGATGTGGCACCTTATCAAATGCCTTCTGGATATCTAAGTACAATACATCCACCGGTTTCCTTTTATCCACAGCACATGTAACTCCCTCAAAGAACTCCAATAAATTGGTCAAACATGACTTCCCTTTCACAAAACCATGTTGACTCTGCCTGATTACCTTGAACTTTTTCTAAATTCCCTGCTATAACGTCTTTCATAATAGCTTCTAACATTTTCCCTAAGACAGATGTTAAGCTAACTGGCCTGTAGTTTCCAGCTTTCTGTCTTCCTCCCTTTTTGAATAAAGGAATTACATTCGCTATTTTCCAATCTAACAGAACCTTCCCAAATCTAGGGAATTTTGGAAAATTAAAACTAAAGCAACAACTATCTCACGAGCCACTTCATTTAACAGCCTATGATGAAGTCCATCAGGACCCGGGGATTTGTCAGCCCGCAGCTCCAATTTGTTCAGTACCACTTCCCTGGTGATTGTAATTTTCTTGAGTACCTTCCTCCCTTCCATTTCCTGATTTACAGCTAATATTAGGAGGTTACTTGTATCCTCAATAATGAAGATCAATGCAAAATATCTGTTCAGTTCATTTGCCATCTCCTTATTATCCATTATTAATTCTCCAGACTCACTTTTTATCGGACCAACAATCACCTTGTTAATTTTTTAATTTTTTAATGTGTAATTACTTCAAGCAGGAGGGAGTGAGCAGGAGATTCCCATCGCCTGTCTCTCCCACTGGAACGAGGAGGAGATTTCCATTGCCTGTCTCTCCCATTGGAGCGAGCAGGAGATTCCCACTGACTGTCTCTCCCATTGAAGTGAACAGGAGATTCCCATCGCCTGTCTCGCCCACTGGAATGAGGAACAGATTTCCATTGCCTGTCTCTCCCATTGGAGCGAGCAGGAGATTCCCATCGCCTGTCTCGCCCACTGGAATGAGGAAGAGATTTCCATTGTCTGTCTCTCCCATTGGAGCGAGCAGGAGATTCCCATCGCCTGTCTCGCCCACTGGAATGAGGAAGAGATTTCCATTGCCTGTCTCTTCCATTGGAACAAGGAGGAGATTCCCATTGACTGTCTCTCCCATTGGAGCGAGCAGGAGATTTCCATTGCCTGACTCTCCCATTGGAGCGAGCAGGAGATTCCCATCACCTGTCTCTCCCACTGGAATGAGGAGGAGATTCCCATCACCTGTCTCTCCCACTGGAACGAGGAGGATATTTCCATCACCTGTCTCTCCCACTGGAACGAGGAGGAGATTTCCATCACCTGTCTCTCCCATTGGAATGAGAAGGAGATTTCCATCACTTGTCTCTCCCATTGGAGCGAGCAGGAGATTCCCATCGCCTGTCTCTCCCACTAGAACGAGGAGGAGATTTCCATTGCCTGTCTCTCCCATTGGAGCGAGCAGGAGATTCCCATCGCCTGTCTCTCCCACTAGAATGAGGAGGAGATTTCCATTGCCTGTCTCTCCCATTGGAGCGAGCAGGAGATTCCCATCACCTGTCTCTCCCACTGGAATGAGGAGGAGATTCCCATCACCTGTCTCTCCCACTGGAACGAGGAGGAGATTCCCATCACCTGTCTCTCCCACTGGAACGAGGAGGAGATTTCCATCACCTGTCTCTCCCATTGGAGTGAGCAGGAGATTCCCAGTGACTATCTCTCCCATTGAAGTGAACAGGAGATTCCTATCGCCTGTCTCGCTCACTGGAATGAGGAAGAGATTTCCATTGTCTGTCTCTCCCATTGGAGCGAGCAGGAGATTCCCATCGCCTGTCTCGCCCACTGGAATGAGGAAGAGATTTCCATTGTCTGTCTCTCCCATTGGAGCGAGCAGGAGATTCCCATCGCCTGTCTCGCCCACTGGAATGAGGAAGAGATTTCCATTGTCTGTCTCTCCCATTGGAGCGAGCAGGAGATTCCCATCGCCTGTCTCTCCCACTAGAACGAGGAGGAGATTTCCATTGCCTGTCTCTCCCATTGGAGCGAGCAGGAGATTCCCATCGCCTGTCTCTCCCACTAGAACGAGGAGGAGATTTCCATTGCCTGTCTCTCCCATTGGAGCGAGCAGGAGATTCCCATCGCCTGCCTCTCCCACTAGAACGAGGAGGAGATTTCCATTGCTTGTCTCTCCCATTGGAGCGAGCAGGAGATTCCCATCACCTGTCTCTCCCACTGGAACGAGGAGGAGATTTCCATTGCCTGTCTCTCCCATTGGAGCGAGCAGGAGATTCCCATCGCCTGTCTCTCCCACTAGAACGAGGAGGAGATTTCCATTGCCTGTCTCTCCCATTGGAGCGAGCAGGAGATTCCCATCGCCTGCCTCTCCCACTAGAACGAGGAGGAGATTTCCATTGCTTGTCTCTCCCATTGCAGCAAGCAGGAGATTCCCATCACCTGTCTCCCCCACTGGAACGAGGAGGAGATTTCCATCACCTGTCTCTCCCATTGGAATGAGGAGGAGATTCCCATCACCTGTCTCTCCCACTGGAACGAGGAGGAGATTTCCATCACCTGTCTCTCCCACTGGAACGAGGAGGAGATTTCCATCACCTGTCTCTCCCATTGGAATGAGGAGGAGATTTTCATCACCTGTCTCTCCCATTGGAATGAGGAGGAGATTCCCATCACCTGTCTCTCCCACTGGAACGAGGAGGAGATTTCCATCACCTGTCTCTCCCATTGGAGTCAGCAGGAGCATCCCATCGCCTGTCTCTCCCATTGGAGTGAACTGGAGATTCCCATCGCTTGTCTCTCCTATTGGAACAAGGAGGAGATTCCCATTGACTTTCTGTCCCATCGGAACAAACAGTCGAGTCCCTATGCCTGTCTCTCCCATTGGAGTGAACAGGAGATTTTCATCATCCAATTCTCCAAGAGAGGTGGGATATGTTGTACATTCAGTGATAACACTATAAATAAATGTTCGTTTTCCCATCTACTGATAAGGGCAAGAAGAAAGCATTGACATCTTATAACGGTGTTTGAGGGGACAGTGGGAACGTGTGGAGGGAGTGGGGTTAGAGATGTCCACTCTATACTGAGTATTGGCAGCAAAGACTGTCAAAATGCTGAGGTCAATGTGGAAGGCTGATGGTCTTCATGGACATTGATGATTGGTGTTTACTGAAGAATGACCAATCTGGACAGGGAGGGGGAGTGATGAGGGAGGGAAGGGTTCTTCATGACTGTGTTCAATGCTTCCTTCACCTGGAGTGTACATACATGCAAAGAACAACTAGGCAGTAATGGAACCCTGGTTATTTCCAAACCCCATCTTCCCCGTCCCTCACCCAGGGACACTGATTGTTGCCCTAGGAGGGACTGGCGAATTCTTGCACACACCCTGGGATCAAACCTGGGACCCACCCCTCCCAGTCAGTGGGGCAATGGTCCAGCTCTACCTTGGCAGGCTGTGTCTGTTGAGGGTTCGGCGGTGGGGTTGGGGGGGTGGTGGGGGTGGTCCCTGTATGATTTACCTGTTCATATTTCTCCAGCTCAGTGTGGTAGATCTGCCGGATCTGGGTGAGCTTGGCTCTGTAGTCTGAGTGCTCAGCCGAGTTGTCAGTCGTCGCTCCTCCAGAGACGGCAGCGGCAGCGGCGGCAGCAGCGGCTGCAGCCGAGGCGGACCCCCCACCTTTCTCCGGCCCCGCAACACCCTCCGCCAGCAGCATGTTGTCCAGTCGCACAAGCTGGGGGTCCGGAGGCTCCTCTTCCTGAGCACCTCGGATACTCAACACTGCAAGAGAAGAGAACGTCTGTTAGACTGTGATGGCCAAGCATCAAAACACGACCACACATCATACCTGGTACAGTAGAGGGGAAGGAGAGCGAGAGGATAAATGGCCAACGCTAGTTTTCAAACAATAGTTTGAAATGGCCCAGGGTGACATTGAAGAAACAGATTGAGGGTTTTTTTTAAAATAGATTTGAAACTCAACAGGCAGGTAATTTTACAAGCCTGAGCTCCTGGCACCGACTTGCACTTGCAGGAAGTGTGTGTCGGAGCTCTGGGTGCGACTTGTACACCTAAGTTTCTGTCCTGTACTCTGTGTGAACTTAGCTCCCCAAAGGGAGAGCAGTGTCACATGGAATTACCCCGAATCTGTTCAATAGCTGTGGAGCTGTGAGCAGGTGCATAGTCAACGCAACAAAGTATCAGTTTCAGGATGTCAAGCCCAAAGTGTACACTGTTCTTCTTCCATGGCACCTGAGTTCAAACATTGGAGGTTGTGCAGGGAGCAGCAGGACTGAGTTATGGGGAAAGACTGGAGACCTTCCAACTTTCAGAAGGAGACATCTCGAGAGAAAGATAACATGGTCAACATTTGGAAAACAACTTCAAATTAAAGCATGACAGTGGGACAAAGAGGCACAGGCATACCTACAACTGAGGTCAGGACACACTAAGTCACAGGCACATGGATAGGCTACAGTAGTGGAGGGAAACACTGCTAACATTATTAGCAGGAGGCCAGGAGGTGGTTAGGTCTATTGTGATGGATGAGCCCAGACTGCTCCATTGGACTTCAACTGTGATTCATGGTGTGAATTTTGATTTCTCCAATCATGTACAGAGGGAACATGCCCAGAGCAGGCACAATGGCCCAAGTGTGTTAACGTGCATTGCAAATACGTAAAGTGGGTACCACCAGTGCACAGGGATCTGATCATTCCATCTAACTTCTGCTGTTGTTTCCATTCCAGAAACTGTTCTTCAGACCAGTTTAATGAAAAATGCAACTGAATAAAACCCGTTTGGAATGAAACTGTGACGAGGGAGGTGGAAGCTATGGTGCCATGTTGACCACAGAAATGAACCAGTCCCAGAAGCCTCTCCACTACCCCTCCCCCCCACCTGGCCCTTCAAACAGACAGCAATGCCCCTTTATGTTCCCTATTCAGCATGTTGCTACTCATAAACCAATGGTAGCATCCGACTTGACCTATTCATCAGCTTATAAAGTAAGTGAACGTTATTAGATTCTCTTTTCATTACTGGCGGGATCTCAATGAGGTTTTGTCTCATGGACTTTGGAACTGCCATTATCAGTACGTCAGTTCATCTTCATCTCAGCTATTAATGAGAAGGATACAGATAAATCTTGGCCCCTGGGAGTTGAAGCTCTGCTCATTACCAGGGGTCTGTCACCAGCCTCACTGCCTAGGTCAGGATCTGGCTTCACTGGCAGCCAAGGATAGCCCAGTGGCACTGACACACCCAGTGGGGTAGAGGGAGACAGAGGTGCCCAGCAACGTCACGGTACCAAGCTGAATACAGTGAGGAGATAGAAGAGGTGAGTCTGAGGTCACAGAGTTCACAGTTGCCCTACTCCCGCCCATTGAGTTTTCACCATTTGCACCCATTTGTGGGCCTTAGATCCCTCTGCACCTCGGAATTCTGCAGTCGTTCTCCGTTTAAGTAATACTTTTTTTTTTATTCTTCCTGCCAAAGTGAACAACTTCACATTTTCCCTCATTATACTCCATCTGCCAGATTTTTGCCCACTCACTCAACCTATCTATATTAATCTGCAACCTCCTTATGTCCTCTTCACAGCATACATTGCTATCTGCCTTTATGTCATTTGCAAATTTAGCTACCATGCCATCGCTCCCCTCATTTAAGTCAGCACAGACCCCTGCAGGACTCCACTCGTCACATCCTGCCAATCAGAAAAGGGCCCATTTATGCATATTCTCTGTTTTCTGTCAGCCAGCCAATCTTCTATCCAGACTAAATATGTTACCCACTACACCATGAGCTGACCAGAGATGACCAGTACATATTTTAACAATCGGGTTTACTAACAGAGGATACCAATACCTATCCATAAAAGCCTACTATTTTTTCACAAGAACTGCAGACAAAAGCCTCTGAAACTTTCTATTGTGTTCCTGCCAATGGCTTCAGAATATTTCTACACTCAATCGCCTGCAATACCTGCCGGAAAGTCCATGTTTATCGCTGCGAACAAGGTCAACATCAGTTGTGATGATTCCCCATTCACAATGTCGCATAGCCTGCTGATGTTTCTTATCAAAGCTTACCTCAGCTTGGTCAGTGGTTGCACTCTCATCTCTGAATCTGAACCCTTGGGGGTTCAAGCCCTACTCCAGTGATTTGGGTACCAAATCTCAGCCTACACACGAGCACAAAAATCAAGGCTGATACTCCATTCCAATACTGAGGGAATGCTGCACTGTCAGAGGTGCCATCCTTTAGATGAGAAGTTAAATCGAGGTCCCATCTACTTACTCAGATGGATGTAAAAGATCCCATGGCACTATTTTGAAGAAGAGCAGGGGAGTTCTCCCTGGTGTTCTGGCCAATAATGATCCCTCGATCAACATCACAAAAACAGATTAAGCTGTTGTCCTTTTAAACTGAGGCCATGTCTGTCCTCTTAGGTTGATGTAAAAGATCCCATGTGTTCTGATCCTGTAGTTTTTTTTGTCTGGGAAGAATGCGGTGTGCCTTTAAGGCTGGAAAAAGAGCCGTACTGCTTTAAGGCAGCAAACTGTAAAGACTGAGTCAAAGAATGCATTCTCATTGCCCGGGATACAGCTATTCGGAGACTGTGATTCAAAGGGTGCATTCTTGTTGCCTTGGATATGGCCACTCGGACTGAGCATCGAGAGATACATTTGTTACAATTTAATTTTGAACTGGCTTATAGTACAAACAGCCTGTTCTAACAGAGGAAAACAGACAGACAGCTGTGTGTTAGCACCTGAAAGGAGAAACAGACCATTTAAACTGAAGGAAGAGAATTTAGTTTATTTATTATTCTCTCGCAAAATTCTAAAAAGTCAAGCCAAAACAGAGATCTCTGATAATTTAAACTGAAGGAAGGGAGTTAGATTGTGACAATCTTTTATCCCTCAAAAATTCTAAAGCCAGATTGATTCTATTGAAAGTGGTTGCGAGTTATTCTTCTGTGGTCATCGCTGGAGAAGGAAAGCATCACTTACTGCTGGAATTAGACTATGGATTGTTCTACTGTTGAAGAACCTTTTTTCTCCCCATTGGATGGCTCTGAGGACTTCAAGCAACCTTGGACTTTTTCACTTCTGGCAGGAGTGTAAATTTGCAAGGACTCTAATTTTTTCTATTTTAAATGTTGTTTATATCTTAGTAATGTTTAAGAATTTAGTTTTTCTAATTAAAGAGTTAATTTGTTGATTTAAAGACACCTGGTTTCGTTAGCCTCATTCAGGGGTCAATAGATGGTACAATTTGGCTGGGTCTTTAATTTGGAAAGTTTAAGATGACATGTTAGGTGATCTGTGAAGGGATGGGATTGAATTATCAGTGCGTTTCTCCCACCACAATCCAAATCTTATATTTTGATTGGGGGCTTTGACTGGAGCGGTCGGTCATAACACATGGCACTATTTGAAAAAGAGCAGAGCAGTGTTTCCCGGTGTTCCTGGCCAATATTTATCTTTCAACCAGCATCACTAACAAATAGATGAGCTATTCATTAACACATTATTATATGTGGGATCTTGCAGTGCACAACTTGGCTTCTGTGTTTCCTAAATTACAACAGAGACTACACTTGGCTGTAAAGTACTTCAGGATCTGCTGTGAACAAGTATCCAGGTCCACAATTATTCTCCAGCAATACCCTGAAAGGCTGTCACTTGTTATATTGCCACCGTTGGCAGTGAGCAGCTCCTGCGTTTGCCTATGTAACAACAGTCAGAGCACTTTGGAGTAACTGGCACTTAGAAATTTGACTGGGCACTGTATTAATACAATGTCTTCCTTTCCTGTCACACCCACAACCAATTGAAACTTTGGGCCTACTTTTTAGGCCCTGCTGGGGTGAAGAATAGCGCCGCCAGCTTGTGTGCCGGTTCCCCGGCTCCATCCCGCCCCTGGGCCATTTTCCCAAAAGCAGGATGAGGGAGAGGCAGGGATCCCCACTGCCACATGGCGCGTAGCCATTAAACCAATTAAGGGCCTATAAAGGCCTGTTAACAGAGGTCAACCGGGATTTTCCAGTTGGTCTCCAGGTTGCCACGGGTGGTGGGGGCAGGTTTAACTACCTGGAGGCAGCATCCCAGCAGCAGATGGTGGCCGGCACTCCAGGCAGGCCCAGAGGCCCTCCTTGACTGCCTGGGTTCAGGAACAGCTGCAGGCCACCCTGTAGTGAGGATTCTGCCCCCCCACCCCACACACACACAATGGTGGCCTGGCTGCAAAAGCCATTTTATATTTAAACTTTAAAAGGTTGGAGAGAGGGCGCCTCCATTTTGAAGCGCCCTCTCTCCTACTTACCTTCCATTGCAGCCTGTTGCTGCTTTCAAGCTGGAAGGCCTCTGATTGGTCCACCAGCTTTAAGAGCCTGCCCACTGCCCTTAATTGGACAGTGAGCCTGCCCCATGGCCATTAATTGGCCGCTCCAGGGAAAATCACAATGAGTGACAGTTTCCCACACAGTGCAGGCATCTGGCCCCCTTTTGAGCCTAATGTTGGGGTTCAGAAGCCCGCAGGGGAAACTCCAGCCCTTAGATGGGAGTAACTGAGAGCTATGGTACCAGTGGAAACCACAGTCCAGCATCCTTCCGAGCTTTCAGAAAGGAAGGGACAAAACTGAAGAAGAAAAAAAATCTCATAATCAACTCACAATCTAATTAAAATGGCATTGAAGAGAAGCAATGGATTTAAACGATTGCCCATTTCTTCCAGGCCAGGACATTGTGTGTGTATGTCTTCATGACTATCGTGAAGGACAAATCTAAAAACACTAGAGTTTAAAAAAAAAGGTTTCTGTTCACCACTGTGCATAATTAAGAGAACGAAACACACAGATCTAAATGAGGCTTGACATTTATGGAATATAATGGGATCCGAGGGGAATTCAGTGAGATCCGCATGCCTTTTAACCAACAGGACATGATACCAACAGATATCACTGGCGCTAAGCATGCCACAGAAACCCGCTGTTAGCTATTTAACAAAGAAAAAAATTGCATTAATTTTTCAGTAGTACGTGTCAGGAATCTGTATTCTGGAGTTTTGGAGTTGAACAAATATGCACTCAAGTAATTGCATGTTTTTGTTTCCCGACTTAAAGAGCCATCGTCACCATGTTGCGAGAACATTCCACCCCCCTACCTCTTCGGACACGGGACCACACTTTTTTTGTTGGAGAACAGTTGCCATGCAATTGTACTAGATTTGCCAAAGAGAGAGGGAGAGAGAGAGAAAAGAAAGAAGTCGAAATAACTTTTTGCAATGTATGTGTACATCACATATAGTAAGGAAAGAAAAAAAATTGCTTTTATACAACACATTCCACAACTGTCGGATATCCCAAAGCACTTCTGAGTCAATTAAAGTGCTTTTGAATAAAAGCAAAATACTGAAGATGCTAGAAATCTGATATAAAAACATAAAGTGTTGGAAATACTCAGCAGGTCAGGCAGCATCTGTGGAGAGAGCAGAGTTAACGTTTCGGGTCTATGACCTTTCCTGCCAGAAATGCAGCCCTCACTTTCAAGTTATCCATTCTACCCATTTTTTTTATACCATACTTCAGTTTTTGGAAGATTTTTAGCTAAAGAGCCAAATCAGTGGCAATTTGGGAAGTAGAGTAGTAGGGTTGGTTGGAGGCAAGTAGTATAGGCCGAGATGGAAGATGTCTAAAAATGAGAGCCAGATCTTTCGAATGTGAAATCGAGAAACTCTCTTCCGCAAACGGCAATTGACGCTAGATCAATTGTTAATTTTTAAAACTGAGATTGATGGACCTTTGCTAATCAAAGGTATTAAGGGATCTGGGGCAAATGTGGGCATATGGAGTTATGCCATAATCTCATTGAATGATGAAACAGGATCGAGGGGCTAAATGGCCTCCTCCTGTTCCTGTGTTCATATGAGAGGAAATACTGAGGATTACAGCACCATCACTGGAAGAGACGATAATTACATCAGTGAATTCCAGTTTAAATGCAGACATCGGAACTTGTCATGGGAAATGTTGACAAGCGTGTGACAACAGCGTGACAACAGGAAGTAAGGCTTAGTAGACAGTAAGTACATGCAGATGTAAGATGTTTTATTGCATTACATTTGGTGTAAATATATTTAATAATAAAATTATAAAATAAGACATGTCTCTGTGCAGTGCCTGTGCATCATACTTTAAGGAATCCATCAGACTGTCTATATGCAAATATATGTCCTACTTTCACCTAATTGGCTCATATTCATAAACCAGCAACAAATCACAACCAGGATGCACTGCACCAATCAGCAAGCAGAGAGCAGGAGTGAAAACAGGCAATTCTGAAGATTAAAAAAAAACTAGAAATCAAAAATCATCTGTCAGCTAAAATGACCAAGAAAAGAACTAAATCATTCCAACTATTCTGGAAAATTGTTTCACCAGTCATTTTGTCCCTCAACCATCTGACTACACACGAGTTTAAAAAAAAACTACATCTTATAGCATAACCAACATTTAGGAGAGGGAAGCAGAGAACAAAATGGATGACAGATATAATGGACTGGATGCAGTCGACCTATGCAGAATGTGTAAGGACAGTACAGGACAGACAGAGGTGGCAATCCATGACAGTCAACCTTCTGAGAAGAAGATCACACCAACAAACCAACATTGAGAACTTTATTAATTTGCAGCAACGAATCGAAGATACCCACAAAAACGCCCAACTCCTGTTTCAGATGAGATTGATAAGTTTTGCCCCAATTAAAGTTGCCAACTCTGGTTGGATGTATTCCAGGATATTTAATGTCCCCCATGAGTTTCCTCCACCATTGCTCCCAGCTGTGTCCTGGAAATTACTCTTCAATCCCTAGAAATTCCTAGAGGATCGGCAACCCTATTATCCCAGGCAAAATAGTCAGCCAGAGGCCTGGACATTGGGGTTGGTTGTGAGGCTGATGTCTGTGCTTCTGTCCCTGAGCAAATCCAGTGTGGCAGTCTGCCATATTTTTGATAAGACCATCCCATCTGCTGATGCTGTCCCACTGAGTCCTGGCAGACAAGTCCTTCCAGGACTGGCCAAGCAATGGGAGGCTACAACTGAGAGTATTTGGTCACTCTGCATGAGAGGCCATAGTAATAGGATACAGCAAGTTACGTAGCAAAACACTGCGACTGTTAGCAAGCAACACATCTAACTCACTATGAGCAATGCCACAGCATTACTGCATTATATATTAGAGTCATAGAGTCGTACAGCATAGAAACAGGCCCATGCCGACCATAATGTCCATCTATACTAATCCCACCTGCCTGCATTAATTCCATATCCCTCTATGCCTTGCTCATTCAAGTACCTGTCCAGATGCCTCTTAAATGTCACTACTGTTCCTGCCTCCACCACCTCCTCTGGCAGCTCATTCCAGATACCCACCATTCTTCGTGTGAAAAATTTACCCCTTTGATCCCCTTTAAACCTCCTCCCTCTCACCTTAAATCTCTGCCCTTTAGTTTTAGTCACCCCTACCATGAGAAACTGACTCTGGCTATCTACCCTATCTATGTCTCTCATAATTTTATATACCTCTATCATGTCCCCTCTCAGCCTCCTTCGCTCCAGGGAAAACAAACCCAGCCTATCCAATCTCTCTTTATATCTCAAGCCTTCCAAACCAGGCAACATCCTTGTGAATCTTTTCTGCATCCTCTCTAGCTTAATCACATCTTCCCTGTAGTGCGGTGACCAGAACTGCACACAGTACTCCAAATGAGGTCTAACCAACGTTATATACAACTGTAACATGACGTCCCAACTCTTGTACTCAATGCCTCGGCGATGAAGGCAAGCATGCCATATGCCTTCTTCACCACCCTTTCTACCTGTGTTGCCACTTTCAGGGAACTATGTATTTGCACCCCAAGGTCTCTGCTCAACAACACTCCCCAAGGCCCTGCCAGTCACTGTATATGTCCTGCCCTGGTTTAACTTCCCAAAACGCAACACTTTGCACATGTTTGCATTAAATTCCATTTGCCAATCCCTTGCCCACTTTCCCAGTTGATCTATATCCTGTTGTAACCTTAGACAACCTTCTTCACTGTCCACTATACCACCAATTTTGGTGTCATCTGCAAACTTACAGCAAATCATGACCCCTACATTCGCATCCAAGTCATTAATATATATGACAAACAACAGAGGGCCCAGCACCGATCCCTGCAGCACACCACTGGTCACCGGCCTCCAATCTGAAAAACAGCCCTCCACTTCCAGCCTCTGCCTCCTATCACCAAGCCAATTTTGTATCCAATTGGCTAGCTCACCCTGGATCCCATGTGTTCGAACCTTCCCGACCAGCCTACCACGTGGGACCTTGTCAAAGGCCTTGCTAAAGTCCACGTAGACAACGTCCACCGCCCTGCCCTCGTCAATTCTTTTGGTCATCTCCTCAAAAAACTCAATCAAATTCGTGAGACATGATTTCCCACGCACAAAGCCATGCTGACTATCCCTCATCAGACCTTGCCTTTCCAAATGCATATAAATCCTGTCTCTCGGAATCCCTTCCAAAAACTTTCCCACCACTGATGTAAGGCTCACCAGCCTGTAGTTCCCTGGCTTATCCCTGCTGCCCTTCTTAAATAAAGGCACAACATTAGCTATCCTCCAGTCTTCCGGTACCTCACCCGTGGCTAACGATGATACAACAATCTCTGCCAGGGCCCCAGCAATCTCCTCCCTTGCTTCCCATAGCATCCTAGGCTGCACCTGGTCAGGCCCTGGGGATTTATCCACCTTAATGCACTTCAAAACCTCCAACACCTCCTCCTTTGTAACGTTGATATGCTCCAGGATATTGCTGTTCCCTCCCTTGAACTCACTGGCTTCCATGACCTTCTCCACGGTAAATACAGACAAGAAGCATTCATTTAAGACCTCGCCCATTTCCCGTGGCTCCACACATAGATTGCCACACTGATCCTTAAGGGGACCTACTCTCTCCCTAGCTACCCTTATATTTATAATATATAAAACACACAGATATGTATTGTGCACATATATCATACAGATTCCCATTTTTATAAAATTCATGTAGATACATATACACACACACACTCTTACAATTTATATAATTATCTTCATATCATATATACAGATATATATGCACACATGCATGTATCAGACAGATTCATATATAATGCACTTATATTTATACATATAGATATATATCATTCAATTTATAAAGATACACACACACACATGTTGGGTCCCAGCTGAGGGCCAGAGTGTGGGAACTCCTGCCTTAGGGAGGCCCAGCCCCGCCCATTCCTGGTGGATAGCAGCTCCACCACCACAAGGAAGCTGTACCCTGCAGTCGGGCAGTTGGGAAAGGAGCCCGCCAGAATGACTGCCGATTGTCAGCGTCGGTGTACTATATTCACTGAACCAGGAGAGGTTTTAACCAACAGTAAAAGAGCAGGAATCTGTTTGCCTATGAATTGAACATTTAAGTTTCAAGAACTGAGGGAAACTGCCTGCTTATTTGGCTCATATCTGCTCTGTCAGGCAATCACTTTTGGTTTGGAATACATCATTTTATGTTACATCAATCAGCCTGGAGAGTTTCCGTAATTTACTGCACCCTAATTAGACAAGACTGGCATCCCTTCATGACCTTTGACATTCCTGAGTGACCCCTCTGACCTTAGCAGTGCCCTGCGACCAGTCCTATCAGCAGCCTTCCATCATCATTCATTTCTTTGGAGAAGACCAAATAAACATTTAGTTAGCTGACCACTTTAGGGAGGCGAATGGGGAAGGGACCTCCAGAATAGGAAGGGCAAAAGCTCTCCGATTTCTCTTGAGGCACTCAGGCTGATGACCCTTTGACCTGAAAGAGTTTACTTTAAGCAATGAAGCATTAGTCATTAATTTCACACATAAACAAATGACATGGGGAGCTCAAGGTCTGCTCAGTCAGTTTATTTGACTTGTTTAAGTATCATTTGAAGAGAGAGTAAGGGGGAGGGTTGGAGTTTGTTGAGCTAAATGCAAATAGTTGCCGCACACGTGTAATCCTCTTAGCTGGACTGCCACACACCTAGAACTAATAAACTTACTGTTGATCTAGTACAGACACCTAGCCGTACTGAGAGCTGCAAACTCTGCTTAACTGTATTCATGGAGCCATAGAATCAGAACAGCACAGAAGGAGGCCATTCAGACCATCAAGTCCATGCTGGCTCTCTGTTGATCAATCCAGTCAGTCCCATTTCCCCGCTTGATCCCCATAGACCTATAAGTTTAATTCCCTCAAGTGCCCATCCAATTTCCTTTTGAAATCATTCATCATCTCCGCTTCCACCACCCTCGTGAGCAGCGGGTTCCAGGTCATTACCACTCGCTGAGTAAAAAAGGTCTTCCTCACATTCCCACTGCATCACTTGCCTAAAATCTTAAATCTGTCTCCCCTCGTCCTTGTACCATCAGCTATTTGAAACTGCTTTTCTTTGCTTATCCTATCCAAACCTGTCATCATGCTGTAACCTCTCTCAAATCTCCCCTCAATTTCCTTTGCTCGAAGGAGAACAACCCCAGCTTCTCCAACCTAACCTTGTGGCTAAAATCCCTCATCCCTGGAACCATTCTGGAGATGGGAATGCAGCAACCTGTAGCTTCTCCCTTTGCACACCTGGAGGACGAGACCACGCCTACTTTTGTGCCAATTAGGGCCCTGCCAGTCAGTGCCTTCAACATTAACAACAAGATCAAGAGCTAATGGCTAAGGGAGGAAACACAACAAAATTTGAAGTCGAGTACCATTAGGCGGTTGGTATTTCCCTCAAGTTAGCATCTTCCAGCAACTCCTGCAACTGAAAAGGCCCCAGACATATTGGCTTTCGTCGTTCCTCTGGAGATCAAGGGGGGAGGTGCAGATGCTAGGCAAGTCTGCACTTCCTAAAGCCATGCCTAGGCTACGCAGAAAACAAAGAAAGGTAACTTTTCGGCTTGGAAGCTAGAATGTTGGGACTGCGTGTCCTGGAATGAACAGTGATCTACAGTTAGTATACGCAAGACAGTCCTGAATGACAGTGAACTACACAAGCTTGGCTTGCCAATTCTACATTGCCATTCTACAAGAAACCAGATTAGCCGATACAGGCTCTATTCGAGAGGCTAATTACACCTTCTTCTGGCATGGTGAAGATTGGCGTGAGAATGGTGTAGGCTTTGCAGTGAGCAACTGGCTGGCACAGTCAATTGAGCAACCAATTGCAACCTCGGAGTGCCTCATCTCCCTGCAGTTATCATCCAAAGGAGGCACAGTCAACGTCACATGCATCTATGCACCAACTCTGAACGTCAGCATCTCAGATAAAGAGCATTTTTATGACTCCCTAGGTGTCACTCTGAGGAACATCCCAAATGGTGAGAGACCATTCATCCTGGGTGACTTCAACGCATGGGTTGGGGCAAACAGTGATTCATGGTCAATGTGCTTCAGTTGTCATGGGATGGGTAAGATCAATGACAATGGACAATGCCTTCTTGAGCTTTGTGCCCTGAATGAACTCTGCATCACCAATACCTTCTTCCAGGGCACACATCAGCACAAGGTATCATGGCGTCACCCAAGGTCTAGACATTGACTCCTCACAAGGAGGCACGATTTGCCCAGTGTTCTTCAGATCCACACCTACCATAGAGCAGATTGTGACACCGACCACTCTCTTATCAGCAGTGGCGTGAAGGTGCACCCCCAAAAGTTCCACAGCTCCAAACATGACAGCCCGTCATGCATCAACATACCCTGCATAAGTAATGATAATACTAGCACTGTCGCTAGAATATTTACTACCCACCAAAGCCTTAACGGGAAACACTGATGCAGGCATTGATGATGTTTGGAAGTCACTAAGCTCAATCATCTATGAAGCAGCAGAAGCATCATTTGATAAAGGCAGAACCCGCAACAAGGGCTGCTTTGAGACCTACTCAGCTGAGATGGTATCTGTCATTGATGCAAAAAAACAAAGCCAACATGATACACAAAGAACAAAGAAAATTACAGCACAGGAACAGGCCCTTCGGCCCTCCAAGCCTGCGCCGATCCAGATCCTCTATCTAAACATGTCGCCTATTTTCTAAGGGTCTGTATCTCTTTGCTTCCTGCCCATTCATGTATCTGTCTAGATACATCGTAAAAGACGCTATCGTGCCCGCGTCTACCACCTCCGCTGGCAATGCGTTCCAGGCACCCACCACCCTCTGCGTAAAGAACTTTCCACGCATATCCCCCCTAAACTTTCCCCCTCTCACTTTGAACTCGTGACCCCTAGTAATTGAATCCCCCACTGTGGGAAAAAGCTTCTTGCTATCCACCCTGTCTATACCTCTCATGATTTTGTACACCTCAATCAGGTCCCCCCTCAACCTCCGTCTTTCTAATGAAAATAATCCTAATCTACTCAACCTCTCTTCATAGCTAGCGCCCTCCATACCAGGCAACATCCTGGTGAACCTCTTCTGCACCATCTCCAAAGCATCTACATCCTTTTGGTAATGTGGCAACCAGAACTGCACGCAGTATTCCAAATGTGGCCGAACCAAAGTCTTATACAACTGTAACATG